>NC_091228.1:10609960-10842460 GCF_040958095.1 Procambarus clarkii
GGAGTAGTTGATGAGACTCCAAGGTAGTGGAGCAGAGGACCTTGAGCTGTGAGGAGAAGCAGTGAAGAGGAGTGTCACGTGCTTCTGTAGAGGTGGTGAAGCACCATAGTTGCTCGAGGAAACTTCATGGTGTAGCAGCTAAGAGAGCTGTGGAGGACCCCAGCAGAAGGGTGAAGCACCATAGTTGCTCAAGGAAACTTCATGATAGCAGCCTGGAGGAGCTGCAGAGGGTCCTGGTAGTGAAGCCCGGAAGAACCTGAAGATATCAGGGTAGTGAACTTCCAGAGGTGGAAGGGAAGTTCTGGTGGATTACTTATAGGGAGTTTATGGTGTTTGGTTGTCATTAGCGTGCAAGACGCAGTGAGAGGTGAGTGACTGTTTGCATTCTTATGTCAAGGAGTGTTTTATACTGAAGTTTAGAGTTACAGTCGTAGGCTGGATTACCTACAGATGTATGCGTTCTAGGACTGATAGAGTGATCGATTGATCATTGTTGTGTATCAATGAACATTTATACTGATATATGTTATTGCATTCAAATGCTGATTTTCTTTGTACACATTTATAGATACATATATATATTCTCTTGCTGATGGTGCAACAGTGTATGTAGACTTGATCAACTTAAGAAGGTTGATAGTATCAGGTGGTGGACCAGGAGATAGGACACCACTTGATAAGCTGATGATAGAGTTCTGATGATGTTGGAGTGCAACCTGACTGTAATATTATAGAGTATAGGATTCATTATTATTATATGTGTGTATGTATTGTGTATGTGCTCTGTCCAGTAAATGTATTCCAATTTGCTGGTATTTGACCTTGTCCTAGTGAGGCTTCCCATGAAATAGTACAGAAGGAGTGAGAGAGAGAGAAAGAACCAAGAACCACTGCTGCGGACTGGGTAGAAGGTAATACTAATAAGTCAAAGGGGGATTGAGGAGATCATATCACCTAAGGAGAGAGTGGGGAGTCACAGCGGCTCGAGTGGGTGTGTGCACGTGACAAAGAGGCTAAGTGTTGGAGCCGCATCCCCTAAATGTGTGACGTTGAGCCCCTCTCCAAGGGCCAGAAGCGCCTAGTGTGATCTCCTAGCGAGGTATAAGCACTCTACCGAGTTGTGGGTTGGGTTGTCTGCAAAGGAGGAACAACAATCTATAAAAAATTGGGGGCCTGTCCGGGAGAGTGAACTGACACACCCACACCCTGTCCAAGAGTGGATTTGTACACCCTTGATGAAATAGATAAACTGTGTGACCGCAGGTGTATACTCTCTCTCTTGGGAAGACTCATAGGACAAAGATGGATAAGGTGCAAGCGTTTGTGGAGTCAGGCAAGCCTGAGGACTTAGAAGGTTGCACGAGGGATCAATTGAAACAAATAGCAGAAAAATGTGGCATTAGGTTGAAAGCATCTAAAGTAGCTGGGATGAAGGATGAGATCCTTAGACAGTTGAGAGCCAGAAGTGAAGCGGCAGAGCAAGGAGCCCAAAAAGGAGCTGAAAGTGGAAAGGAGGATGATGGGCAGGATGAAGTGAGATCCCAGGGATCGAGTAGGAGCAGCAAGAGTAGCCGCAGTAGCAGGAGTAGCCGAAATAGGAGCTTGGAGAGATTCCAGTTAGAGCTCCAGATGCAGCGTGAGGAGAGACAGTTCCAGCTGGAAAAGATGAGATTAGAACTCCAGATGAAAAATGAAGCCGAGAAGGAAAAAGAGAAAACCAGGCTGGAAGTAGAAAAAGAGAAAACCAGAGTAAGAGAACTGGAGTTGGAATAGGAGAAAGAAAAAGAGAAAGCAAGACTAGAGGTGGAGAAAGAAAAAGAGAAAACCAGAATAAGGGAACTGGAGTTGGAACAAGAAAAAGAAAAAGCCCAGGTCGAAAAAGAAAAAGAGAGAACAAAACAAATGCAGATAGAAGCGAACAGAACCTTGGCTGAGCAAAGGATTGAACATGGGTTGCCAGAGAGCACCTCCCAGGTATCACACCCACCAGATGTTAGGGTTAGGGAGAAGGACATTCCCTTGTTTGTTCCCGAAGAGGCAGAGAGCTTTTTCGAGCACTTTGAAAAGGTAGCCAGTATCAAGGAGTGGCCACAGGAAGAATGGGCCCAGCTGGTCCAGTTAAGATTGACCGGTGCAGCCAGGGAGGCATACACCCAATTGTCACTGGAAGAGTGCCAGGATTATGCCACGGTAAAGAGCAGCATATTGCGCTCGTTTCAGTTAACCCCAGAAGCTTATAGAAAGCGCTTCAGAGAGATGGTGAAGGTTGGAGCATGTACTTTTGCCGAGACAGCAAGGGATCTGGAAAGACGATTCCAGAAGTGGATTGAGGCTGCTGGAGTTGGATCTTACACTGACCTGAAGCAACTGATGGTCATGGAGAAGTTCTTGGAGATGATGCATCCTGAAACAAAGTTCAAGATCCAAGAAGCAGGGATAAAGGAGGTGAAAGATGCCGCAGATAGGGCGGATATGATTACTGAAGCGTACAGGAGTTTAAGGGAGAACAGAGTGAAGAATGAGGTGAGACGCAGCAATGGCAGATCCAGTGGAGTCTGGGGAAGAAGAAATTATGAAAGACCCAGAAGAGTCTGGGGTGAGAAGAATTTTGATAAATGGGCAGATAAAAGTAAGTACCCTAAAACTCAGAAGAATAGGTCACGCACTTCGTCTGAAAGTGAAGATGGAGGAGCTAAACGAGAAACTATTCGTGATCCAGGAAATCAAGAGTCCAGTTAAGCCCCACAGAGTGCAAATAGTGTGCCTGGCCCGAGGAACTCTCATGCGAGTGGACAAAGTCAGAGCCACTCTGGTTCGTATAGGAGAGATTTTTCCCAGGTGAGGTGTTACAATTGTAACGGAGTGGGTCACGTGATGCGAGATTGTCGGCAGGGCAAGAGAGTTGTGACCCTGGCCATGTGTGGCCCCCGAAGTAAATATACTAATGTGTTCCAAGACAAACCACAGAGATCAAACTTAGTGAACGAGAGGTATAGGCCGTTCATGAGCAAAGGTTGGATCAGTATAGGAGGCCAACCTGAGGTAGAAGTTGGTATCTTAAGGGATACCGGAGCTAATCAGAGCTTGATTGCGAGAAGCCTGATTGGGAATGATCGACGGTTAGCTGGCAGGAGTAAGATGAGAGTATATGGGTTATTGTCGGAGAGTGACATGACCGTTTGTACTGTCCAGCTAAGGTCGGAATATGTGTCGGCAGAGGTGATGTTGGGAGTGTGCCCCGACATACCTGTTCCAGGAGTCCAAGTGATCCTGGGAAATGACTTGTGTGGGACAAAGGTGTTGCCAAGAGTCATGGCGGAGACTGTGCCAGAGGGGTGCCCAGAAGGCCACGGCACGGGTGGGACACCTGAGAGTGCGAACCTGACTGACATCCGAGGAGATGAGTCAGGAGACCGCCGAGCCATTGAGTACCCTGTCTCGGTAGTGATGAAGGCAGAGGTGGCCGACAAGGAAGACGCTGGAGGAGATGAGACAGTGTCGATTAAACCGGTAGAAGATATCGATGTAGATATAGCATGGCTATTTGATGAAGGTCCAGCCCAGGAAGATGAAGTCTCGGTGAGGTCAAAGGTGAAGATGGCCCAGCCGAAGAAGAATCATGTGAAGAGAGAGCGGACCTGAGTAGAGCCCAGACTGCTGAAATTAAGAATCGGAAGGCGAATGCAACTGTGCTGAGTAGGAATGAGGAAAGATGTGGACAGACTGAGGACGAGAGTAGAGCGTCAAGTTGTCCACGAGCACAGAGGCATCTGGATAGTGGAGTTAAGTTGTTTGAGGTGTCAGGAGTTGACATGTTTCACATAAAACGTGGAGGAGAGATAGTGAAGAAGAGTGATAGCCGAGAAAATGAAAGGAGAAGAGACAGTATGTGTGGAGAGATGCTTACGAGCACTCTAGGAGAGGTAAAGAGGGAACGAAGAAGAGTTGAAGGAGAAGAAATGGAGTTGTATAGAGGTGAAAAGTGTGGGAAGAGGAAGATGATACAAGCATGGAGGAATAGAGGAAAGCCGAGGACTCGGTGGGAGTCGAACAGGATGAGGTCTCAGATAAATGAGGAGACGAAAGGGAGGAGCGTCGGTGAAGACGAGGGAGTGAAGTATGATGACAGGAGACGAAAGTATAATGGCAGTAGATGGAAGTGTGAAGACGACAGAGGAGGTACTGACAGTAGATGTCTGACTCTGGACGTGAAGAGAAGAAGACGAGGTAACGGAGGGTGGAAACAGTAAGTAGAGTGGACCGATGGAGCACAGGCGTCCAAGGAGGACAGCCTGGCCAAGAGGAGTCAGAGAGGTCAAATCGTTTATGAGAAGATGATGTTTCTGGAGAGTTGTGAGCCAGATGTTGCAAGGTGCAACGAACTAATTGTAGACTCCTAAGGGAGTACATCGGTTGAAGAACGAGACAGTGTGGTGGCTCATGTATTATCCCGAGCTTTGCCACTGGAATAACTCTCAAAAATAAGGGGAGGGGAGTGTTATGATCTCAGCCTGCAGGAGAAACGAGTCTCCCTCCTTGAGAGTTATTCAGCAAGCCTGACCTGATTAGAAGGTCTAGCAAATATTGAGGTGATAACCCATATGAAAAATAGTATGGTGGATTCAATGAACAGTTTAAGATTATGGGCAGTAAGTAAGGAAATAGATAAATGACTGGCTAGGAGATGTGGACATTTTGCTGGAGGCGTGAGGCTCGCTTCTGGAGGGGCTTTGACCTCACTTGAGTGCCAGACATCGCAGGAGAAAGCCGCGCTCCGTTGAGCTCCCGTCAGAAGGGAACCCCTAGTGATATATCTCGAAGAGAAGAGAAGTATGCAGATGTGCCAGCTGTAGAATCGAGCTGGGAACGTTGTGGTCTCAAGTCCTGGTCGACGAGCAGATATTAAATCACCCAGAGGCATTATTGTGGGCCGTGGAAGCGCCCTGACCAAGCTCTGTCAGAGGGATAGCGCCCTCGACTAGACAATCTGTGGTAAGCACGATTTAAGCCAGTTCATAGTGATTGCTTGTAGTTGGTCGTGTGCCCAGCGACAGTAGCGATGTTTATTTATAAGTTAGACATGTTTTAATAAGGCAGAAGGCCTGAAATAAGAGAGTGGAGAGGGAGGAACACGGAGCGACGTCCATCCCCTCTGAGCGCTGGCAGGCAACTGAGGGAGTCGGCTCCTGACGGTGGAAGACCCTCCTAGCGTGAGTGAGGACCGCCGCCAGGCGAGGTGGAGTATGGACCCACCCAAAACGGGGGAGTCCACTCTCACTGTATGTAGAGGACAGATAGAGGTTTGAGGCAAACATATTGTGGGATTATTCGTGTTTATGTGTTAAAGGGGAAACAATTTTATTGGAGTGTCAATGGGTTGCAGGTTTGTCTTTGGGGAAGAAGTTGCTGAGAACTTCGAAGCCAGCACAGAGGGAGTAATTGATGAGACTCCAAGGTAGTGGAGCAGAGGACCTCGAGCTGTGAGGAGAAGCAGTGAAGAGGAGTGTCACGTGCTTCTGTAGAGGTGGTGAAGCACCATAGTTGCTCGAGGAAACTTCATGGTGTAGCAGCTAAGAGAGCTGTGGAGGACCCCAGCAGAAGGGTGAAGCACCATAGTTGCTCAAGGAAACTTCATGATAGCAGCCTGGAGGAGCTGCAGAGGATCCTGGTAGTGAAGCCTGGAAGAACCTGAAGATATCAGGGTAGTGAACTTCGAGAGGTGGAAGGGAAGTTCTGGTGGATTACTTATAGGGAGTTGATAGTGTTTGGTTGTCATTAGCGTGCAAGACGCAGTGAGAGGTGAGTGACTGTTTGCATTCTTATGTCAAGGAGTGTTTTATACTGAAGTTTAGAGTTACAGTCGTAGGCTGGATTACCTACAGATGTATGCGTTCTAGGACTGATAGAGTGATCGATTGATCATTGTTGTGTATCAATGAACATTTATACTGATATATGTTATTGCATTCAAATGCTGATTTTCTTTGTACACATTTATAGATACATATATATATTCTCTTGCTGATGGTGCAACAGTGTATGTAGACTTGATCAACTTAAGAAGGTTGATAGTATCAGGTGGTGAACCAGGAGATAGGACACCACTTGATAAGCTGATGATAGAGTTCTGATGATGTTGGAGTGCAACCTGATTGTAATATTATAGAGTATAGGATTCATTATTATTATATGTGTGTATGTATTGTGTATGTGCTCTGTCCAGTAAATGTATTCCAATTTGCTGGTATTTGACCTTGTCCTAGTGAGGCTTCCCATGAAATAGTACAGAAGGAGTGAGAGAGAGAGAGAAAGAACCAAGAACCACTGCTGTGGACACGGTAGAAGGTAATACCAATAAGTCAAAGGGGGATTGAGGAGATCATATCACCTAAGGAGAGAGTGGGGAGTCAAAGCGGCTCGAGTGGGTGTGTGCACGTGACAAAGAGGCTAAGTGTTTGAGCCGCATCCCCTAAATGTGTGACGTTGAGCCCCTCTCCAAGGGCTAGAAGCGCCTAGTGTGATCTCCTAGCGAGGTATAAGCACTCTACCGAGTTGTGGGTTGGGTTGTCTGCAAAGGAGGAACAACAATCTATAATAATACATAATGAAATGGGTAGCTTTATCATTCCATAAGAAAAAAAATTGATAAAATATATTAATTCAGGAAAACTTGGCTTATTAGGCAAATCGGGCCTTGCATAGTAGGCTGAGAAGTGCTGAGGGTTTTGTCTATTATGCAGGTATTCTTGTTCAACATTTCTCTTGTTAGAGTGATGTCATGGGCTTGTCTCATGTGAGTCCTAGGGGCACCAGATTGAAGATGGCATGTCAAACGCCTCGTCACCTTGGTCGACGTCATACCTATGTACTTAGATTGAAGGTTACATCCTTCGTGGGGGCAAGTGTACATGTATACAACGCTTGACTGCTGTAGAGGGTTCTCCGTTGGCTTCGGGCCGTTTTTGATAAGGAGTTCGGAAGTCTTCTTGGTTTTGTTGAATATTATCAGGTTTATGTTTTGAGTGCTTTTTACTCCTTTACGGATTATTTCTTTCATTATTCTTTCCTCTTTTATATGTTCACTGTGCATGGTTGATTTGTAATATAATTTTATTGAAGGTATTATGGTTTCTGTTCTAGGTTCTGGATTATACCAACGGTCCAAGTGTCTTCTTATAGCAGCGTTTATTTTCGCGTTGCTATATCCGTTGTTCACCAATACCTGAGTTACTCTTTCAAACTCTCTACTCACGTTGCTCCATTCAGAGCAGTGGGTAAGCGCTCGACGAATGTAAGCATTGAGAACACTGGCTTTGTATCTTTTGGGGCACTCACTTCTACCGTTCAGGCATAATCCTATGTTGGTGGGCTTGGTATATACGTTGGTGCTTAAAGAGGTTCCTGTTTTTGTTATTAGTACATCCAAGAATGGCAGACTGTTGTTTTCACGATTTTCATGTGTAAATCGGAGTACTGACTCTCTCTCTAGATGTCTTTTTTAGGTCAATTAGCTCATCTGAGTCTTTTACTAATACGAATATGTCATGTACATAACGGCAATATACAGTTGGTTTTTGTCTGCTACTGAAGACCCTGTCTTTGATGGTTCCCATATAAAAATTAGCAAATAAAACTCCTAAGGGGGAGCCCATTGCTACTCCGTCTATTTGTAAAAACATGTCTCCTTGTGGACTGATGAAAGGGGCTTCCTTTGTACATGCTTCGAGAAGACTCTTCAAGTGTGGCTCAGGTATGTCTAATTTGGGGGTGCTCTCGTCTCTGTATACTCTGTCCAGTATCATTCCTATGGTTGTGTCGACTGGGACGTTGGTAAATAGGGATTCAACGTCCAAGGAAGCGATGATTCCATCGGGCTGGGTAGATTTGATCAATTCTAGGAAATCTGCTGATGATTGTAGACTAAACTTACTTGGAGTGTATGGAGTTAGGAGTTCATTGAGTTTTTTTGCCAGGTGATAAGTTGGAGTTGGTATTTGGCTGATTATAGGGCGTAGTGGGTTACCTGGTTTATGCGTCTTAACATTGCCGCAGGCATATCCTAAGCCATAGTTGCCTTGAAGTTTATTGAAATGCACACTACATTTCTTTGCGTTGATTGCTGTAATTGTTTTGTTTACTTTCCGCTTAAGGTCTTCCACGGGGTTCCTCGTGATTCGTTGAAATTTGGAGTCGTCACTAAGGATGTCGCTAATTTTGTTCATGCATTCTTGGGTAGGAATCAATACATATGCTGCTGTCTTGTCGGCTTTTTTTATTGTTACGTCTTTCAGATTTTTTAGTTGTTTTGCTGCTTCTTTGAGTCGTGGGGTTAAGATTGTAGATGAATATGTTCCTCGTTTTTTCCCTGCTTCTGCTAGTAGTTCAGCCTGAAGTGTGTCAGTGGTGATGACTTTTTTGTTGTCTTCTAGCTTATGGATATCGTCCAGAAGCATTACGATTTCCAGGCGTTTTTGTTGAATCTTTGGTTTAGATATGAATTGACAATTTAGACCAAGATTTAAGAGGTCTCGTTGGTCCTGGGTAAGATCATAAGAAGTCAGGTTAATGTAGCCATCTTTAGGACGAGGGATCTTTAACTGTCCACCGTTTAGGGCTGTTAACTTACAGAGTGTCTTTGTTTCTACACGAGTTTTATGTTGTTTCAGGTTAAATAGTTCACTGTTGATGGTTTGCTTGAGTTGGATAGGGATGTCGTACTGGGTCCATTTGTTTAACAGATGCTCAGCCTGCTCTTTAAGGTTTGGAGGGCTTCATTTTTCTTGTTTAGTTGATGCCGAATGAGCTCTTGCCTATACCTATAGGTAAACTCTGTATTGCGGACTGCTGGGTCATGTGGGTTTATATTGGTGTATACTGGCAGCAGGTTTTCTTTCAAGCATGTTTCATTGAATATGACCGCATATTCTGTATTTATTATTTTCTGGTTTAGGGCTTCTATCCCTCTAATTATTTTCTTAGCATCAGGGCTTAGTTGAAACAGGAGTTCTCCAAAACTCATTTTCGTACTTTTAAGGTGAAGAAAAGAAGTGATTTACTATAGAATGTATTACACTTATTTATACAATTTGCACAACGTTTCGAACCTCCATGGTTCATTCTCAAGTGAAGAGATCTTACAATGCTGGTTGATTTTATACCCGCACTGGGTCAGGTGATAAAGACAATAAAGGTGAAAACATGGGGGGATACATAAGGGATAAATGTGGGGTGAAACATAAGAACAGAGGCAACTGCAGAAGGCCCATTGGCCCATACGAGGCAGCTCCTATCTACATACAAAGATTAATCCAGTGTAATTGGCCTGTTATGCTGGGCATTGTCTTCTGTGTTGGCATCGTTATGTTCTGGTCTTGTCCTTACTCTCATGGTGGGTAGAGTAAATAGTTCCGTGATTTGGGTGTTCATGGTAGGTTGTTCTATTCATATGTGAATTGCTTCGATAATTTGTAATCTTCTTGCATCTTGGGTTTTGTCTATTATGCAGGTATTCTTGTTCAACATTTCTCTTGTTAGAGTGATGTCATGGGCTTGTCTCATGTGAGTCCTAGGGGCACCGGATTGAAGATGGCATGTCAAACGCCTCGTCAGCTTGGTCGACGTCATACCTATGTACTTAGATTGAAGGTTACATCCTTCGTGGGGGCAAGTGTACATGTATACAACGCTTGACTGCTGTAGAGGGTTCTCAGTCGGCTTCGGGCCGTTTTTGATAAGGAGTTCGGAAGTCTTCTTGGTTTTGTTGAATATTATCAGGTTTATGTTTTGGTTAGGAGTAGTGCTTTTTACTCCTTTACGGATTATTTCTTTCATTATTCTTTCCTCTTTTATGTGTTCACTGTGCATGGTTGATTTGTAATATAATTTTAATGAAGGTATTATGGTTTCTGTTCTAGGTTCTGGATTATACCAACGGTCCAAGTGTCTTCTTATAGCAGCGTTTATTTTCGCGTTGCTATATCCGTTGTTCACCAATACCTGAGTTACTCTTTCAAACTCTCTACTCACGTTGCTCCATTCAGAGCAGTGGGTAAGCGCTCGACGAATATAAGCATTGAGAACACTGGCTTTGTATCTTTTGGGGCACTCACTTCTACCGTTCAGGCATAATCCTATGTTGGTGGGCTTGGTATATACGATGGTGCTTAAAGAGGTTCCTGTTTTTGTTATTAGTACATCCAAGAATGGCAGACTGTTGTTTTCACGATTTTCATGTGTAAATCGGAGTACTGACTCTCTCTCTAGATGTCTTTTTTAGGTCAATTAGCTCATCTGAGTCTTTTACTAATACGAATATGTCATCTACATAACGGCAATATACAGTTGGTTTTTGTCTGCTACTGAAGACCCTGTCTTTGATGGTTCCCATATAAAAATTAGCAAATAAAACTCCTAAGGGGGAGCCCATTGCTACTCCGTCTATTTGTAAAAACATGTCTCCTTGTGGACTGATGAAAGGGGCTTCCTTTGTACATGCTTCGAGAAGACTCTTCAAGTGTGGCTCAGGTATGTCTAATTTGGGGGTGCTCTCGTCTCTGTATACTCTGTCCAGTATCATTCCTATGGTTGTGTCGACTGGGACGTTGGTAAATAGGGATTCAACGTCCAAGGAAGCGATGATTCCATCGGGCTGGGTAGATTTGATCAATTCTAGGAAATCTGCTGATGATTGTAGACTAAACTTACTTGGAGTGTATGGAGTTAGGAGTTCATTGAGTTTTTTTGCCAGGTGATAAGTTGGAGTTGGTATTTGGCTGATTATAGGGCGTAGTGGGTTACCTGGTTTATGCGTCTTAACATTGCCGCAGGCATATCCTAAGCCATAGTTGCCTTGAAGTTTATTGAAATGCACACTACATTTCTTTGCGTTGATTGCTGTAATTGTTTTGTTTACTTTCCGCTTAAGGTCTTCCACGGGGTTCCTCGTGATTCGTTGAAATTTGGAGTCGTCACTAAGGATGTCGCTAATTTTGTTCATGTATTCTTGGGTAGGAATCAATACATATGCTGCTGTCTTGTCGGCTTTTTTATTGTTACGTCTTTCAGATTTTTTAGTTGTTTTGCTGCTTCTTTGAGTCGTGGGGTTAAGATTGTAGATGAATATGTTCCTCGTTTTTTCCCTGCTTCTGCTAGTAGTTCAGCCTGAAGTGTGTCAGTGGTGATGACTTTTTTGTTGTCTTCTAGCTTATGGATATCGTCCAGAAGCATTACGATTTCCAGGCGTTTTTGATGAATCTTTGGTTTAGATATGAATTGACAATTTAGACCAAGATTTAAGAGGTCTCGTTGGTCCTGGGTAAGATCATAAGAAGTCAGGTTAATGTAGCCATCTTTAGGACGAGGGATCTTTAACTGTCCACCGTTTAGGGCTGTTAACTTACAGAGTGTCTTTGTTTCTACACGAGTTTTATGTTGTGTTTCAGGTTAAATAGTTCACTGTTGATGGTTTGCTTGAGTTGGATAGGGATGTCGTACTGGGTCCATTTGTTTAACAGATGCTCAGCCTGCTCTTTAAGGGTTTGGAGGGCTTCATTTTTCTTGTTTAGTTGATGCCGAATGAGCTCTTGCCTATACCTATAGGTAAACTCTGTATTGCGGACTGCTGGGTCATGTGGGTTTATATTGGTGTATACTGGCAGCAGGTTTTCTTTCAAGCATGTTTCATTGAATATGACCGCATATTCTGTATTTATTATTTTCTGGTTTAGGGCTTCTATCCCTCTAACTATTTTCTTAGCATCAGGGCTTAGTTGAAACAGGAGTTCTCCAAAACTCATTTTCGTACTTTTAAGATGAAGAAAAGAAGTGATTTACTATAGAATGTATTACACTTATTTATACAATTTGCACAAAGGTTCGAACCTCCATGGTTCATTCTCAAGTGAAGAGATCTTACAATGCTGGTTGATTTTATACCCGCACTGGGTCAGGTGATAAAGACAATAAAGGTGAAAACATGGGGGGATACATAAGGGATAAATGGGGTGAAACATAAGAACAGAGGCAACTGCAGAAGGCCCATTGGCCCATACGAGGCAGCTCCTATCTACATACAAAGATTAATCCAGTGTAATTGGCCTGTTATGCTGGACATTGTCTTCTGTGTTGGCATCGTTATGTTCTGGTCTTGTCCTTACTCTCATGGTGGGTAGAGTAAATAGTTCCGTGATTTGGGTGTTCATGGTAGGTTGTTCTATTCTTATGTGAATTGCTTCGAGAATTTGTAATCTTCTTGCATTTTGGGTTTTGTCTATATATGCAGTATTCTTGTTCAACATTTCTCTTGTTAGAATGATGTCATGGGCTTGTCTCATGTGATTCCTAGGGGCACCGGATTGAAGATGGCATGTCAAACGCCTCGTCAGCTTGGTCGACGTCATACCAATGTACTTAGATTGAAGGTTACATCCTTCGTGGGGGCAAGTGTACATGTATACAACGCTTGACTGCTGTAGAGGGTTCTCCGTCGGCTTCGGGCCGTTTTTGATAAGGAGTTCGGAAGTCTTCTTGGTTTTGTTGAATATTATCAGGTTTATGTTTTGGTTAGGAGTAGTGCTTTTTACTCCTTTACGGATTATTTCTTTCATTATTCTTTCCTCTTTTATGTGTTCACTGTGCATGGTTGATTTGTAATATAATTTTATTGAAGGTATTATGGTTTCTGTTCTAGGTTCTGGATTATACCAACGGTCCAAGTGTCTTCTTATAGCAGCGTTTATTTCGCGTTGCTATATCCGTTGTTCACCAATACCTGAGTTACTCTTTCAAACTCTCTACTCACGTTGCTCCATTCAGAGCAGTGGGTAAGCGCTCGACGAATATAAGCATTGAGAACACTGGCTTTGTATTTTGGGGCACTCACTTCTACCGTTCAGGCATAATCCTATGTTGGTGGGCTTGGTATATACGTTGGTGCTTAAAGAGGTTCCTGTTTTTGTTATTAGTACATCCAAGAATGGCAGACTGTTGTTTTCACGATTTTCATGTGTAAATCGGAGTACTGACTCTCTCTCTAGATGTCTTTTTAGGTCAATTAGCTCATCTGAGTCTTTTACTAATACGAATATGTCATCTACATAACGGCAATATACAGTTGGTTTTTGTCTGCTACTGAAGACCCTGTCTTGATGGTTCCCATATAAAAATTAGCAAATAAAACTCCTAAGGGGGAGCCCATTGCTACTCCGTCTATTTGTAAAACATGTCTCCTTGTGGACTGATGAAAGGGGCTTCCTTTGTACATGCTTCGAGAAGACTTTCAAGTGTGGCTCAGGTATATCTAATTTGGGGGTGCTCTCGTCTCTGTATACTCTGTCCAGTATCATTCCTATGGTTGTGTCGACTGGGACGTTGGTAAATAGGGATTCAACGTCCAAGGAAGCGATGATTCCATCGGGCTGGGTAGATTTGATCAATTCTAGGAAATCTGCTGATGATTGTAGACTAAACTTACTTGGAGTGTATGGAGTTAGGAGTTCATTGAGTTTTTTGCCAGGTGATAAGTTGGAGTTGGTATTTGGCTGATTATAGGGCGTAGTGGGTTACCTGGTTTATGCGTCTTAACATTGCCGCAGGCATATCCTAAGCCATAGTGCCTTGAAGTTTATTGAAATGCACACTACATTTCTTTGCGTTGATTGCTGTAATTGTTTTGTTTACTTTCCGCTTAAGGTCTTCACGGGGTTCCTCGTGATTCGTTGAAATTTGGAGTCGTCACTAAGGATGTCGCTAATTTTGTTCATGTATTCTTGGGTAGGAATCAATACATATGCTGCTGTCTTGTCGGCTTTTTTATTGTTACGTCTTTCAGATTTTTTAGTTGTTTGCTGCTTCTTTGAGTCGTGGGGTTAAGATTGTAGATGAATATGTTCCTCGTTTTTTCCCTGCTTCTGCTAGTAGTTCAGCCTGAAGTGTGTCAGTGGTGATGACTTTTTTGTTGTCTTCTAGCTTATGGATATCGTCCAGAAGCATTACGATTTCCAGGCGTTTTTGATGAATCTTTGGTTTAGATATGAATTGACAATTTAGACCAAGATTTAAGAGGTCTCGTTGGTCCTGGGTAAGATCATAAGAAGTCAGGTTAATGTAGCCATCTTTAGGACGAGGGATCTTTAACTGTCCACCGTTTAGGGCTGTTAACTTACAGAGTGTCTTTGTTTCTACACGAGTTTTATGTTGTTGTTTCAGGTTAAATAGTTCACTGTTGATGGTTTGCTTGAGTTGGATAGGGATGTCGTACTGGGTCCATTTGTTTAACAGATGCTCAGCCTGCTCTTAAGGGTTTGGAGGGCTTCATTTGTTGTTTAGTTGATGCCGAATGAGCTCTTGCCTATACCTATGGTAAACTCTGTATTGCGGACTGCTGGGTCATGTGGGTTTATATTGGTGTATACTGGCAGCAGGTTTTCTTTCAAGCATGTTTCACTGAATATGACCGCATATTCTGTATTTATTATTTTCTGGTTTAGGGCTTCTATCCCTCTAACTATTTTCTTAGCATCAGGGCTTAGTTGAAACAGGAGTTCTCCAAAACTCATTTTCGTACTTTTAAGGTGAAGAAAAGAAGTGATTTACTATAGAATGTATTACACTTATTTTTATACAATTTGCACAACGTTTCGAACCTCCATGGTTCATTCTCAAGTGAAGAGATCTTACAATGCTGGTTGATTTTATACCCGCACTGGGTCAGGTGATAAAGACAATAAAGGTGAAAACATGGGGGGATACATAAGGGATAAATGTGGGTGAAACATAAGAACAGAGGCAACTGCAGAAGGCCCATTGGCCCATACGAGGCAGCTCCTATCTACATACAAAGATTAATCCAGTGTAATTGGCCTGTTATGCTGGATATTGTCTTCTGTGTTGGCATCGTTATGTTCTGGTCTTGTCCTTACTCTCATGGTGGGTAGAGTAAATAGTTCCGTGATTTGGGTGTTCATGGTAGGTTGTTCTATTCTTATGTGAATTGCTTCGAGAATTTGTAATCTTCTTGCATTTGGGTTTTGTCTATTATGCAGGTATTCTTGTTCAACATTTCTCTTGTTAGAGTGATGTCATGGGCTTGTCTCATGTGATTCCTAGGGGCACCGGATTGAAGATGGCATGTCAAACGCCTAGTCAGCTTGGTCGACGTCATACCTATGTACTTAGATTGAAGGTTACATCCTTCGTGGGGGCAAGTGTACATGTATACAACGCTTGACTGCTGTAGAGGGTTCTCCGTCGGCTTCGGGCCGTTTTTGATAAGGAGTTCGGAAGTCTTCTTGGTTTTGTTGAATATTATCAGGTTTATGTTTTGGTTAGGAGTAGTGCTTTTTACTCCTTTACGGATTATTTCTTTCATTATTCTTTCCTCTTTTATATGTTCACTGTGCATGGTTGATTTGTAATATAATTTTATTGAAGGTATTATGGTTTCTGTTCTAGGTTCTGGATTATACCAACGGTCCAAGTGTCTTCTTATAGCAGCGTTTATTTCGCGTTGCTATATCCGTTGTTCACCAATACCTGAGTTACTCTTTCAAACTCTCTACTCACGTTGCTCCATTCAGAGCAGTGGGTAAGCGCTCGACGAATATAAGCATTGAGAACACTGGCTTTGTATCTTTTGGGGCACTCACTTCTACCTTTCAGGCATAATCCTATGTTGGTGGGCTTGGTATATACGTTGGTGCTTAAAGAGGTTCCTGTTTTTGTTATTAGTACATCCAAGAATGGCAGACTGTTGTTTTCACGATTTTCATTGTAAATCGGAGTACTGACTCTCTCTCTAGATGTCTTTTTAGGTCAATTAGCTCATCTGAGTCTTTTACTAATACGAATATGTCATCTACATAACGGCAATATACAGTTGGTTTTTGTCTGCTACTGAAGACCCTGTCTTTGATGGTTCCATATAAAAATTAGCAAATAAAACTCCTAAGGGGGAGCCCATTGCTACTCCGTCTATTTGTAAAAACATGTCTCCTTGTGGACTGATGAAAGGGGCTTCCTTTGTACATGCTTCGAGAAGACTCTTCAAGTGTGGCTCAGGTATGTCTAATTTGGGGGTGCTCTCGTCTCTGTATACTCTGTCCAGTATCATTCCTATGGTTGTGTCGACTGGGACGTTGGTAAATAGGGATTCAACGTCCAAGGAAGCGATGATTCCATCGGGCTGGGTAGATTTGATCAATTCTAGGAAATCTGCTGATGATTGTAGACTAAACTTACTTGGAGTGTATGGAGTTAGGAGTTCATTGAGTTTTTTGCCAGGTGATAAGTTGGAGTTGGTATTTGGCTGATTATAGGGCGTAGTGGGTTACCTGGTTTATGCGTCTTAACATTGCCGCAGGCATATCCTAAGCCATAGTTGCCTTGAAGTTTATTGAAATGCACACTACATTTCTTTGCGTTGATTGCTGTAATTGTTTTGTTTACTTTCCGCTTAAGGTCTTCCACGGGGTTCCTCGTGATTCGTTGAAATTTGGAGTCGTCACTAAGGATGTCGCTAATTTTGTTCATGTATTCTTGGGTAGGAATCAATACATATGCTGCTGTCTTGTCGGCTTTTTTATTGTTACGTCTTTCAGATTTTTTAGTTGTTTTGCTGCTTCTTTGAGTCGTGGGGTTAAGATTGTAGATGAATATGTTCCTCGTTTTTTCCCTGCTTCTGCTAGTAGTTCAGCCTGAAGTGTGTCAGTGGTGATGACTTTTTTGTTGTCTTCTAGCTTATGGATATCGTCCAGAAGCATTACGATTTCCAGGCGTTTTTGATGAATCTTTGGTTTAGATATGAATTGACAATTTAGACCAAGATTTAAGAGGTCTCGTTGGTCCTGGGTAAGATCATAAGAAGTCAGGTTAATGTAGCCATCTTTAGGACGAGGGATCTTTAACTGTCCACTATTAGGGCTGTTAACTTACAGAGTGTCTTTGTTTCTACACGAGTTTTATGTTGTTGTTTCAGGTTAAATAGTTCACTGTTGATGGTTTGCTTGAGTTGGATAGGGATGTCGTACTGGGTCCATTTGTTTAACAGATGCTCAGCCTGCTCTTTAAGGTTTGGAGGGCTTCATTTTTCTTGTTTAGTTGATGCCGAATGAGCTCTTGCCTATACCTATAGGTAAACTCTGTATTGCGGACTGCTGGGTCATGTGGGTTTATATTGGTGTATACTGGCAGCAGGTTTTCTTTCAAGCATGTTTCACTGAATATGACCGCATATTCTGTATTTATTATTTTCTGGTTTAGGGCTTCTATCCCTCTAACTATTTTCTTAGCATCAGGGCTTAGTTGAAACAGGAGTTCTCCAAAACTCATTTTCGTACTTTTAAGGTGAAGAAAAGAAGTGATTTACTATAGAATGTATTACACTTATTTTTTATACAATTTGCACAACGTTTCGAACCTCCATGGTTCATTCTCAAGTGAAGAGATCTTACAATGCTGGTTGATTTTATACCCGCACTGGGTCAGGTGATAAAGACAATAAAGGTGAAAACATGGGGGGATACATAAGGGATAAATGTGGGTGAAACATAAGAACAGAGGCAACTGCAGAAGGCCCATTGGCCCATACGAGGCAGCTCCTATCTACATACAAAGATTAATCCAGTGTAATTGGCCTGTTATGCTGGATTGTCTTCTGTGTTGGCATCGTTATGTTCTGGTCTTGTCCTTACTCTCATGGTGGGTAGAGTAAATAGTTCCGTGATTTGGGTGTTCATGGTAGGTTGTTCTATTCTTATGTGAATTGCTTCGAGAATTTGTAATCTTCTTGCATTTTGGGTTTTGTCTATTATGCAGGTATTCTTGTTCAACATTTCTCTTGTTAGAGTGATGTCATGGGCTTGTCTCATGTGATTCCTAGGGGCACCGGATTGAAGATGGCATGTCAAACGCCTCGTCAGCTTGGTCGACGTCATACCTATGTACTTAGATTGAAGGTTACATCCTTCGTGGGGGCAAGTGTACATGTATACAACGCTTGACTGCTGTAGAGGGTTCTCCGTCGGCTTCGGGCCGTTTTTGATAAGGAGTTCGGAAGTCTTCTTGGTTTTGTTGAATATTATCAGGTTTATGTTTTGGTTAGGAGTAGTGCTTTTTACTCCTTTACGGATTATTTCTTTCATTATTCTTTCCTCTTTTATATGTTCGCTGTGCATGGTTGATTTGTAATATAATTTTATTGAAGGTATTATGGTTTCTGTTCTAGGTTCTGGATTATACCAACGGTCCAAGTGTCTTCTTATAGCAGCGTTTATTTCGCGTTGCTATATCCGTTGTTCACCAATACCTGAGTTACTCTTTCAAACTCTCTACTCACGTTGCTCCATTCAGAGCAGTGGGTAAGCGCTCGACGAATATAAGCATTGAGAACACTGGCTTTGTATCTTTTGGGGCACTCACTTCTACCGTTCAGGCATAATCCTATGTTGGTGGGCTTGGTATATACGTTGGTGCTTAAAGAGGTTCCTGTTTTTGTTATTAGTACATCCAAGAATGGCAGACTGTTGTTTTCACGATTTTCATTGTAAATCGGAGTACTGACTCTCTCTCTAGATGTCTTTTTAGGTCAATTAGCTCATCTGAGTCTTTTACTAATACGTATATGTCATCTACATAACGGCAATATACAGTTGGTTTTTGTCTGCTACTGAAGACCCTGTCTTTGATGGTTCCATATAAAAATTAGCAAATAAAACTCCTAAGGGGGAGCCCATTGCTACTCCGTCTATTTGTAAAAACATGTCTCCTTGTGGACTGATGAAAGGGGCTTCCTTTGTACATGCTTCGAGAAGACTCTTCAAGTGTGGCTCAGGTATGTCTAATTTGGGGGTGCTCTCGTCTCTGTATACTCTGTCCAGTATCATTCCTATGGTTGTGTCGACTGGGACGTTGGTAAATAGGGATTCAACGTCCAAGGAAGCGATGATTCCATCGGGCTGGGTAGATTTGATCAATTCTAGGAAATCTGCTGATGATTGTAGACTAAACTTACTTGGAGTGTATGGAGTTAGGAGTTCATTGAGTTTTTTTGCCAGGTGATAAGTTGGAGTTGGTATTTGGCTGATTATAGGGCGTAGTGGGTTACCTGGTTTATGCGTCTTAACATTGCCGCAGGCATATCCTAAGCCATAGTTGCCTTGAAGTTTATTGAAATGCACACTACCTTTCTTTGCGTTGATTGCTGTAATTGTTTTGTTTACTTTCCGCTTAAGGTCTTCCACGGTGTTCCTCGTGATTCGTTGAAATTTGGAGTCGTCACTAAGGATGTCGCTAATTTTGTTCATGTATTCTTGGGTAGGAATCAATACATATGCTGCTGTCTTGTCGGCTTTTTTATTGTTACGTCTTTCAGATTTTTTAGTTGTTTTGCTGCTTCTTTGAGTCGTGGGGTTAAGTGTTTTATTTTATTTTATTTATTTTATTTATGCATATACAAGAATGTACATAATGAATGTGAGGATACAAATATGGTTATTACAGTCTTGTAAAGCCACTAGCACGCGCAGCGTTTCGGGCAGAATGTAGATGAATATGTTCCTCGTTTTTTCCCTGCTTCTGCTAGTAGTTCAGCCTGAAGTGTGTCAGTGGTGATGACTTTTTTGTTGTCTTCTAGCTTATGGATATCGTCCAGAAGCATTACGATTTCCAGGCGTTTTTGATGAATCTTTGGTTTAGATATGAATTGACAATTTAGACCAAGATTTAAGAGGTCTCGTTGGTCCTGGGTAAGATCATAAGAAGTCAGGTTAATGTAGCCATCTTTAGGACGAGGGATCTTTAACTGTCCACCGTTTAGGGCTGTTAACTTACAGAGTGTCTTTGTTTCTACACGAGTTTTATGTTGTTGTTTCAGGTTAAATAGTTCACTGTTGATGGTTTGCTTGAGTTGGATAGGGATGTCGTACTGGGTCCATTTGTTTAACAGATGCTCAGCCTGCTCTTTAAGGGTTTGGAGGGCTTCATTTTTCTTGTTTAGTTGATGCCGAATGAGCTCTTGCCTATACCTGTAGGTAAACTCTGTATTGCGGACTGCTGGGTCATGTGGGTTTATATTGGTGTATACTGGCAGCAGGTTTTCTTTCAAGCATGTTTCATTGAATATGACCGCATATTCTGTATTTATTATTTTCTGGTTTAGGGCTTCTATCCCTCTAACTATTTTCTTAGCATCAGGGCTTAGTTGAAACAGGAGTTCTCCAAAACTCATTTTCGTACTTTTAAGGTGAAGAAAAGAAGTGATTTACTATAGAATGTATTACACTTATTTATACAATTTGCACAACGTTTCGAACCCCATGGTTCATTCTCAAGTGAAGAGATCTTACAATGCTGGTTGATTTTATACCCGCCCTGGGTCAGGTGATAAAGACAATAAAGGTGAAAACATGGGGGAATACATAAGGGATAAATGTGGGGTGAAACATAAGAACAGAGGCAACTGCAGAAGGCCCATTGGCCCATACGAGGCAGCTCCTATCTACATACAAAGATTAATCCAGTGTAATTGGCCTGTTATGCTGGACATTGTCTTCTGTGTTGGCATCGTTATGATCTGGTCTTGTCCTTACTCTCATGATGGATAGAGTAAATAGTTCCGTGATTTGGGTGTTCATGGTAGGTTGTTCTATTCCTATGTGAATTGCTTCGAGAATTTGTAATCTTCTTGCATCTTGGGTTTTGTCTATTATGCAGGTATTCTTGTTCAACATTTCTCTTGTTAGAGTGATGTCATGGGCTTGTCTCATGTGAGTCCTAGGGGCACCGGATTGAAGATGGCATGTCAAACGCCTCGTCAGCTTGGTCGACGTCATACCTATGTACTTAGATTGAAGGTTACATCCTTCGTGGGGGCAAGTGTACATGTATACAACGCTTGACTGCTGTAGAGGGTTCTCCGTCGGCTTCGGGCCGTTTTTGATAAGGAGTTCGGAAGTCTTCTTGGTTTTGTAGAATATTATCAGGTTTATGTTTTGGTTAGGAGTAGTGCTTTTTACTCCTTTACGGATTATTTCTTTCATTATTATTTCCTCTTTTATATGTTCACTGTGACATGGTTGATTTGTAATATAATTTTATTGGAGGTATTATGGTTTCTGTTCTAGGTTCTGGATTATACCAACGGTCCCAAGTGTCCTTCTTATAGCAGCGTTTATTTCCACGTTGCTATAATCCGTTGTTCACCAATACCTGAGTTACTCTTTCAAACTCATCTACTCACGTTGCTCCATTCAGAGCAGTGGGTAAGCGCTCGACGAATATAAGCATTGAGAACACTGGCTTTGTATCTTTTGGGGCACTCACTTCTACCTTTCAGGCATAATCCTATGTTGGTGGGCTTGGTATATACGTTGGTGCTTAAAGAGGTTCCTGTTTTGTTATTAGTACATCCAAGGAATGGCAGACTGTTGTTTTCACGATTTTCATTTGTAAATCGGAGTACTGACTCTCTCTCTAGATGTCTTTTTTAGGTCAATTAGCTCATCTGAGTCTTTTACTAATACGTATATGTCATCTACATAACGCAATATACAGTTGGTTTTTGTCTGCTACTGAAGACCCTGTCTTTGATGGTTCTCATATAAAAATTAGCAAATAAAACTCCTAAGGGGGAGCCCATTGCTACTCCGTCTATTTGTAAAAACATGTCTCCTTGTGGACTGATGAAAGGGGCTTCCTTTGTACATGCTTCGAGAAGACTCTTCAAGTGTGGCTCAGGTATGTCTAATTTGGGGTGCTCTCGTCTCTGTATACTCTGTCCAGTATCATTCCTATGGTTGTGTCGACTGGGACGTTGGTAAATAGGGATTCAACGTCCAAGGAAGCGATGATTCCATCGGGCTGGGTAGATTTGATCAATTCTAGGAAATCTGCTGATGATTGTAGACTAAACTTACTTGGAGTGTATGGAGTTAGGAGTTCATTGAGTTTTTTTGCCAGGTGATAAGTTGGAGTTGGTATTTGGCTGATTATAGGGCGTAGTGGGTTACCTGGTTTATGCGTCTTAACATTGCCGCAGGCATATCCTAAGCCATAGTTGCCTTGAAGTTTATTGAAATGCACACTACATTTCTTTGGCGTTGATTGCTGTAATTGTTTTGTTTACTTTCCGCTTAAGGTCTTCCACGGGGTTCCTCGTGATTCGTTGAAATTTGGAGTCGTCACTAAGGATGTCGCTAATTTTGTTCATGTATTCTTGGGTAGGAATCAATACATATGCTGCTGTCTTGTCGGCATTTTTTATTGTTACGTCTTTCAGATTTTTTAGTTGTTTTGCTGCTTCTTTGAGTCGTGGGGTTAAGATTGTAGATGAATATGTTCCTCGTTTTTTCCCTGCTTCTGCTAGTAGTTCAGCCTGAAGTGTGTCAGTGGTGATGACTTTTTTGTTGTCTTCTAGCTTATGGATATCGTCCAGAAGCATTACGATTTCCAGGCGTTTTTGGATGAATCTTTGGTTTAGATATGAATTGACAATTTAGACCAAGATTTAAGAGGTCTCGTTGGTCCTGGGTAAAGATCATAAGAAGTCAGGTTAATGTAGTCCATCTTTAGGACGAGGGATCTTTAACTGTCCACTATTTAGGGCTGTTAACTTACAGAGTGTCTTTGTTTCTACAAGAGTTTTATGTTGTTGTTTCAGGTTAAATAGTTCACTGTTGATGGTTTGCTTGAGTTGGATAGGGATGTCGTACTGGGTCCATTTGTTTAAACAGATGCTCAGCCTGCTCTTTAAGGGTTTGGAGGGCTTCATTTTTCTTGTTTAGTTGATGCCGAATGAGCTCTTGCCTATACCTATAGGTAAACTCTGTATTGCGGACTGCTGGGTCATGTGGGTTTATATTGGTGTATACTGGCAGCAGTTTTCTTTCAAGCATGTTTCACTGAATATGACCGCATATTCTGTATTTATTATTTTCTGGTTTAGGGCTTCTATCCCTCTAACCTATTTTCTTAGCATCAGGGCTTAGTTGAAACAGGAGTTCTCCAAAACTCATTTTCGTACTTTTAGGTGAAGAAAAGAAGTGATTTACTATAGAATGTATTACACTTATTTTTTTATACAAATTTGCACAACGTTTCGAACCTCCATGGTTCATTCTCAAGTGAGAGATCTTACAATGCTGGTTGATTTTATACCCGCACTGGGTCAAGGTGATAAAGACAATAAAGGTGAAAACATGGGGGGATACATAAGGGATAAATGTGGGGTGAAACATAAGAACAGAGGCAACTGCAGAAGGCCCATTGGCCCATACGAGGCAGCTCCTATCTACATACAAAGATTAATCCAGTGTATTGGCCTGTTATGCTGGATATTGTCTTCTGTGTTGGCATCGTTATGTTCTGGTCTTGTCCTTACTCTCATGGTGGGTAGAGTAAATAGTTTCCGTGATTTGGGTGTTCATGTAGGTTGTTCTATTCTTATGTGAATTGCTTCGAGAATTTGTAATCTTCTTGCATTTTGGGTTTTGTCTATTATGCAGGTATTCTTGTTCAACATTTCTCTTGTTAGAGTGATGTCATGGGCTTGTCTCATGTGATTCCTAGGGGCACCGGATTGAAGATGGCATGTCAAACGCCTCGTCAGCTTGGTCGACGTCATACCTATGTACTTAGATTGAAGGTTACATCCTTCGTGGGGGCAAGTGTACATGTATACAACGCTTGACTGCTGTAGAGGGTTCTCCGTCGGCTTCGGGCCGTTTTTGATAAGGAGTTCGGAAGTCTTCTTGGTTTTGTTGAATATTAATCAGGTTTATGTTTTGGATAGGAGTAGTGCTTTTTACTCTTTACGGATTATTTCTTTCATTATTCTTTCCTCTTTTATATGTTCGCTGTGCATGGTTGATTTGTAATATAATTTTATTGAAGGTATTATGGTTTCTGTTCTAGGTTCTGGATTATACCAACGGTCCAAGTGTCTTCTTATAGCAGCGTTTATTTTCGCGTTGCTATATCCGTTGTTTCACCAATACCTGAGTTACTACTTTCAAACTCTCTACTCACGTTGCTCCATTCAGAGCAGTGGGTAAGCGCTCGACGAATATAAGCATTGAGACACTGGCTTTGTATCTTTTGGGGCACTCACTTCTACCTTTCAGGCATAATCCTATGTTGGTGGGCCTTGGTATATACGTTGGTGCTTAAAGAGGTTCCTGTTTTTGTTATTAGTACATCCAAGAATGGCAGACTGTTGTTTTCACGATTTTCCATTTGTAAATCGGAGTACTGACTCTCTCTCTAGATGTCTTTTTTAGGTCAATTAGCTCATCTGAGTCTTTTACTAATACGTATAATGTCATCTACAGTAACGGCAATATACAGTTGGTTTTGTCTGCTACTGAAGACCCTGTCTTTGATGGTTCTCATATAAAAATTAGCAAATAAAACTCCTAAAGGGGGAGCCCATTGCTACTCCGTCTATTTGTAAAACATGTCTCCTTGTGGACTGATGAAAGGGCTTCCTTTGTACATGCTTCGAGAAGACTCCTTCAAGTGTGGCTCAGGTATGTCTAATTTGGGGGTGCTCTCGTCTCTGTATACTCTGTCCAGTATCATTCCTATGGTTGTGTCGACTGGGGACGTTGGTAAATAGGGATTCAACGTCCAAGGAAGCGATGATTCCATCGGGCTGGGTAGATTTGATCAATTCTAGGAAATCTGCTGATGATTGTAGACTAAACTTAC
This sequence comes from Procambarus clarkii, assembly GCF_040958095.1. Classification (NCBI taxonomy): domain Eukaryota; kingdom Metazoa; phylum Arthropoda; class Malacostraca; order Decapoda; family Cambaridae; genus Procambarus; species Procambarus clarkii. Next base: position 10,634,660 of record NC_091228.1, read on the forward strand.
TTGGAGTGTATGGAGTTAGGAGTTCATTGAGTTTTTTTGCCAGGTGATAAGTTGGAGTTGGTATTTGGCTGATTATAGGGCGTAGTGGGTTACCTGGTTTATGCGTCTTACATTGCCGCAGGCATATCCTAAGCCATAGTTGCCTTGAAGTTTATTGAAATGCACACTACCTTTCTTGCGTTGATTGCTGTAATTGTTTTGTTTACTTTCCGCTTAAGGTCTTCCACGGTGTTCCTCGTGATTCGTTGAAATTTGGAGTCGTCACTAAGGATGTCGCTAATTTTGGTTCATGTATTCTTTGGGTAGGAATCAATACATATGCTGCTGTCTTGTCGGCTTTTTTATTGTTACGTCTTTTCAGATTTTTTAGTTGTTTTGCTGCTTCTTTGAGTCGTGGGTTAAGATTGTTTTTATTTTATTTTATTTATTTTATTTATGCATATACAAGAATGTACATAATGAATGTGAGGATACAATATGGTTATTACAGTCTTGTAAAGCCACTAGCACGCGCAGCGTTTCGGGCAGAATGTAGATGAATATGTTCCTCGTTTTTTCCCTGCTTCTGCTAGTAGTTCAGCCTGAAGTGTGTCAGTGGTGATGACTTTTTTGTTGTCTTCTAGCTTATGGATATCGTCCAGAAGCATTACGATTTCCAGGCGTTTTTGATGAATCTTTGGTTTAGATATGAATTGACAATTTAGACCAAGATTTAAGAGGTCTCGTTGGTCCTGGGTAAGATCATAAGAAGTCAGGTTAATGTAGCCATCTTTAGGACGAGGGATCTTTAACTGTCCACCGTTTAGGGCTGTTAACTTACAGAGTGTCTTTGTTTCTACACGAGTTTTATGTTGTTGTTTCAGGTTAAATAGTTCACTGTTGATGGTTTGCTTGAGTTGGATAGGGATGTCGTACTGGGGTCCATTTGTTTAACAGATGCTCAGCCTGCTCTTTAAGGGTTTGGAGGGCTTCATATTTTCTTGTTTAGTTGATGCCGAATGAAGCTCTTGCCTATACCTGTAGGTAAACTCTGTATTGCGGACTGCTGGGTCATGTGGGTTTAATATTGGTGTATACTGGCAGCAGGTTTTCTTTCAAGCATGTTTCATTGAATATGACCGCATATTCTGTATTTATTATTTTCTGGTTTAGGGCTTCTATCCCTCTAACTATTTTCTTAGCATCAGGGCTTAGTTGAAACAGGAGTTCTCCAAAACTCATTTTCGTACTTTTAAGGTGAAGAAAAGAAGTGATTTACTATAGAATGTATTACACTTATTTATACAATTTGCACAACGTTTCGAACCTCCATGGTTCATTCTCAAGTGAAGAGAATCTTACAATGCTGGTTGATTTTATACCCCCCTGGGTCAGGTGATAAAGACAATAAAGGTGAAAACATGGGGGAATACATAAGGGATAAATGTGGGGTGAAACATAAGAACAGAGGCAACTGCAGAAGGCCCATTGGCCCATACGAGGCAGCTCCTATCTACATACAAAGATTAATCCAGTGTATTGGCCTGTTATGCTGGACATTGTCTTCTGTGTTGGCATCGTTATGATCTGGTCTTGTCCTTACTCTCATGATGGATAGAGTAAATAGTTTCCGTGATTTGGGTGTTCATGGTAGGTTGTTCTATTCCTATGTGAATTGCTTCGAGAATTTGTAATCTTCTTGCATCTTGGGTTTTGTCTATTATGCAGGTATTCTTGTTCAACATTTCTCTTGTTAGAGTGATGTCATGGGCTTGTCTCATGTGAGTCCTAGGGGCACCGGATTGAAGATGGCATGTCAAACGCCTCGTCAGCTTGGTCGACGTCATACCTATGTACTTAGATTGAAGGTTACATCCTTCGTGGGGGCAAGTGTACATGTATACAACGCTTGACTGCTGTAGAGGGTTCTCCGTCGGCTTCGGCCGTTTTTGAGTAAGGAGTTCGGAAGTCTTCTTGGTTTTGTAGAATATTATCAGGTTTATGTTTTGGTTAGGAGTAGTGGCTTTTTATACTCCTTTACGGATTATTTCTTTCATTATTCTTTCCTCTTTTATATGTTCACTGTGGCAATGGTTGATTTGTAATATAATTTTATTGGAGGTATTATGGTTTCTGTTCTAGGTTCTGGATTATACCAACGGTCCAAGTGTCTTCTTATAGCAGCGTTTATTTCCACGTTGCCTATATCCGTTGTTCATCCAATACCTGCGTTACTCTTTCAAACTCTCTACTCACGTTGCTCCATTCAGAGCAGTGGGTAAGCGCTCGACGAATATAAGCATTGAGAACACTGGGCTTTGTATCTTTTGGGGCACTCACTTCTACCGTTCAGATATATCCTATGTTGGTAGGCTTGGTATATACGGTGGTGCGTAAAGAGGTTCCTGTTTTTGTTATTAGTACATCCAAGAATGGCAGACTGTTGTTTTCCACTATTTCATGTGTTAATCGGAGTACTGACTCTCTCTCTAGATGTCCTTTTTAGGTCAATTAGCTCATCTGAGTCTTTTACTAATACGAATATGTCATCTACATAACGGCAGAACTCAGTTGGTTTTTGTCTGCTACTGAAGACCCTGTCTTCGATGGTTCCCATATAAAAATTAGCAAATAAAACTCCTATAAAACTCCTATATTATATATATATATATATATATATATATATTATATATATATATATATATATATATATATATATATATATATATATATATATATATATATATATATATATATATATATATATATCTATATATATATATATTATATATATATATATATATATATATAATATTATTATATATTATTAAATATGACCGACAAAGTAAGATTAATAATTCTAACACGAATTTCCTCAATCTTTCGTACATTACGCTTCACTGTTGGAGGTAAATCAAAATTAATTCTCCAAAATTCATTTTATTTCTAGTATGACGCCGACACGGGCGCGTTTCGTAGAACTTATTACATTTTCAAAGACTTTAGTTCACAATACACAACTGATTAGAACTTACGAATCTCTGACTTTATATCTACATTTGAGTGAGGTGGGAGGGGTGATGTGGCATTAACATAAGACAGAACAAGAGGGGATATTAATAGGGTATTAAAGTATCAACACAAGACAGAACACAAACAATGGGTATTGAATAGAAGTGTTTGTAGAAAGCCTATTGGTCCATATTTCTTGATGCTTCTATATTGGAGCGGAGTCTTGAGGTGGGTAGAATATAGTTGTGCAATAATTGGCTGTTGATTGCTGGTGTTGACTTCTTGATGTGTAGTGCCTCGCAAACAGTCAAGCCGCCTGCTATCGCTGTATCTATCGATGATTTCTGTGTTGTTTACTAGGATTTCTCTGGCGATGGTTTGGTTGTGGAAGAGGTTATATGTTCCTTAATGGAGCCTGTTGCTTATACATCGTTAAACGCCTAGAAAGAGATGTTGTTGTCTTGCCTATATACTGGGTTTTTTGGAGCTTACAGTCCCCAAGTGGGCATTTGAAGGCATAGACGACGTTAGTCTCTTTTAAAGCGTTCTGTTTTGTGTCTGGAGAGTTTCTCATGAGTAGGCTGGCCGTTTTTCTGGTTTTATAGAAAAAAAACGTTGACGACATTTTTACACAGGTACCTGATGTCAGACATACTGCAGGAGCTGAAGGAGGCATTTGAGCAGAGTTCCGTGCTGCGTTTCACTTACGAGATGGAAAAGGATGGGAAGCTGCCCTTTCTAGATGTAACAGTCATGGAAAAGGGCGGAGGTTTCCACACTGCAGTCTACACTAAGGAAACAAACATAGGAATGTGCCTAAATGCCAACAGCGACTGCCCTGACAGGTACAAGAGGAGTGTTGTTAACGCATATGTCGACCGTGCTTCTCAGCCACAGCTCAGAATGGAAGCAAGTCGACGAATAACTCTGTAGGGTAAGGCAGGTCCTAGTCAATAACGGCTTCTCCAATGGTTTCATCGAAGACATCATAAGAAGGAAAGTGAAAAGCCATGCAACCTCTGAAGAGACAAACTAACACAACACCTATACCCCCTATTAGACTATTTTACAGGAACTTCTTTCCACAGCTCATAAAACGGAGGAAAGGGTCCTGAAAGATATTGTTAATAGAAACGTTATCCCTACAGACAAAAATCAGAGGATACAACTGACGATTTACTATAAAACCAGAAAAACGGCCAGCCTACTCATGAGAAACTCTCCAGACCAAAACAGAACGCTTTAAAAGAGACTAACGTCGTCTATGCCTTCAAATGCCCACTTGGGGACTGTAAGCTCCAAAAAACCCAGTATATAGGCAAGACAACAACATCTCTTTCTAGGCGTTTAACGATGCATAAGCAACAGGGCTCCATTAAGGAACATATAACCTCTTCCACAACCAAACATCGCCAGAGAAATCCTAGTAACAACACAGAAATCATCGATAGATACAGCGATAGCAGGCGGCTTGACGTTTGCGAGGCACTACACATCAAGAAGTCAACACCAGCAATCAACAGCCAATTATTGCACAACTATATTCTACCCACCTCAGACTCCGCTCCAATATAGAAGCATCAAGAAATATGGACCAATAGGCTTTCTACAAACACTTCTATTCAATACCCATTGTTTGTGTTCTGTCTTGGTGTTGATACTTTTAATACCCTATTAATATCCCCTCTTGTTCTGTCTTGTGTTAATGCCACATCACCCCTCCCACCTCACTCAAATGTAGATATAAAGTCAGAGATACGTAAGTTCTAATCAGTTGTGTATTTGTGAACTAAAGTCTTTGAAAATGTAATAAGTTTTACAAAACGCGCCCGTGTCGCGTCAGACTAGAAATAAAAATGAATTTTGGAGAATTAATTTTTGATTTACCTCCAACAGTGAAGCGTAATGTACGAAAGATTGAGAAATTCGTGTTAGAATTATTAATCTTACTTTTTCGGCCATATTTAATAATATATGTCTACAGGAAAGACTGCTACCAAAATATACTAATATATATATATATAGATATTATATATATATATATATATATATTATATATATAATATATATATATATATATATATATAGTATTATATATATATATATATATATATATATATATATATATATATATATATATAGGACGGGAGTACCACCTCTAGCTGGAAGAAGGGGGACCCATAGCCTCGGAGGAACCACGCATAACGCATTAGAGGGAATGTTTAGATCCCCTCCAATACAGTTTCTGTGTGCTTTTCTCCTACCACCCCCTTCCTTTTTATTTTTTGTGCTTTATTATGCATTTGATGGTTACAAGATATACATGGGTTGATACAAAAATATAATGCAAAAAGGTGCTTAAAGGTTATGGATCTCTTGAAAAAACACAACAATGGGAAACATTGATGAATGTCACAGACGGGTTCGATCATTGTTGCAAGTCAAAACACTTCTTCGAATTCCTCTGAAGTTGGACTAGTGCCCAAGACGCAACAGGCATTTCCCCTCTGAATCGCAACACTGTGGCGCTGGAACAAGAAACTTTTTGCTCTCTGGTCTTTTGTAGCGCTGATCAATTTGTCCCCCAATTCCTTCAGGAACTTCAATGCACATTTTCCCCACGAACCTAGGGTCTCCGAGCCGATCGGAACAAAGCTGTAGCAGGGTGCTAGACCTCTGTATTTAATAATTTTCTGCGATTCCCTGAAAGAAGCAGCACCACCGCTTTCACGTGTGCTGTAGTGAGGTAGGTACTGGCCAGTGTGGCAGCGGCACGTGTAGTCCCATACCACTTGCTTACCAATCCTTCCAAGGGTAGCAAGGTGACCCCATCAGGGCGCTTCTGAGGGTCGTTAGGTCTGGATAAGTGTGGTTCTCTTTGTGCCGGGCAGCGGGCTGTGGCGAGGCTCCTCTTGATGATGTCGTTGACTTCTTCATGTCTTGGCGATTTTACCCTGTGATTTACGACATACCAGACCATGACGACCATATTGGTCTGACATCGCAGTTCCGCAGATGCACCTATGTTCGGTGAGGATCGGGGCGGGCAAGGCGAAGGGCAACTCCAATGCGGAGAGCGTCATGGACTGAGGCGAGTTCCCGGGCTGCATTGGGCACAGCAAATAAAAAAATCCCCGGCGTGGGGTGCTGTTACCGCTAGGAGGCGGGCTTTGTTTTCAGCATCAGCGTTGTCAATCATTGCTGTGACAGTCTTTTCCATTATGGGGCTATCCCAGTGGGCCTGCTTGTGGTCTTTTGGGACTTGTGGTCGGGGTTGAGGGTGTGCACATGGTGTCCCATTGTCTGGCTGCTTCGATGAACGTTTGATCATGAGTTCCCGCTGTCTCCCTCATACGCTCTGGTAGGATCTGCCCTACCAATTCGTTGGCTGCTGTATTTGAGGATAAGAATGCTGGAAGTGCTACCTCAGTTGCCTTTCGTATGCCTATCCCTCCAAATCTCACTGGTAGTGTTAGCTTGGTTCCACTGACTGTCATCCTAAATCTAGGTTGAGCGCCTTCCTGAATATTGACCTGAGGAGCTCATCATATTGATTTAGAAGTGGGTTGCCAAAAGTTGGTGTATATAATATATATATATATATAATATATATATATATATATATATATATATATATATATATATATATATATATATATATATATATATATCGGGGGATGGTATTCGCAAGGCGACCCAGTTAGCATTGCCGGCATTCTTATCCTCGACCAGTGCAACAGGTGAATTAGTTAAAGAAATACTACCGGAACACCTAAGAGACTTCATTGGGATTCATGATCCCAAAATTCGCGGAAGGAGCCGGTCAGTGGGACACTCTTGTCAACTCTCATCCTCGACCGACTTTTCCAAAATGACTGCAAACAGTCTAAATGGGATAGCCCCATAGTGGAGAACATCGCCACATCATTGCTGGAGGCAGCTTCCAGGAAGGACAAAGCGCGTCCTTCTAGCTGTGCAAGCTCCCCATGGCCGGGACTTCCTGTTGGCAGTCCCTAATTCCGCCTTGGGGACCACGCCTGGACCATCGGACCCTAAGATATTGGTGTTGCTCTGCGCCTTGCCGCCCTATCTCCACCGAGCACCGGTGTATTTGCGGCCATGCACGGGCAGACCAATACGGCAGCCATGGTCTCATCTGTCGTAAGACACAGGGAAAAGATTGCCAGACATGAAGCAGTCAATGACATCATCAAGAGAAGTTTGGCTTCAGCTGGGTGCCCAGCACAAAGGGAACCTCAGTTGTGCAGGCCTGACAACAGCCAAAACGCCCAGATGGAGTCACCCTGCAGCCGTGGAGAGAAGGTAAACAGGTCGTGTGGGGACTACACGTGTGCATCCACATTGGCTGATACCTATCTACCTTACAGCGCAGCTGAGGGAGGCGGGGGCGGCCACCTTCAGGGAGACCCAGAACAACTAACAAGTACAGGGACCTGAGAACGTTTGTTACAGGTTCGTGGCCAATAGGCTCTGAGACTCTGGGCGCCTGGGTAAATGTGCACTTAAGTTCCTGAAAGGAGCTGGGCGAGGGAAACTCAATTGGGAAGACTAGAGACCCAGAGCGGCCAGTTTTTATGTTCCAGCGCCTCAGTGTCGCTGTTCAGAGGGGAAATGCGGTGTTGTATCTTGGGTACGCACCCGACCCCCGAGGAACTGGACGAGGTCTTCGAACACTGATTGGTATATATATATAGTATATATATATTATATATATATATATATATAATATATCAGTATTATATATATATATATATATATATATATATATAATATATATCTATATATTATGAGTTTTATTTGCTAATTTATATGTCGTACCTAGTAGCCAGAATGCACTTCTCGGCCTACTATGCAAGGGTCAATTTGCCTAATAAGCTAAGTTTTCCTGAATTTATCCATATTTTTTAAATTTGTTTTTATGAAACGATAAAGCTCTCAATTTCATTGTGTATGAGTTACATTCTTTTAATTTGAGTTAAAGCTAATGTAAATATATGACCGAACCTAACCAAACCTACCTAACCTAACCTAAAGAATTTTAACCTAACCTAAACTAAAATCACTAAGTCATTATTTATTTTCTTAACATAATATAATAATAATATTTCAAAATCACTAATTGGAATTAATATTTGGAAAATACCGAAAATCATTCGCCTATTAGGCAATCGGTCCTTGCATAGTAGGCCGAGAAGTGCGTTCTGGCTACTAATACGACATATATATATATTATATATATATATATCTATATATATATATATATATTCTATATATATATAGATATATATATATATATATATATATATATTATATATATATTATTATATATATATAATATATATATATATATATATATATATATATATATATATCTATATATAATATATATTATATATATATATATATATATATATATACTATATATATATAGATATATATATATATATATATATATATGATATATATATAATATATATATCTATCGCTTAGTATATTTTGGTAGCAGTCTTTCCTGTAGACATATATTATTAAATATGACCGAAGAAAAGTAAGATTAATAATTCTAAACACGAATTTTCTCAATCTTTCGTACATTTACGCTCACTGTTGGAGGTAAATCAAAAATCACTTCTCCAAATTCATTTTATTTCTAGTCTAACGCGACAACGGGCGCGTTCGTAAAACTTATTACATTTTCAAAAGACTTCACAAATACACAACTGATTAGAACTTACTATCCCTGATTTTATATCTATATTTGAGTGAGGTGGGAGGGGTGATGTGGCATTAACACAAGACAGAACAAGAGGGGATATTAATAGGGTATTAAAAGTATCAACACAGACAGAACAGAAACAATGGGTATTGAAAGAGAAGTGTTTGTAGAAAGCCTATTGGTCCATATTTCTTGGATGCTTCTATATTGGAGCGGGGAGTCTTGAGGTGGGTAGAATATAGTTGTGCCAATATTGGCTGTTGATTGCTGGTGTTGACTTCTTGATGTGTAGTCCTCGCAAAACGTCAAGCCGCCTGCTATCGCTGTATCATATCGATGATTTCTATGTTGTTCACGTAGATTTCTCTGCGATGGTTTGGTTATTGGAAGAGATTATATGTTCCTTAATGGAGCCCTGTTGCTTATGCATTGTTAAACGCCTAGAAAGATGTTTTGTCTTGCCTATATACTGGGTTTTTTGGAGCTTACAGTCCCCAGTGGGCCATTTGAAGGCATAGACGACGTTAGTCCTCTTTTAAGCGTTCTGTTTTGTGTCTGGAGAGTTTCTCATGAGTAGGCTGGCTAGTCAATAACGGCTTCTCCAATGGTTTAATCGAAGACATCATAAGAAGGAAAGTGAAAAGCCATGCAACCTCTGAAGAGACAACTAACACAACACCTATACCCCCTATTAGACTATTTTACAGGACTTCTTTTCCACAGCTCATAAAAACGGAGGAAAGGGTCCTGAAAGAATATGGTTAGTAGGGAAACGTGTTATCCCTACAGACAAAAATCAGAGGATACAACTGACGATTTACTATAAAACCAGAAAAACGGCCAGCCTACTCATGAGAAACTCTCCAGACACAAAACAGAACGCTTTAAAAGAGACTACGTCGTCTATGCCTTCAAATGCCCACTTGGGGACTGTAAGCTCCAAAAAACCCAGTATATAGGCAAGACAACAACATCTCTTTCTAGGCGTTTAACGATGCATAAGCAACAGGGCTCCATTAAGGAACATATAATCTCTTCCCATAACCAAACCATCGCCAGAGAAATCCTAGTAAACAACATAGAAATCATCGATAGATACAGCGATAGCAGGCGGCTTGACGTTTGCGAGGCACTACACATCAAGAAGGTCAACACCAGCAATCAACAGCCAATTATTGCACAACTATATTCTACCCACCTCAAGACTCCGCTCCAATATAGAAGCATCAAGAAATATGGACCATAGGCTTTCTACAAACACTTCTATTCAATACCCATTGTTTCTGTTCTGTCTTGTGTTGATACTTTTAATACCCTATTAATATCCCCTCTTGTTCTGTCTTGTGTTAATGCCACATCACCCCTCCCACCTCACTCAAATATAGATATAAAATCAGGGATACGTAAGTTCTAATCAGTTGTGTATTTGTGAAGTCTTTGAAAATGTAATAAGTTTTACGAAACGCGCCCGTGTCGCGTCAGACTAGAAATAAAAATGAATTTTGGAGAAGTGATTTTTGATTTACCTCCAACAGTGAAGCGTAATGTACGAAGATTGAGAAAATTCGTGTTAGAATTATTAATCTTACTTTTTCGGTCATATTTAATAATATATATATATATATAATATATATATATATATATATATATATATATAATATATATATATATATATATATATATATTATATATATATATATATATATATATATATAATATATATATATATATATATATATATATATATATATATATATATATATATATATATATATATATATATATATATATATATATATATATATATATATAATATATATATGACCACTTCCTTTTGAACGAAAGGCGGTGGAGTTTCTGATGGGAAGGAAGAGACAATTGCTCATCGCGTTCCGCAATGCGCGGTGCGGCCAGCCTGGGTGGCATAAAAAGCGCGGGAAGTCAGGTCTCGCTCTCACTCCCTCTCCCGAACCCGGTCCACGATTCACGAAGCAGCTCCACGCTCAGCGCCACGCCTCATCGACAACGTGGGCCAGTACCCTATACCACTTCTCCATTCTGCTTTAACGTGTACTCGAGATTTCTCAAGCAAATGGACCCCATCCCCGCTACTATGGTCCCAGAGCTGACGTTCTCTGATCCTTTAGGGCCTTCGACATCCCAGGCCGGTACGGCAGGGGCCCCCCTGCCCTACCCAGCAAACCTTAAGGTAGAGAGTTAGTCAGGACTACCCCCAGTCCTGTTCAAGTTAGTCAGGACTACCCCCAGTCCTGTTCAAGTTAGTCTGGACTACCCCCAGTGCTGGCAGGTGTTTGCGCCGTCCCTCGCGGTCCGTTCGTGCCGCTTTAGCTAGTTCCCTAGGGGCCTTCCACCTGCTTGCCTGCCTGGGGTTGCAGGCGCGCCTCCAGGTTGGGACTGGGTGCTGGTTTTCTGCGGCGACTCCTCGTGGCCAGGTTTCGGTGGCCCTGTGCCCTGGGGCCCGGCCCTAATGCATGCTCGGTGGAGCAATTCGTCCCAGGTCTATACCCTCCCCGGTTTGCTATGCCCCTAGGCTTGCCCTAGGGGCCATGTTTCGCCCGCGCCTGGACGTGCGTGCACGGCCAGGCTCCCTACTGTGGTCTGGCATCGCCCTCTATGGCGACGCCACGTGGCTGGTTTCCGTGGTTCTGGCCCTGGGGACCATGACGGTAGGCGGCGCCCACGTGGCTTGGAGCTCGGTGGAGCACTCGCCCAGGGATGCCCTTCGTTTCCTTCCCCGTCCCAGGCATCTTCCCTGGAACCCGGTATGTTGCGTCTTCTAGGCTTGGGCCTAGGGGCCAGGGTTCATGACGCGCTTGGTCCGTGCGTGGCCGGCCAGGCTCCCTGCGAGCGTCCTGGCACCACCCTTGGTGGCGACGCCTCCTGGCCGGGTTATTTAGTTGTCTTTGTCCCTAGGGCCCGACCCTAGGGGCCCATGCCAAAGGTCGGCATCACCCACGTGGCATGGCGCTCCGTGGAGCGCTTGCCTTGGCTGTGTTATGCTTCCTTCCTGTCCTTCTCCCTCTCGCCCACGGGCAGGAGACGCCCTTGTGGCGGCGTGTGCCCGGTGGGTAGGCACAAAACTTTCTTGCTATAGGCTGCCTTGCATTAGCCTGTGTCGTCTGGCATGTTCTTCCTCAGACGTTTGTCTGGACGGTGAAGCCCAGCTTGTTCGTCCCAGTTGTTTGTCCGTCCGGTGTTGCTCGTTTTTGTCCGTAACTAGGGCGTTTGTCTGGCTGGTATAGCCCAGCCTGTTCGTACCTAGACGTTTGTCTGGCTGGTGTAAGCCCAGCCTGTTCGTACCTAGACGTTCGTCTGGCTGGTGTAGCCCAGCCTGTTCGTCCTAGACGTTCGTCTGGCCGGTGTAAACCCAGCCTGTTCGTCCTAGACGTTTGTCTGGCTGGTGTAGCCCAGCCTGTTCGTACCTAGACGTTTGTCTGGCTGGTGTAGCCCAGCCTGTTCGTACCTAGACGTTTGTCTGGCTGGTGTAGCCCAGCCTGTTCGTTCCTAGACGTTTGTCTGGCTGGTGTAGCCCAGCCTGTTCGTACCTAGACGTTTGTCTGGCTGGTGCAGCCCAGCCTGTTCGTACCTAGACGTTTGTCTGGCTGGTGTAGCCCAGCCTGTTCGTCCCTAGACGTTTGGGCTGTTTGGTGTAGCCCAGCTTGTTCGTCGCAGGTTGTTGTCTGGCTGGTGTAGCCCAGCTTGTTCGTCCCAGACGTTTGTCTGGCTGGTGTAGCCCAGCTTGTTCGCCCCAGACGTTTGTCTGGCTGGGGTAGCCCAGCCTGTTTTGTCCCAGTCGTTTGTCTGGCTGGTATAGCCTAGCTTGTTCGGCCCAGTCGTTGTCTGGCTGATGAAGCCCAGCTGTTCGTCCCAGTTGTTTGTCTAGCTGGTGAAAGCCCAGCGTGTTCGTCCCAGTTGTTTGTCTGGCTGGTGAAGCCCAGCGTGTTCGTCCCAGTTGTTTGTCTGGCTGGTGTAGCCCAGCTTGTTCGTCTCAGCTGTTTGTCTGGCTGGTGTAGCCCAGCTTGTTCGTCTCAGCTGTTTGTCTGGCTGGTGAAGCCCAGCGTGTTCGTCCCAGTTGTTTGTCTGGCTGGTGAAGCCAGCGTGTTCGTCCCAGTTGTTTGTCTGGCTGGTGTAGCCCAGCTTGTTCGTCTCAGCTGTTTGTCTGGCTGGTGTAGCCCAGCTTGTTCGTCTCAGCTGTTTGTCTGGCTGGTGAAGCCCAGCGTGTTCGTCCCAGTTGTTTGTCTGGCTGGTGAAGCCCAGCGTGTTCGTCCCAGTTGTTTGTCTGGCTGGTGTAGCCCAGCTTGTTCGTCTCAGCTGTTTGTCTGGCTGGTGTAGCCCAGCTTGTTCGTCTCAGCTGTTTGTCTGGCTGGTGTAGCCCAGCTTGTTCGTCTCAGCTGTTTGTCTGGCTGGTGTAGCCCAGCTTGTTCGTCCCAGTTGTTTGTCTGGCTGGTGAAGCCCAGCGTGTTCGTCCCAGTTGTTTGTCTGGCTGGTGTAGCCCAGCTTGTTCGTCTCAGCTGTTTGTCTGGCTGGTGTAGCCCAGCTTGTTCGTCCCAGTTATTTGTCTGGCTGGTGAAGCCCAGCGTGTTCGTCCCAGTTGTTTGTCTGGCTGGTGTAGCCCAGCTTGTTCGTCTCAGCTGTTTGTCTGGCTGGCGCAGCTCTGCTTGTTCGTCACAGACATTTGCCTGGCCGGTGGAGCCCGGCTTGTTCGTACACAGACGTTTAGTCTGGCCGGTGTAACCCGACCTGTTCGTACCCAGTCGTCTGGGCTGGCCGGTGTATCCCGGCTTATTCGTACCCAGTCGTTTGGGCTGGCCGGTGTATCCCGGTTTGTTCGTCCCCAGTTGTTTGCTGGCCCGGTGTCCCACGTTATGCTCGCCCCAGCAGTTTGGCCTGACCGGCGTAGACCGGCCTGTTTGATCCGTGACGTCTCGTCCTCTCGGTGTAGCCGCCTGTTGTTCCCGCACGTACACGTTCCATCCTGTTTCCCTGTCCTGTCCTCCAGTGCAGGTGCACGCCGCCGAGCGGTCTGTCCACTTGGGTGGGCTATGCTATGTTATTATCTTTTATTTAAGTTTTCTAAATTAATTTATTGCATTGTTCAGCTTACAGTTATGCCTTGTATCTACTTACTATTCCTCTTGCAGCGTTAATGCAGTGTCCATTGCTGTGGGATACTCAATTAATTTTGTTTAACTTTTGAGAATATTTGCTTTAGCTAGCCATTCTCCCTTGATTAGTACTGTTTAATATCCATTCCATCCCTTGAACTTTACAGTTTTACTCTATCCACACCATACCATGCATATTACTGTTTAACCTACCTTCCTTTACCTTGATTAATCCCGCTTTCAGCTATCAACTTTTCCCATGATTCACTGTTTGTTCCTTTATTTGTTCAGCTTAAATACAAGTACATTATATTACGGTCTTATTCTATTTCTTGTTCAGTTTCAGTTTGTCTGGTATTCACACCGCTATTTATTCTGTTTCCTAGCTTTGCTTACGCCCATGCCTTGCTTGTTGTTTTGGCTTCGCTATGTTATTATTTGTTTAAGTTTACTAAAAATTATTTTGCTACTAGTCCAGCTTCAGTTATGTCCGGTATTTACTTAATAATACTGTTGCAGTGTTAAAGCAGTGCCCATTGCTTACGTTTCACCTTTCCACAGTGGCGAGAAGCCTGATCATGCAGCAACTGCAACACGGAGAGGGCTCGGGCGGCGTCGACGCGAGACAACAGCGCAGTGGTGCAAGGACGCAGCCGGCCAGGGGCCAGGACGAAGCCCGCCCGTTTCGCCTCCCCCTCCTCGGGCGGCTCGGATACGGACGGCGACCACACTTCCCAGAGGCTCACTGCCGGCAAAGCGGCGGTGGCACAGCGTCGCAGCCTCCACCCCTGTCGGGCCGACGATTGGACGACGCTGCAGGCGCTCATCGCGCAGGCCCGGGGGCCCTCTCGCGCCACAAGCCTTCCGGCCATAGGGACCTTCGAGGCCGACCTGCCGCGGCTGCCACAACCGCCCTGCCCCCCTTCACCGACCGTCGCCCTCGGGCCAGGGCCAGGGGTCATACGTCGAGGCGACGTGCGAGCTCCTCCAGTCCGTCCTCCTTCGACGAGTCCCCCGAGGAGAGAGCGCCCCCCACTTTCTCTAGCCCTTGGCCGGGGCAACTCCGGGCGACCACGGGCTCCAGCATCCCACTCTTGGGCGTGCACGTCCCGCAAGCCCTTCAGGAGAAGGTCTGGGCAAACAAGTATGTGGACCTCGGGCACTTGCTTGCCTATGAGTGGGAATCAGGTTCTTTCGAGTCCAACTCTGCGACAATCCCTGACGCAAAGGAGGCTGGTAAGAAGCAGCCGCCCTGACGCCGGACCAGTGGGCGCATGGCCTTGACATTTACGCTACTATCTACGTCGAGAAGCACCCAGCGGAGGCTCAGGCGCTGTTTACCTATGCGCGTTACGTGGAAGACCATGAAGACGACCCTCAAAGGTGACTGGATGTGGTACGATAAGATGGGACAGGGGAGAGGTCGGGCTGTTCATGGTTGGACTACAGGCTGGACTTGGAATTTCGCTCGGTGCAACGCATCGCCCAGGCCGCTGCTCAGCCGACGAGGCAGGAGGCAGGGCGAACCGGCAGCACTTTCTCTCTCCAGCGCCCGGGCAGCTAGGCTACCCCCGGGCTACTGCTTCGCCTACCACTCGAGGGGACCCGGCAGCACTTTCACCTCATGTTCATTCAAGCACTACTGCCCACGCTGCCGAAGGAGGCACCCTGCCTACAACCCATGCCCTCCAGCACGGCCTCGCGACGAACCCACACAGGAGCAGCGCCCACGTCGCCACCCGCAAGTTACGGCTTCGAGGAGCTAGGCTGGGCTCCAACTGGTTGCGCCCCTCTCTTTCTGGACTAGGCGGGGCCCTCAGCCGCCTCTAGAAGGGCTTGCCGAACAGTACTATCGCGGTAGGCAGGTGGGAGAGTGACGTTTCCTTTCCAGTTTGGTAGCTGTAGTTGCTTGGCCACCCTGAGGTTTCCCTCGCGGCCAGCGGGCACTCGCCCTTCGGGGGGGGGGGGGGGGGGGGGGTCCTGCTTGCTGGCCTGCGGGGTGGGGGTGCAGCGCCCGTCCCCAAGTGTTTCCGCTGTCCGTAGCTACTACTTTGACTTACAGCCATTCTACTAGTAAGCCCTACCTTGTCAGGTAATTCCTTCTTCCTTGGCGGCTCGGCCTCTGGCCTGGGGTTATTTTCTTCTCCAAATACATATCAGGCATCCCCAGTCACTATGTATTTTCTGCCGCCTGATTATTCTCCAGCTAGGGTTTCCCTTATGTTATGTTGTTCACTTTGGTGTCCTGTTATACTTAGAATTAGATTTGTTACATTCGCCTCACTGCTAATTCTAGACATTAGGACATTAGGTTTCTGCAGAGTTTGTTACTAGGCTATAAGATTACGTTATTTTACTACGGGTGTACAATTTAAGATGTTTCGTGTACTTTGAGTTAGCCACGGCTATGTTATACATTTGTTAAGTCCTATTTAGAAGCCTGTTTTACTTCTGCAGAATTATTTATCCTGTCTAATAAATTTACGCCCCCATGTGTTGGTGTCTTCCTTCCCCTGATCAGAAAATATATATAGTAGTACAGTAGGGGTACCGAGTGATGTCTGGGGCAAGAGTTGGATATTGTCCTAATAGCAGCTTTGTGTTGAGTAATTAGAGGACGTAAATGATTTTGGGTCTTAGAACCCCAAGCACAAATACCATAGTTGAGATAAGGATAGATGAGGGAGTAATAGAGTGTCTCCAGGGCAGGGCGAGGTACATAATATCTGATCTTAGAAAGAATGCCAACAGTTTTTGAGACTTTGTTTGATATAATTAGAATGTGTCTCTGGAAATTCAGCTTGCGTCAATGAGAACGCCAAAGAATTTGCCATCTACTTTGTTACAAATTTCGGTATTGTTTATCCTGAGATTTATTTGATTTGAGGATTTATTGCCAAATAAAATATAGAAAGTTTTGTCAATGTTGAGTTTTTGGCAGTTAGCCAAAGATGGACTTTATTTAGCTCAGTATTCACTGTGACATTTAGAGCAAGGGTGGCCAGGACTGGAGTAAATGAAAGTTGTGTCGTCAACAAATAGAATTGGTTTGGGGTGTTGGGAGGCATTTGGAAGGTCATTAATGTAGATGAGAAACAGGAGAGTGACAAGTATGCTGCCCTGAGGAACACCAATGTTGATGGGTAGGGTGGAAGAAATTGAATTATTCACAGAAACATACTGGAGCCTGTCAGTAAGGTAAGATTTGAGGTATTGCAGGGAGTGACCTCTGACTCTATAATGATGTATTTTACGAAGAAGGTTATGGTGGTTGACAGTGTCAAAAGCCTTATGCAGGTTTAGAAATAACCCAACAGGGAACTCATTTTTATCAAGAGCTGCATGTATCAAGTTAATCATAATAATAAGTGCATCGTTAGTACTTTCTTTGGGTCTGAAGCCATATTGACAAGAGCTAAGTATATTGTGTTTGGCTAGATAAGAGTAAAGCTGTTTGTTCATGAGTTTTTCAAATATTTTTGACAAGGTTGGCAGGATTGATATAGGTCTGTAGTTGTTAACATCAGTGAAATCCCCACATTTGTGGACAGGGGTTACTCTCGCTTTTTTTTAGAATATCTGGAAAGGTTTGCAGTTCAAGTCACTTGTTGAAGAGCAATGCAATAGCAGGAGCTAAAGATCTGGAGGCTTTTTTGTAAATTAAAGTTGGTATCTCCTCAAGGGCACTAGACTTGGTTTTAAAAGAAAGGATTATCTCATTAACATCAATGGAATTTGCAGGCATTAGGTACAGAGACTGTGGATAATTACCTGTAAGATAGTCCTGAATATCAGTACTGGAAGATGGAATATCATTTGCAAGGGATGACCCAATGGAAGAGAAGAACCTATTGAACTCAATAGCAGTATCAGAGGCTGTAAGCTGACCATCGTTATTGGACAGGTGTATTGGTTTGTTATTTAAAGTCGTCTTTGATCCCAATATTTGTGAAATTGTGCTCCATGTTTTCTTAATGGTGCCCTTTGTTTGGGTAAATTTATCTTCGTAGTACTTAATTTTGGCTCTTCTATATATTTTAGATAGCAATGATGAGTAATTCTTTGAAAATTCTTTGGAGACGATTCCTAACCTATACTTCTTCTCAAGGTCATGTGTTTTATTAATGGATTTAAGTATTCTCCTTGTAAGCCAAGGATTGTTTAGCCTTTAGTTGTGACTTGTTTCGTTAGCATAGGACAGTGGATGTTATAAGGGCTGAGAGTTTTTTGATGAAAAGATTTCACTGCTAGATTGATGTCCCCTATGTTACCTAATTTGGCCTCCCAGTTGACATTAGCAGCAGCAGCTATAAAATTGCCTATAGCAGTTTCATTGTGCTGCCTAAAGCTTATCTCCCTTGTCTCTAGAGGTGGTTTGTTAATGTTAGGAGAAATGGGGGGGGTAATGGTCTGTAGTGCTATTGATGATTATCCCTGAAGTAAGTGGAGAGGTTATGTTGGTCCAGATGTGATCAAGAGCCGTGGCAGTACTAACAGTGATTCTAGTAAGTCTAGTGATTAAGGGTATTAGGAAGCAGGAATTCATACAGTTGAGGAAGCTAGCAACAGTAGGGTCGTCAGGCTCACAGAGATTAATATTAAAGTCCCCTACGATAATTAGATGGTTTTTGTTCAGTCTATTATCTGTTTCCTCACTAATATGATCACTTCAACGTCTGCACTATTCATAGAATTATTTCTTCGATCTCTGTGTTTAGAATTATTTTCCTTTCTAAAGACAGTCGTGTCCGGTCCATAGAATTACCCAAATCGGCCCAAAACTACACAAATCGTCCCTAGCATTACGTAAGTAATGAAGAAATACGGTATATTTACTTACTATAATGTTGGTGCTACACGTAGAACATGATCAAACCTATTTTTACTCAGAAATAATCTAATTCCATAACGAAATGAGACGTAAATATGTGAGAGGTGACGCCATAGGAAGTCGACGGTCCAAGCGACAATTGTGTGGAGCGACTTATCCAAGATATATGGTCGCCTGGAGAGTGTTTGCCGCCATATCAGCCTCCTGTACACAGTGATCCAGTCGTCGCATTTCATGGCTCAAATTGTCGCAAATTTAATTGGTGATATTAAGAAGTGGAATGTGTATTTATTATAATATCTTTCATAAACAGCCACAAAATATTTAATATTTATTAAAAAAAAGCGTCTGGAAGTTAAATCAATTCCACATGACAATACATTTGTTATATAGATACTAGCGTTATTCGTTGGTATGCGTTCGCTATTTAAACTACTCCAGTCCTTTTCGTTCATAGAACACCGAACCCTACACGCTCTCTGATATATTGCTTAATTAACAAATATTCACAAATAAAGATTATATTTGTATATGTTATCAGAAAGGCAGATATAAAATAGTTTTTGTGAATCCATCACAGAGATTATACATTATTAGAGAGGAAAAATATTCATACTTTAAACAAGGCTTCATGGCCGATGCTCTCCTTTCCGATATGGGAACTACGACCTTCCGAACATCAATGTTAATTTAATTAATCTAGATATTGTAATAAACGAAGTTTTCTATGTCATCATAAAGACATAAATATAAGCTGCATGTTAATACTTTGGCATAAATATAACTGAAGTGAAAGTGAAGATATATGCCTTTTTATAGTTACTTGATGGCTCGCTCAGGGAGTGTGAAGGCCTCCACACAAGCCAATCAATTTTATAATTAATTTGCATATATGCAAAGTAACGTCATAGGTCTTTATGTCAGAATAAAGACATGTAGACGATAATGTAACTACATTTCAAGGAAAACATATCTTAATATAATTATTAAATGAAAGCAAAGTTATGGTTAAATAAATAGCCAATGCCACACAATCGCCGGTGTCCGGACACATGAATAGTCGCATTAGGTGAAAGGAAATGTACCCAACCATTTCCATTTACCCAACCGGTTTGTGCACCCTATACTCATCCTCTGTGTGGTAATTTATTGTGCACCCCATACTCATCTTGTTACCAGTAGTTTGTGCAACCCATACTCATCTTGTAACCCGTAATTTATTGTGCATCCCATACTCATCCTGTTACCGGTAGAGTGTGCAGCCCATACCCATCCTGTGACCTGTAATTTATTGTGCAACCCATACTCATCCTGTGACCCGTAATTTATTGTGCATCCCATACTCATCCTGTTACCGGTAGTTTGTGCAGCCCATACCCATCCTGTGACCTGTAATTTATTGTGCAACCCATACTTATCCTGTGACCTGAAGTTTATTGTGCAGCTAATACTCATCCTGTGAGTCATAGGACATTGCGCAACCCTTTCTCATCGTGTGAATCTTTGTTTACTTTGCTCTCCATATTCATCCTCTGCGCGATAGTTTCTTGTGCAACCCATACCCATGATGTGAGTGGTAGCTTATTGTGTACCCTATACTCATCCTGTGAGTATAGGGTACACAATTTTTGTTTGGATTCTTGTAATGTTATTTGTCTATTTGTACTCACAGCATTTGTGCGCCCCTTGAGGGACTTGAATTAGAGGGGGGTTGAAATAGCATAAGCTACTCTATCCCTTTGAGATGTATTTATTGCTTATCTCAATAAACATACTTGAACTTGAACTTGGGTACACAATGAGTTCATTTGTACTCCATACTCATCATCAAGAAGTGTATTTTACCAGCATTGTAATATAAATTAAGAATAAAAGCTTAACTGGATTACGGACCCATAATCAAAATAAGAGCCATCACTAATTATCATGACAAATTGTCTAGGCTCCACTTCCGCCTTCGACAAGCTGCTGCCGGAGGTGGGTATAGTTTATTGTACACCCCTGCACCCCCAGTCCTGGAAGTGGGGCATTGGGATGTGGACATGTGAACCATTACACCCCCCCCCCCCACACACACACTCCTCTCCTGTTAATAATAATAATAATAATAATAATAAAAATTAAAAATAATAATGTTAATAAATATTATAATTAAAACACTTACTGTAATACCCAAGTGCTTGAATGAAGGTGAAGGAAAGACCCAATAAATGTGTAAGTGTATTAAAAACCAAATTTTCGTTGGGTGAGCTGGCAGGTGAGCACCACCTGCCAGCTCACCCAGTAATGAACATCACCTGCACATTGCACCGCACCACTTGCCAGCAGGTGCAGAAGTACGATGGAGAGAGCAAAGTATACAATATTTCAAGTATAATATTAAAGATATATTTAGGATTTAATGTTTTCCTATAAAGTTTCAACAATACCTTTATTTGATTTTTTGTATTATTTTCTACCACAGACGTGGCCACACATTAACAATGCTAACCAATATATATATATTTTCTTCTGTCCGCCATGGACTCTGTAACCCTTTCCACTACCGCCCACAAGATGGGTATGGGGTGCATAATATATGAACTAAACTAACTAACTCCATGGATAGGCTTAGAGATTTGTTAAACATATAGTTCAGGGATTTATTGAACAATCAACCACAGAAGGTGATTATAGTGTTTTTAAAATGGTAGGCTAAGCTACATACGTAAATACATAAATACACAGATTTACGTATGCCCTACATAAAGTGTTCGATGTGTCTTTTACATAGTGTCATTAACGTGCATTTACTAAGGTGAAATGGAATTCTGATCAGCTTCCACATATACTTTATACACATACATATACACACACATACATATACACACACAGACATATGCGTACATATACATATATATACATACATATATACACACATACATACACATATATTTGTCTCTTTTACTCTGACAAGGTGAGATAACTGATAGAGAAACTAGTGTGCAATTAAGCATTTAATCACTGAAGGTGATTAAGGTGCTTTCACAAGCTCAGGTTATAGAGTTACATCACACACATTCATTGTATAATTGATACGTTACATGGTCAATCTAGGGTACAAGTCCAATATATCACCAAGTGCTCCAGTACTCAAATAGTAATTACACAGTTCAGCATACCTTAGCCCAGGCGGCGAAAGTCAGTCAGTATGGGACATTCTACAATATAATGTTCAAGGGAGTGCATATTTTCTCTTTCACAAAGTTGACACATTGTGTACTCGACATTTGGGTTTTGAGAAAGCTGCCAGATACGTCTATATCCCAGGCGTATTCTGGCCACTATAACATCACATTGCTGGGTTCTTGTTCCATTAATCCTGTATGTGAATGTCTCCGCACGATATCTATCATAATATTTAATGCTACAACTTTCAGGTCTTTGTGAATTTGTTAGGTCGGTGAGATTTTCATTAGATGTTTGCTTAAGTATTCTCTTTGTCACTGCTAATGAAACACCCATATCAATTTCTACCACTGGTTTTCTACAGGCTGTCTTTGCAAGCATATCAACAGTGTCATGCCTTGAGATGCCAACATGTGATGGTATCCATAGGAATTTAATTTCAAATCTCTTTTCTTTGGCAGCTAAAATATTCATTCGAATATCACTGACTTTTCTGGGTGTCACTACTATGTGCGTTCAAAACCAGGAGTGCACTCTGCGAATCACAGTATATAAGTCCACTGCCTTTGTCTTTTAAAAATTCCGTGGCAAGGTATATGCCTGCAAGTTCGGATTGAGTTGTACTTGCCCAATCATTGACGGGCTTCATTGCTGTATGTACGAGAGAAGATTGTTCAAATATATTACATGCGCATCCGGTACATCGTCCACCTTCTTCTACAGAACCGTCGGTATAGCACTGATACACATCGTTACCCATACCCTGAGTACTCTCAGTGATGCTTTTCAGTGTTAACTGTTTTAATAATGTAGAGTGTACATTATCTTTCTTGGGTGCATTTACAAAATCAACTGCTAGATCTAAGTTATCCCATGGAGTAATTGGTTGATTAATCGTTAATTGAGTTGGGTACATATTTAATATTTTGATGGAGTTGGCTACCTTGTAGAACCAAAATGCATAATCAGATTTCGCTCTTCTACGGACCTCAGGTGAGTGTAGCATATTAGAAAGTTTAGCTTGAAACTTCTTGTATTGCCGAGATCTACTCAATGCCTTCACGCCGAAAACTGTGCTAATAGACAAAATTATGTTAGAGATATGGGTCTATAATTATCTGAGTGTGCTTTGGGGATGGGAACAATGACACTGTCCAATCATCAGGTAATACTCCTTCACTTAAACTCATTCTGTACAACACTAAAAGTGGAATACCTGGTACTTGTGAGACTAATCTCAGTAAACTGTAAGTAATACCGTCCTCTTCAGGAGCAGTTGACTTATTTGATTGTGCTACACAGCCTTCCCGGCTTGGTGCCTTCTTTGGTAATTACTTATCAAAGGCAGCTCCATACGAGGAGCTGCCTCATATGGGCCAATAAGTCTTTTGCAGTTACCTTCATTCTTATGTTCTTACTTACATTTACTGAACTTTATCATCATCATCATCATTTACAGAAAGAAATTAACATAAAAAGTATTCATTTTAATACACAAAACAGAAGTAGATGTTATGTAAATTATGATGCAGGATAGGATCACTATTAAGAACTTATTTTTAAACCACAATATGTTTTAAATCATTCTGAAACATACCATATATTTTCAAATATTTACAATTAAAGTATTTATTTAGGAAACAAGTATTTTAGTTACCCTAGTTAGCTCTGAGAACACACATTCTTGCACCAAGAATTTCTTCCCACTAATCTGAGAGATGCTAATGAGACCAGTCTCGACCCATTGGACAAGTCATGAACAACAATCAACAAGCACCATCTATGTCAGAAGATATTCAAAATATTCTTGATATCATTCAAATTGTCAATACGAGAACAGAATACATAAGTTGAGTGATGTCAAAGGAATCATATTGACTGACCGAGCCCCATTGTAAATATCCGTGGCTTCCTGACCATAAAGTTACCGCCGCAGTCGAGGGAAAGAGACCGGATATACCCATATACAAGCCGCACTAGCTATTAGTTCATATAAGCTGACAACTTACCCAAATAAACATTACTTCCTAATTATATATATATATATATATATATATATATATATATATATATATATATATATATATATATATATATATATATATATATATGTCGTACCTAGTAGCCAGAACGCACTTCTCAGCCAACTATGCAAGGCCCGATTTGCCTAATAAGCCAAGTTTTCATGAATTAATGTTTTTTCGACTACCTAACCTACCTAACCTAACCTAACCTAACTTTTTCGGCTACATAACCTAACCTAACCTATAAAAATAGGTTAGGTTAGGTTAGGTAGGGTTGGTTAGGTTCGATCATATATCTACGTTAATTTTAACTCCAATAAAAAAAATTGACCTCATACATAATGAAATGGGTAGCTTTATTTTTCAGAAGAAAAAAATTAGAGAAAATATATTAATTCAGGAAAACTTGGCTTATTAGGCAAATCGGGCCTTGCAAAGTAGGCCGAGGAGTGCATTCTGGCTACTACGTACGACATATATATATATATATGTCGTACCTAGTAGCCAGAACGCACTTCTCAGCCTACTATGCAAGGCCCGATTTGCCTAATAAGCCAAGTTTTCCTGAATAAATATATTTTCTCTAATTTTTTCCTTGTGAAATGATAAAGCTACCCATTTCATTATGTATGAGGCCAATTTTTTTATTGGAGTTAAAATTAACGTAGATATATGATCGAACCTAACCAACCCTACCTAACCTAACCTAACCTATTTTTATAGGTTAGGTTAGGTTATGTAGCCGAAAAAGTTAGGTTAGGTTAGGTAGTTTTTCGGCAACCTAACCTACCTAACCTAACCTAACCTAACTTTTTCTGCTACCTAACCTAACCTAACCTATAAAGATAGGTTAGGTTAGGTTAGGTAGGGTTGGTTAGGTTCGGTCATATATCTACGTTAATTTTAACTCTAATAAAAAAAAATTGACCTCATACATAATGAAATGGGTAGCTTTATCATTTCATAAGAAAAAAATTAGAGAAAATATATTAATTCAGGAAAACTTGGCTTATTAGGCAAATCGGGCCTCGAATAGTAGGCCGAGAAGTGCGTTCTGGCTACTATATATGCGAACAAGCCTGAATGGTCCCCAGGACAATATGCAACTGAAAACTCACACCCCAGAAGTGACTCGAACCCATACTCCCAGAAGCAATGCAACTGGTATGTACAAGACGCCTTAATCCACTTGACCATCACGACCGGACATAATGAGGTGATAGCCGAGGCTATTTGAACCACCCCACCGCCGGCACTCGGATAGTAATCTTGGGCATAGCATTTTACCAAATCACCTCATTCTTTGGGGCACACGTGAGGAACACAAATGCGAACAAGCCTGAATGGTCCCCAGGACAATATGCAACTGAAAACTCACACCCCAGAAGTGACTCGAACCCATACTCCCAGAAGCAATGCAACTGGTATGTACAAGACGCCTTAATCCACTTGACCATCACGACCGGACATAATGAGGTGATAGCCGAGGCTATTTGAACCACCCCACCGCCGGCACTCGGATAGTAATCTTGGGCATAGCATTTTACCAAATCACCTCATTCTTTGGGGCACACGTGAGGAACACAAATGCGAACAAGCCTGAATGGTCCCCAGGACAATATGCAACTGAAAACTCACACCCATTTGTGTGTGTGTTCGCATTTGTGTTCCTCACGTGTGCCCCAAAGAATGAGGTGATTTGGTAAAATGCTATGCCCAAGATTACTATCCGAGTGCCGGCGGTGGGGTGGTTCAAATAGCCTCGGCTATCACCTCATTATGTCCGGTCGTGATGGTCAAGTGGATTAAGGCGTCTTGTACATACCAGTTGCATTGCTTCTGGGAGTATGGGTTCGAGTCACTTCTGGGGTGTGAGTTTTCAGTTGCATATAGTCCTGGGGACCATTCAGGCTTGTTCGCATTTGTGTTCCTCACGTGTGCCCCAAAGAATGAGGTGATTTGGTAAAATGCTATGCCCAAGATTACTATCCGAGTGCCGGCGGTGGGGTGGTTCAAATAGCCTCGGCTATCACCTCATTATGTCCGGTCGTGATGGTCAAGTGGATTAAGGCGTCTTGTACATGCCAGTTGCATTGCTTCTGGGAGTATGGGTTCGAGTCACTTCTGGGGTGTGAGTTTTCAGTTGCTACTATATATATATATATATATATATATATATATATATATATATATATATATATATATATATATATATATATGTATATATATATATATATATATATATATATATATATATATATATATATATATATATATATATATATATATATATATATATATGACATATATATATATATATATATATATATGTCGTACCTAGTAGCCAGAACGCACTTCTCAGCCTACTATGCAAGGCCCGATTTGCCTAATAAGCCAAGTTTTCCTGAATTAATATATTTTCTCAAATGTTTTTCTTATGAAATGATAAAGCTACCCATTTCATTATGTTTGAGGTCAATTTCTTTTATTGGTGGTAAAATTAACGTAGATATATGACCGAACCTAAGCAACCCTACCTAACCTAACCTAATCTATCTTTATAGGTTAAGTTAGGTTAGGGGGCCGAAAAAAGTTAGGTTAGGTTAGGTTAGGTTAGGTAGGTTAGGTAGTCAAAAAACAATTAATTCATGAAAACTTGGCTTATTAGGCAAATCGGGCCTTGCATAGTAGGCTGAGAAGTGCGTTCTGGCTACTAGGTACGACATATATATATATATATATACTATATATATATATATATATATATATATATATATATATATATGTCGTACCTAATAGCCAGAACGCACTTCTCAGCCTACTATTCAAGGCCCGATTTGCCTAATAAGCCAAGTTTTCATGAATTAATGTTTTTTCGTCTACCTAACCTACCTAACCTAACCTAACCTAGCTTTTTTGGCTACCTAACCTAACCTTACCTATAAATATAGGTTAGGTTAGGTTAGGTAGGGTTGGATAGGTTCGGTCATATATCTACGTTAATTTTAACTCCAATAAAAAAAAATTGACCTCATACATAGAGAAAAGGGTTGCTTTATCATTTCATAAGAAAAAAATTATAGTAATATATTAATTCAGGAAAACTTGGCTTATTAGGCAAATCGGGCCTTGAATAGTAGGCTGAGAAGTGAGTTCTGGCTACTAGGTACGACATATATATATATATATATATATATATATATATATATATATATATATATATATATATATATATATATATATATATATGTCGTACCTAGTAGCCAGAACACACTTCTCAGCCTACTATGCAAGCCCCGATTTGCCTAATAAGCCAAGTTTTCATGAATTAATGCTTTTTCGACTACCTAACCTACCTAACCTAACCTAACCTAACTTTTTCGGCTACCTAACCTAACCTAACCTATAAAGATAGGTTAGGTTAGGTTAGGTAGGGTTGGTTAGGTTCGGTCATATATCTGCGTTAATTTTAACTCCAATAAAAAAAATTAACCTCATACATAATGAAATGGGTAGCTTTATCATTTCATAAGAAAAAAATTTGAAAAAATATATTAATTCAGGAAAACTTGGCTTATTAGGCAAATCGGGCCTTGAATAGTAGGCCAAAAAGTGAGTTCTGGCTACTAGGTACGACATATATATATATATATATATATATATATATATATATATATATATATATATATATATATATATATATATATATATATATATATATATATATATATATATATGTCGTACCTAGTAGCCAGAACGCACTTCTCAGCCTACTATGCAAGGCCCGATTATATATATATATATATATATATATATATATATATATATATATATATATATATATATATATATATATATATATGTCGTACCTAGTAGCCACAACGCACTTCTCAGCCTACTATGCAAGGCCCAATTTGCCTAATAAGCCAAGTTTTCATGAATAAATTGCTTTTCGACTACCTAACCTACCTTACCTAACCTAACCTAACTTTTTTGGCTACCTAACCTAACCTAACCTATACAGATAGGTTAGGTTAGGTTAGGTAGGGTTGGTTAGGTTCAGTTCATATATCTAAGTTGATTTTAACTCCAATAAAAAAAATTGACCTCAAACATAATGAAATAGGTAGCTTTATCATTTCATAAGAAAAAAATTAGAGAAAATATATTAATTAAGGAAAACTTGGCTTATTAGGCAAATCGGGCCTTGCATAGTAGGCTGAGAAGTGCGTTCTGGCTACTAGGTACGACATATATATATATATATATATATATATATATATATATATATATATATATATATATATATATATATATATATATATATATATATGTCGTACCTAGTAGCCAGAATGCACTTCTCAGCCTACTATGCAAGGCCCGATTTGCATATATATATATATATATATATATATATATATATATATATATATATATATATATGTCGTACCTAGTAGCCAGAATGCACTTCTCAGCCTACTATGCAAGGCCCGATTTGCCTAATAAGCCAAGTTTTCCTGAATTAATATATTTTTCTCTAATTTTTTTCTTATGAAATGATAAAGCTACCCATTTCATTATGTATGAGGTCAATTTTTTTTTTATTGGAGTTAAAATTAACGTAAATATATGACTGAACCTAACCAACCCTACCTAACCTAACCTAACCTATCTTTATAGGTTAGATTAGGTTTGGTAGCCGAAAAAGTTAGGTTAGGTTAGGTTAGGTAGTCGAAAAATAATTAAATCATGAAAATTTGGCTTATTAGGCAAATCGGGCCTTGCATAGTAGGCTGATAAGTGCGTTCTGGCTACTAGGTACGACATATATATATATATATATATATATATGTCGTACCTAGTAGCCAGAATGCACTTCTCGGCCTACTATGCAAGGCCCGATTTGCCTAATAAGCCAAGTTTTCCTGAATTCATACATTTTTCTCTATTTTTTTTTCTCATGAAATCATAAAGCTACCCATTTAATTATGTATGAGGTCAATTTTTTTTTATCGGAGTTAAAATTAACGTAGATATATGACCGAACCTAACCAACCCTACCTAACCTAACCTAGCCTATCTTTATAGGTTAGGTTAGGTTAGGTAGCCAAAAAAGTTAGGTTAGGTTAGGCTGGGTAGGTTAGGTAGTCGAAAAACAATTAATTCATGAAAACTTGGTTTATTAGGCAAATCGGGCCTTGCATAGTAGGCTGAGAAGTGCGTTCTGGCTACTAGGTACGACATATATATATAAATATATATATATATATATATATATATATATATATATATATATATATATATATATATATATATATATATATATATATATATATTGTTGGGGGTTTCACTACTGTTCTTATCTCTTTACTCGGTGAACAATAGTTATCTCAAGGTCACTCACCGTAGCCCTGCGGGTCTTCACTCTATCCTCACGGCGCCACTGCACGCCAGGAGAGTCTCCCAGTCAATCTCAACCGGCCTCTGATTGAGAAGGAGTGGGAACACGACTCGTTCACTTGACTGTCATGTGCCCTCCCCAACAATCGGGCTCTACGGTTAACCACAAGGTCGCCAACTGGTGTTTTAGGTGGCCAGTAACACCTCAGTGGACTGGTTGAATTAGTGGAAGCCTTGGCAAGTCACACTCGAAAGATCAGGGATCAGGCAGGTACTTACTGTTATCACTCTATGCTTTCAGTATAATATAGCCACAAGATCAATGGAGGGGATGATATAAACACAATGGTAATTTTGTATTTTACTTAAAATGCATGAAAGATGTCACAAGGCCAATCAATAATCAATAAATCAGCTGATCCTGGCTGCGGCCGGTAGTTCCCACGAATAGTATGCACTCACTAAGTGGCAACACCTCCCCTCCTCGTCAAGTGTCAAGAACAGCTGATCGCCTGGCCCCGCGCGAAAGTTTATTGCTTGTTTTCTAGATTCACGCGCGCTGTTTCTTTAAGTTCTCCAATATTACTAGAAACTCGCACACTCGATATGGGCACAAATAGCACGTATTACTTAGTTACACTATACTCGGGCTCAAACAGTCGTTTCTACAATCAATGCTACAATGTCTCACTGTAATGGTTTTACATTGCCCTTCATTCAACGATATATTTTGAAATATTAACACTGGAGTTTTCAGTACTTTCTCTCGTGGGCGATAACGCAATAATTCACTGTACTCACAAATGATTAATCACTGCATGAACATAGACATATATAATGTATATAAATCAGACATCAATACATGGAAAATAAATAGTTTCTGGGCACGTAGCCTAACTTCCAAATACTGGCATAATATTATATATAATTTATCACTATATGTTCACATCAAAATCTGTAGAAAGATATACAAAACACAGTAAATTTATCACTTGTTCCGGGTGCCTGTACACACCAATAATAAACATAAGTATTATCAGTACTCTAGATAGTACTATATCCTGCACACTGGTGCTTTATTGTGACATTGGTGAGACTTGCTCACGACATATAAAATCCTCAGGCTAGATAATATAGCCGAATAACATAGCTAACTAAAGGGGAATGGAGAGGGAAACTAGAAACACCTACTTCAACCTATCCTCCGATGAGAGTTGAGATGTAGCTCCTGGTCCTCGTGTCGGGAACGCCCCCACACACACGTTGTCGTGTCCTACCGGAACCTCTCGTCGTCCCACCGTTTAGCGCGTCGTCTCCGTGCCCTCTTCTCTGCAGGTCCGTGCTCCGTCTCGACTTAAGGTAGAGTTGGAGTCGGTCTCCTGGCCGTCGACTTCTCCCAACAACGGCTGCCTCCAACGTCTCAGCTGCAGTCGTCCGGAATCCCAAATAGTCCTCTTCTTCCTCAGCTACCCAGTGGCTCTGTCAGCCACTACGCCGTCACGAACTGGTGAACTGTCACCGACGTCACATACGTCACTGCACGGCTTCACTGCTACTTGCACAGTACCTGACTGGAGCACTTGTTGCTCAATAACCGTCGATTCCCTCTCTGGTTCAACACATGAACTAGGGAAGACCTCTCAGAGTACTGGCAGACTTCAGGTGACGCGTAAATCCACGGGAGCGGGAAACAACTGTCAAACTGACAGGACCAATCGTCGCACGTCCAACCTCCTTGACGTGTCGTGTCTGACTGCTGGCGCCGGCGCGTTGCCCGGACCCCCTTCCTTCGTGACGTCACTTTCGCCACGGGAGGTTTTCATTGGCTCCCGGTGCCACATTGCTGTCGGTGACCAATCCGGTGCCACTGACGTCACACAGTTTTGGCGGGGAATCAGGAAAGCCAGCGCCATCTTGGCTTCCTAAAGGGCCTATACCACAGGCCAAAATATTACTATTTCACTAATTTCTCGGCTCTCCGAGAACACTCCACTCTCTCCCATATATCAAATTGAAGCCTGCTACGTAGAGAACGCTTGGGAAAAGTGGACATGACTCTTACTGCAGGCGTGGGAGAATTATAAGGGGGGGGGGGAAACTCCGTCACAATATATATATATATATATATATATATATATATATATATATATATATATATATATATATATATGTGTGTCGTACCTAGTAGCCAGAACGCACTTCTCAGCCTACTATGCAAGGCCCGATTTGCCTAATAAGCCAAGTTTTCATGAATTAGTTGTTTTTCGACTACCTAACCTACCTAACCTAACCTAACCTAACATTTTCGGCTACCTAACCTAACCTAACGTATAAAGATAGGTTAAGTTAGGTTAGGTAGGGTTGGTTAGGTTCGGTCATATATCTACGTTAATTTTAACTGCAATAAAAAAAAATTGACCTCATACATCATTTCATCAGCTTTATCATTTCATAAGAAAAAAAATAGGGAAAATCTATTATTTCAGGAAAACTTGGCTTATTAGGCAAATCGGGCCTTGCATAATAGGCTGAGAAGTGCGTTCTGGCTACTAGGTACGACATACATACATACATATATATATATATATATATATATATATATATATATATATATATATATATATATATATATATATATATATATATATATATATATATATATATATATATATAAATGGAAATTTAGCACATTTAAATAATGTTATTAAGCTTAAGAATAAATTAATTAAGATTAACATAGTAAAATGACTGGGATACAGATGGATCAGTAGTCACATTACAAGTCCAATTATTTCCTAACTGAAGTCTGTAACGCACTATCATGTCATATTTTATAATACAAATTAGGTAAGAGATATGCAATATCAACACAAAATCGTCAGCTACTATTTCCAAAACACATTTATTATATACCATTTAATTAAACTGCTCTTTCACTTCGGGGGCGCTTACGCTGATATGGTTTTTTGGCAATTCCAAGTGTTTTTGGGATTGAAAATATTTTGTTTTTGGCACATATTTTAGTATTTTCATTATAAGGTTTTCTCGATATAAAGCACCATAAGTAATCTCTCTTTTCAGCTTTAGTTTTTTGGTCCCAAACTTCCTTAGGAACCAGGTACTTATCTAAATTGGATGATATTATATAATTTCCTTCTCCGTGTAATGCTCTCCTCAGATCTAGCATTTGGAGCGTTGAAACATTGCAAATTTTTTCAATTAATTCTGGCAGTTTTTTGGGTTTCCAATCAATAGTCAGTTTAAGGATATGGTTTAGTGACTCACAATTGTTATTAGTCCATAACGTGTCCATTTTGGCTTTTGCGTGAGGTACACACACATAATTCCATAGAGAAGATTTCAAACGGCTATCAAAATAATCTTTGAACTTTGGGTATTTGTAAAAGTAAAATATGAGATTGTTGATTCCCCTTTCAAACTGATCCTCACAAACACTTCTTACTAATCCATTTGTACCAAAAATTTTCTTTTGGATACAAATCCTCTCCGTGTTTGTACAACCAATATTATCAGTTAAATAGTGGCGAACATTTTCCTTCAGGTGGTTATTACACAATAACAATGTTGCCTTCGGAAAACAACACATAAGTGCCTTTCTTAAAGCGATTTCCTGATCACTACCAATCATTACATTTGAGTTATTAATACAGTTATCGAGTTTGCCTCTTAGGTGGGAGAAAAATGATAGTAAGTCTCGTATTCACCATCCCAGTGTAAATACATGGGCCCGAGGAATATAGGGTTGCTTGATGTTTCTTTCGTTACTACAGTAGTGTTCTTGTACACAAGTGTTGTTAAATAACAAGGGCCAAGATTGAAAGTCCTGTCAACACCGATAACATTAGGGTTTTCCATTCCTGCAGCACACAAATGTTGCTTGAGATCTTCAAGTTGTTCCTTGGAATACAGTATCACACAGGGGACTTTGTTCGGCTTAATAATTATCTTCTTTACATAATCATGGGTATCAATCATGCTAATTACATTTAAAACGTCATCAGCAACATTGTGCCTATGAATAGGTTTGCGTTCCTTTATCTTGTCATGATATTTTTTACTCCTTACCTGTTCGAAGTCTCTTGGGGCTAAACATGATTCTTCCATAAGCATATTTTGATAAACCTCTCGTGGAGGTTGGATCTTAACCATCTTGCCTATATTTTCTAAAACTTCAGGCCTGGTCCGAACATATGGAATGTTTTTTTGTGAATTACCATGCATTGTCTCTTCTGTTTGCTTGTCAGAGTATTCTACAATACCTACAGACTCCAGCTCTTTAATAACAGTTACTCTTTTCTTAATGCTTTCCTGCCCTTTAAGGACTGTGTAATAACGGTGCATTGTGATTAGAGTATCTGGGGAGGGCTGAGGTTCTAAGGGAACCCACTGCGTTTTCCCTTTTGATAATACTCTTTTACAAAATATCTCATTTTTCAAATATATTAGCCTCAAACGTTTATTAGTGTCCCATATGAATAAGGAGTTCACGGTAGTACCTCTGGCACTGTTCCACACTCCACAGTCGTCTGGAAAGCTCGACAGTGTTTTGGCGCCCTTAGTAAGATTATGTGTATTGTCAACCACATAAAATGTATCTTCTTTAGGCCCATTTGGGACACTTTTAAACACCTTGCTGTTCTCTCGCAAATGCCAATAGACTTCTTCTACAGCTAAAAATTTTCCATTGCGAAGCTTGCCAGAGCTTTCGCTATCGTTATCAGTCGACAATTGAGTTTTTTTTTTACAAAAGTGTGTGTCTCTTTAAAGTCATACTGTATTTTGGACACAAAAGTAGTAAAATCCTTTCCGACTGGAGTTGATGTATACATAGGGGGTACAGATAATGGTGATTGACACAAACATAGAGGTGTGGATGTAATAGTGCTTAGTAACTGGGTACTGTTTATGGATATGTGACCCAGTGGAGGCAAGGACATTAATTGAACAAAATGGTTAGGTGTCCATGATTTATCCCCTTCCTTGAGATTGCCGCTCCACATAATATAAATGGGATCCTGCCTGTATCCCTCACACCGAGGGATAATTTTGGTATTGAGATGCCGCAGTTTCGCATGATTACTAAATTGTCCTGGTTTCTAGGAACTGTGAGCATGGGTCTGAGGAAAAACTGTCCTTACTCTGAAGACCGCAACGTCTGTGCTTATATGAATATATGTCACATACACATATTTTATAACACACATTTAATTTGTATCTAGTTCTTTATTGTTAACTTACATACTCAAAGAACCTTGCAACATCTAAATTCGAGGAAGGATTCCAGAAGCAGTTAACAACTGCCATTTCTTGTTTCTGGAATTCTTCTTTATGCTGTAGGTAAAGTAGTTAATAGAACTACTGTCTCCTGCTCCTGGGGTTGGTGGTTAGACTACTTGTGCCCAGGGTGAATGTGGAGATCAGTAGTTCGACCTTGGAGGTGGACCTCGATATACACCTAACGAATAGACATGCACAAGCTGCCTGTCCTCAGTGTATATTTTACACACACACACACACACACACAAACACACACACTCTCCCTCTCATAAGGGAGGTGGTGGCCGAGTGAACAGCGCTCTATACTCGTGGACCTAGGGAGTAAATGTTACTCCTACTGCTATGTAACAAGATTTTGTTGGTACATTTTCATGTAAATTCACAACTCTTCGCGCCGGAAACAAGTCATGAGAGAGTCACACAATAATTTTCGGATCTAACCTTCATTCTTTCTTAATGTGTTGTATACAATGAAATGATTATACATTGCTCTGTTGTGAACATTGTATACAGTACCTCAAGATATACATCCCACAACAGTTAACTAGCTCCCAGATACCTAATTAATTCCCTACTCTCTGTAAATGTTAATGTGATGTAACCGAGCAGTAAATAGGTTCCTGGAAAATAGACAGCTGCTACGGGTTACTTCCTGGTGTGTGTGTGTGTGTGTGTGTGTGTGTGTGTGTGTGTGTGTGTGTGTGTGTGTGTGTGTGTGTGTGTGTGTGTGTGTGTGTGTGTGTGTGTGTGTGTGTGTGTGTGTGTGTGTGTGTGTGTGTGTGTGTGTGTGTGTGTGTGTGTGTGTGTGTGTGTGTGTGTGTGTGTGTGTGTGTGTGTGTGTGTGTGTGTGTGTGTGTGTGTGTGTGTGTGTGTGTGTGTGTGTGTGTGTGTGTGTGTGTGTGTGTGTGTGTGTGTGTGTGTGTGTGTGTGTGTGTGTGTGTGTGTGTGTGTGTGTGTGTGTGTGTGTGTGTGTGTGTGTGTGTGTGTGTGTGTGTGTGTGTGTGTGTGTGTGTGTGTGTGTGTGTGTGTGTGTGTGTGTGTGTGTGTGTGTGTGTGTGTGTGTGTGTGTGTGTGTGTGTGTGTGTGTGTGTGTGTGTGTGTGTGTGTGTGTGTGTGTGTGTGTGTGTGTGTGTGTGTGTGTGTGTGTGTGTGTGTGTGTGTGTGTGTGTGTGTGTGTGTGTGTGTGTGTGTGTGTGTGTGTGTGTGTGTGTGTGTGTGTGTGTGTGTGTGTGTGTGTGTGTGTGTGTGTGTGTGTGTGTGTGTGTGTGTGTGTGTGTGTGTGTGTGTGTGTGTGTGTGTGTGTGTGTGTGTGTGTGTGTGTGTGTGTGTGTGTGTGTGTGTGTGTGTGTGTGTGTGTGTGTGTGTGTGTGTGTGTGTGTGTGTGTGTGTGTGTGTGTGTGTGTGTGTGTGTGTGTGTGTGTGTGTGTGTGTGTGTGTGTGTGTGTGTGTGTGTGTGTGTGTGTGTGTGTGTGTGTGTGTGTGTGTGTGTGTGTGTGTGTGTGTGTGTGTGTGTGTGTGTGTGTGTGTGTGTGTGTGTGTGTGTGTGTGTGTGTGTGTGTGTGTGTGTGTGTGTGTGTGTGTGTGTGTGTGTGTGTGTGTGTGTGTGTGTGTGTGTGTGTGTGTGTGTGTGTGTGTGTGTGTGTGTGTGTGTGTGTGTGTGTGTGTGTGTGTGTGTGTGTGTGTGTGTGTGTGTGTGTGTGTGTGTGTGTGTGTGTGTGTGTGTGTGTGTGTGTGTGTGTGTGTGTGTGTGTGTGTGTGTGTGTGTGTGTGTGTGTGTGTGTGTGTGTGTGTGTGTGTGTGTGTGTGTGTGTGTGTGTGTGTGTGTGTGTGTGTGTGTGTGTGTGTGTGTGTGTGTGTGTGTGTGTGTGTGTGTGTGTGCGCGCGCGCGAGAGAAAAAAAATTAGTTAGTAATAGTTGATTGACAGTTAAGAGGCGGGCCGAATGAGCAGAGTTCAACCCGTGCCTGCACAACTAGGTGAATACTCTCTCACTCTCTCTCACCACCCACATATGTGTTGTATGTGGATGCTGAAGTTCAGTCTCTTGTCTATGTATAGGTCAAGGAACTTTCCATAATCATTATTGCTAATGTTAACATTGTCTATCTGAAGTTGAATTTGGTTTCAGGATTTACTTCCGAACAAAAATAGTAGTCGGTCTTTTTTATGTTTAATGTGAGTTTGTTAGTTTACATCCATGAGTGGACTTTTTAAATCTGTTATTTTCATTATTATATAGTGCGTTTGGGTTGGGGTCTGAATAGATGAAGGTAGCATCGTCAGCACTTATGTTTACACTTATTGGAAGTATCTAAGTATCAACTAAAGTATCTTCACACTTGACTTAAACTTTAGTAGCTATTTTCTGGACCATTCCTCAAGTTTCGGAGGTCAACGAAGATGGAATTCACATGAAATGGATTATGTTACCATCACTAATAATGTTGTGTTTTCTCTGTCTAGCTTCAGACACGGTCATGTTACAATTGTGTCTTAGAGAGTTGCGCGCAATTAAGGATGATAGAAATCACTTACAATTAATGCAGGATGGTAGAAAATCACTTACAATTAATGCATCAAGTTTGGAGACTTGAATTGAAATTGAAATTGAAATAAGTTTATTGAGGTAAAATACACACAAAGGGATGAGGTAGCTCAAGCTATTCTCACCCCGTTCAGTACATCGTGTTAATACATACATAGACACACACACTTGTACACATTTTAGTGTAACAAGCAAGGCAAATAGTTCTGTCTGATGGGTAGAGGCAACTGCACTTGCAGCTGCAACCGTGTGGCGGTGTAGGAAACCATCAATGTATATGATTTGAGAGAGAGAGAATGATCTGTGGACAGAGCATCAATATGGCGTAAGGTATTGGGCTTTGCCTCAAGATGAAGCACAATACAGAACCCGAATATCAGGAGAACAAATTACATTAAAAACTGTCCACCTGATACATATATAAAATCACGTTTTAAACATTTCAATTGTATTATTTGCATATATATATAATTAGGAAGTAATGTTTATCTGGGTAAGTTGTCAGCTTTTATGAACTAATAGCTAGTGCGGCTTGTATATGGGTACATCCGGTCTCTTACCCTCGACTGCGGCGGTAACTTTATGCTCAGGAAGCCACAAATATTTACAGTTCAAGTTCAAGTATGTTTATTGAGACAAGAAAAAAATACATCTAAAAGGGATAGAGTAACTTAGGCTATTTCTACCCCCTCTACTTCAAGTCCCTCAAGGGGCGCACAAATTCAGTAAGTACAAATAGACAATTAACATTACAAGAATCCCATTTAACATTGCAGGTTAATATAGTAAGTACAGCATCTAATTGTTACACTCTTGGGGCAAAAATTTTGTAGCTCCTAAGTATACTGTCTATCATACCATTATCACACATACAAACAATTTGATGTGGTACATTACTTATTTCCTTATTTCTATAGTTATCAATAAGTTGAAACTCTAATACATAATGTTCTAAGGTGTGGGCGTGCGGCATACTACATAATTTACAATCCTTATTTTTTTCACTGACATCAACTCCGTATTGCCAGATATATTTGTATCCTAATCTTAATCTCATGTAAATTGAATCCTTCCAATTTGACTTTCCTTTACCATAGGTGAAGGACGAGTTTGTATTTATTACTGAATAATTCTTAAGTGTGTTACTACTATCCACCATTGCCATTCTTTTTATCATTTCTTCATCTTCATTTCTTCATCTTCATTTCTTCTTATTAATGTTATATATACATGTACACATAATCATACATACATGTACATATATATACATATGCGGTAAATCCAGAGAAATGAAATATGGAATTTTCCGCATACAAATGATTATTGTTTCGTGATCGTCAATTGCATATATACATATACATACATATACATTCACATACATATTCAATCACCCACACATATACACACATCACTAATCTTTATATCACAAGTGATTCAACAAGA
Source organism: Procambarus clarkii (assembly GCF_040958095.1). NCBI lineage: Eukaryota > Metazoa > Arthropoda > Malacostraca > Decapoda > Cambaridae > Procambarus > Procambarus clarkii. Next base: position 10,673,222 of record NC_091228.1, read on the forward strand.
GGCTCACAAGTCACTATACTAGGCACTTTACATCTATGGTGAGTCGTCTAATTACTAGTCTTGCTCTACACCCACCCAACTGGGCGGCAGCTTAACAGTCATGTGCTCCACACCCACCCAACTGGGCGGCAGCTTAACAGTCATGTGCTCTACACCCACCCAACTGGGCGGCAGCTTTACAGTCATGTGCTCCACACCCACCCAACTGGGCGGCAGCTTTACAGTCATGTGCTCCACACCCACCCAACTGGGCGGCAGCTTAACAGTCATGTGCTCGACACCCACCCAACTGGGCGGCAGCTTAACAGTCATGTGCTCCACACCCACCCAACTGGGCGGCAGCTTTACAGTCATGTGCTCTACACCCACCCAACTGGGCGGCAGCTTAACAGTCATGTGCTCGACACCCACCCAACTGGGCGGCAGCTTAACAGTCATGTGCTCCACACCCACCCAACTGGGCGGCAGCTTAACAGTCATGTGCTTGCTCTACACCCACCCAACTGGGCGGCAGCTTTACAATCATTTGCATGAATTACTTACAGTAAGCAAATTTTAGATACTTCGAGATTTTGGGCAGCACATCATTATAAATGAAGTACTTACACTTTTCTTGGACACCAATGATGGTGTTATCTCTGAATTCCGCGATTTTTTTTTAAATTCCAGTACTGTATATAATGACGCAAAGTATGCGAATAGTTCTGCAATAGTGATCCTATCCTGCGTCATAATTTACATACATATATAACTTCTGTTTTGTGTATTAAAATTACTACATTTTTATGTTAATTTATTTCTGTAAATGATGATGATGATAAATTTCAATAAATGTAAGTAAGGACATAAGAACGGAAACTGGTTGCGTAAATGGAAATGGTTGGGTACATTTCCTTTCACCTAATGCGACTATTCATGTGTCCGGACACTGGCGATGGTGTGTATTGCCTATTTATTTGACCATATCTTTGCTTTCATTTAAGATATGTTTTCCTTGAAATGTATTTACATTATCGTCTACATCTGTCTTTATTCTGAAATAAAAACCTTTGACGTTACTTTGCATATATGTACATTAATTATAAAATTGATTGGCTTGTGTGCAGGCCTTCACACTCCCTGAGCGAGCCATCAAGTAACTATAAAAAGGCATATATCTTCACTTTCACTTCAGTTATATTTATACCAAAGTATTAACATGCAGCTTATATTTATGTCTTTATGATGACATAGAAAACTTCGTTTTTTACAATATCTAGATTCAATTAACATTGATCTTCAAAAGGTCGTAGTTCCCATCGAAAGGGAGAGCGTCGGCCAAGAAGCCTTGTTTAAAATATGAATATTTTTCCTCTCTAATAAGGTATAATCTCTATGATGCATTAACACAAACTATTTTATATCTGCCTTTCTGATAACATATACAAATATAATCTTTATTTGTGAATATTTGTTAATTAAGCAATATATCAGAGAGCGTGTAGGGTTCGGTGTTCTATGAACAAAAAGGACTGGAGTAGTTTAAATAGCGAACGCATACCAACGAATAACGCTAGTATCTATATAACAAATGTATTGTCATGTGGAATTGATTTAACTTCCAGACGCTTTTTTTTAATAAATATTAAATATTTTGTGGCTGTTTATGAAAGATATTATTATAAATACACATTCTACTTCTTAATATTACCAATTAAATTTGCGACAATTTGAGCCATGAAATGCGACGACTGGATCACTGTGTACAGGAGGCTGATATGGCAGCAAACACTCTCCAGGCGACCATATATCTTGGATAAGTCGCTCCACACAATTGTCGCTTGGACCGTCGACTTCCTATGGCGTCACCTCTCACATATTTACGTCTCATTTCGTTATGAAATTAGATTATTTCAGAGTAAAAATAGGTTTGATCATGTTCTACGTGTAGCACCAACATTATAGTAAGTAAATATACCATATTTCTTCTTTACTTACGTAATGCTAGGACGATTTGTGTAGTTTTGGGCCGATTTGGGCCGATTTGGGTAATTCTATGGACCTGTCGTGTCTGTTTAAGCAATTTCCGTTATTTTTTTCCTTCTGTACAGTCGTCTGCGTGTTCTCTTTCTAGAGTTGTCCTCTTTCTGACCCTCCTCACAGGCAGATCTAGTAGGCTTCAGCTGTCAGTGGAGCTATTCCCTGTGTAAGAGTTTTGTCGCTTAAGATGATTTCCCAATGAATGTTTCCAAGGTCTATATTTATTTCTCCCCAGTCGATCCTCTTATTGTTGAAAATGAATTGATTGAATAAGCCTTCTAGCTTGTTGGTTCTGTTGAACTTACTGCTGTTATTAATGTTAGTTTGCACTTCAATGAGTTTACAGTGTGAGTAGAATCTGAGATTGTAATGTGTCTGATTAGTCTGGTGAGTAATGGTTTTGGTGTCAGTGTAGCCAAAAGTTTTGTTTTGTTTTAAATTATTTTTAATTAAAAACAGTTTGTTAGGGTGTGCTAGAGGTACACTTTACTTCTCATTTGACTTTTACTCTAGAATATGAGCTCATTTTGGACATTGTCAAGATGAGTGTTTATTTACCATAACTGTTGTTGTTGTCTACCTTACAGGGTACAAGCTGGTGAGTTGTGGAGTTCATTTACATAATTGTGTGTTAGACTTGAGATCAAATAGATCTTTTGGATGTAATTTGATTCATTTGTTAAGAGCACGTGCCCAAAGTGCCCAAAGCCCATGCTTTGGGCATACTATACAGTAATGTAAATTTGCCTCGGGGTAATAAATAACAGTGATCATCATTACCTGGTTTCAGGGGAGTGACGGTGTTTCAGGCCATCCTCCAAAGGCTTCACAATGTCAAGAAAACGGTCAATTTAAAGTAGTCTCTCCTACCCTTTCAGAGGCTCCAAAACAGAAAATGGGAAAGTACATCACTTTCTTGAGTTGCTTTCATTTTCTAGTACAATTTTTGGCCTTGTGTGATGCATATGAGCAAAAAGTGATGCTCTTTATCGGAGGACAGGTTAGGTATTTACTTGGAGTAGAGGGAATATTGTAGGGAATCTTTTTTTTCTCTCTCTTTGGCAGGAACACCACTTGAATATGGCGTTGCTTGTGTGGGTGTGGCGGCGAAGTGATCTGGCCGCAGCGGTGCGACCCATCGTGGCTGTATTGATTTACGTCCTGGATGATCCCAGAAGCGCCTTACTCGGACCTTAGCATGTGCCTTAGCCCGGACACAAGTTCGAACCCTCAGTACGGCCCTTGTGGATTTGTTCATTAAATGTATCATGATACTGTGATTTCTGTATCACAAGTGATGTTCTTTTCTTTAAGAATGTATTCCATGATTTGTATACAGATAAAGGCTTGATTGATAACAGTTGTGTACCTCAACTTGTCTTGATAATAAACTATAAAAGTATATTTGAGTTTAAAAACTTATTATTGCTGTCAAGTTTCATAATTTCTGGAGTACAAGACGACTGGTATTGCCCCTTTCAACCCCTCCGTGGTGCCTCCTTGCCGTGGTGAGGGGCTCACGTACACCTTCCTGGGACCGGTGTAGGTTTCCTTTGCCCCCTCTCCTGCCTCCTTTTTGGGTGGTGGACGTGCTGAAGGGCACCACTTAGGGGCCTGGGGAGCCATCGGGCCACCCGCTGGAGGAGTCGCCTGTGAGGGGCCACCCTGAGTGGATGGTTGGGTGTCCAAGCTGGGGCGATAGGGGAAATTGGGTCTTAGCACCAGTGTGCGAGAATGGACGATGAAGTAGGACTCCCCTGTTGAAAAGGGGGAGCACCGCTGGGGACGACACACCCTTCCTGCACTGGCCCGCGCTCAGCCTCCCTGGCTGCCCTGGTAGGTGGTATCACTTGGTTCCAGGTCCCAAACTTTTGATATTGTTTGCTGCATGGATGACGACACGATGTCCCATGTGTGGAGGCGAGGGTCATTCTAAGTTGGAGTGCACTTCTCCCCAGGTCTGCTGCCTCAATTGCGGTGAGGCCAACCCTACCTTCTCCCGCACATGTATACGTTACAAACTTAAGGCGGCCGTCTTCAACTTGAAGCACCGGGACCGTTTGTCTTTACCTGAGGCTCGGCGCCAAGTTCATTATCTCCCCTCTTCCGCTGGTGTCTCCTATGCTCGCATGGTGCGCTCTTCCTCTCCTCGTCCTTCCCACCTTCCTCAGTCTCACAACCGTTTCCAAGCCTTAGACCCGGACACGCCCACCACCACCTCCCCTGTTTCCCTCCATTCTGTCCCAGAGAGTCCCCCCTCCTGGTTCTCTGTCTAGGGTATCCCTTCTTTCTACCCAGTCTGTCATGTCTCCTGTGTCTTCTTTCTCCTCTCCCTCTGGTCCTCCTTCCCGTCATTCTCCTCCGTCTATTGGCTCTCCACGCCGCCTGACTGTGCTGGCCGATATCCATCGCTCTCCTGGTGGTCGTGTTGTTCGCTCGCCCTCTTCTTCTCGTATCGAGATGCTGGAGTCTGTTGCCCAGTACATTGCTGGTGGGACACCTGTCTCTTTGAGTCAGAAGCAGAAACCAGGCTCCTCTCCTTTCTCCTCCCCGGTAGGTAAGAAGGCTTCGCTTTCTTCTTCACCCCCCTATCTCTGATTCTTATGTTTCTTCCCCTCTCGCTTCTGTGCTGGAGCTCCCTGTTCCTACTGTGGGGGTTTCTTTAGCCCCAGGTTCCATCTCGGTTACTGCCCTCGCTGAGGTGTGCTCTCCTCTTTCTGCCCCTCCTCCTCTTCCTTCTCCTCCTCCAGACCCTGTTCATCCACCTCTGGTCTGTTCTCCCTCTTTTTTCCTTCCTTTACTCAGTTTACCCATGCCCCCTGATCCTGACCCTGTGCTTCTTTCACATACTGTATTCCCTTTTCACATTTGTTTCTTCTTTGATCTCTGTTGCTATCATTTCTCTTTTTGCCGATGTTTATTCTTCAGAGGAACATTCCTGGATATTACGCCAATTTCCTTGACCTCCAACTTCTAATTTAACAGTTTTTGCCCCTTTGTGTCTATCTCCAGGAGCCGATGCTTGGTGCTCGTCCCGGTCGCTTCCATAGCTATTCTTTTCTCTCACACCCCCCCCCCCAGCTGTTGCTGGGGCCCATAACTCTTCTGCTCTCTTGATTTTCTCAGATGGTCCCTTCGTCCCCTTACTTTTTTCCTCGCCTCTCCACTATTCTGCTGCCCGTGTCTTTGTGCGTAAATGGTACATGGTTTGTTCCATTTATCTACCCCCACTGTCCCACTTTCTCTTCCCGATCTTAAACACCTCCTAGACTCCTTGCCGGAGCCTGTGCTCCTGCTGGGTGATTTTAATTGTCGTCATGCCCTTTGGGGTGATGTGCTGACAAACACTCGGAGTCGCCTTCTTGAACCTTTCATCATCTCTTTTTCCTTGTGCCTTCTTAATTCTGGTGAGCCCACTCATTAGGACTCTCGGACTCGCTCCCTTTCCTGTCTCTAACTTTCTTTGTGCTCGTCATCCCTTTCCTTAGATTTCGGGTGGCAGGTCCTTGATGACCTCCATGGCAGTGACCATTTTCCTATCCTTGTTACTTTTTTTCTCTTTTCACCCTCCTCTCTCCTTCCCTAGGTGGTGGTTTGCCGAGGCTGACTGGCGCCTCTGTACTCTCCGTGCTACTATTTCCGATCTCTCCGTTCTGCCTCTCCCTCATGCCCTCCTTCTTTTTTATGACACTGTCTTTGACGCTGCTCTCCGCTCTATTACTCGCTCTTCCTCTTGCGGGACACGGAAGTGCGTTCCCTGGTGGAATGTGGACTGTGCTCGGACTGTCCGCTGTAAGCATGCAGCCTGGAAGAGACATCGCCGCCAGCAGAGAGTTGAGTCTTTTCTTTTGTTTTGGAAGGCGAGTGCGGTGGCCCGTAGGACCATCTGTGCGGCTAAACGTGCTTGCTGGATGTCTTATGTCTCCACCGTTACATCCGAAACTCTTCTACAACTGGTCTGGAAGCGTATCCGCAAGATTACGGGTAAGTTCGTTCCCGATGTCTCGACGGTCCTTCGCCTCCATAGTGTTCTTGTGGCACACCCGTTGCAGATCACTACCAAACTGGGTTCCCACTTTTCATCTGTTAGTTCTGGTTCTCATCTTCCTTAATCCTTCCTTCTTCGTAAGAATATTCTTGAATCTCGTCCTTTAAATTTCTGTACTCATCTTCGCCTTCCCTATAATGATCCCCTTCTCTCTCCCTGAGCTTCAGTCTGCCCTAGCCCTCTGTGGTTCTACGGTAGTGAGCTTCGATGTCATTCAATATGAAATGCTTCACCATCTCCCTCCGTGCACGTCTCAGTATTTACTGAGTCTGTACAATCGGGTCTGGGAGTCATCGTCAGTCCCTGAAGACTGGCTCGATGCTGTTGTCCTCCCTGTTCAGAAACCAGGGTCTCTGGGGTCATCCCCCAAGGACTTCCGCTATTGCTCTCACGAGTTGTGCCTGCAAGCTCTTTGAACGTATGGTTAATGTTCGTTTGATGTGGTTCTCAGAACACTATCACCACCTCTCTCCTTCTCAATTTGGTTTTCACAAGTGCCGCAGCACAACGGATGTCCTGGTGAACTTGGAGGTCTATATTCGTACTGCTTTTACTGCGAAGACCTCCGTTGTTGCAATCCTTTCTGGGGGGAGCCCCGTCGGCTCCCCGGAGTTTTACCAGGCTGATATGCTGATGTCAGACTTTGGCATCAGTTATGTGTATGGAGTTCTAGGGCCTACCGGGGACCACGGCCAGAACCTGGCCCCCTCAGAGTGGCAAGGGGAGCAATGGCCTATAGAAACCCCCGTGTGGTTGGAAGCATTCTATGTCTGCCATCGACCGAGTCAAGCATCCAGAAAGGTAATTTTAAATTTTATACTTAAACATGTAAAAAATATTTATAATATATTAGGAACAAAATAGTTCTAGAAAAAATATTAATTATAAAACCTATGTGTTTGGATTTTTGGATTAAAAGTTTCTCAAATGCTCTCCTGCACCATTCTCAATGCAAGTTATTCTTACACCTATGTGAAGAGTTAGATGAAAGTTTTCAACAGGTTGTGTGTTTGCTGGGAAGGCCCCTACGTGGTGCCCTTCAGCCCTTATACCACCCAAAGAGGGGGCAAAGGCAACCCACACCGGTCCCAGGGAAGTGTACATGAGCCCCTCACCACGGGAAGTAAGTAATTATCAAAAGAAGGCACCAAACCGGGAAGGCTATGTAGCACAATCAAATGTGCGGAATAATCAGAGGGCGCTAAATATCACCAAGGATGCCAATACGAGAACAAAAACGCATAAGGCGAACGATATTAAAAGTATCCGAGTCACCAAGAATTCTATTGAGGGACAGATGACAGCGAGGGGCAGTCGGAAAGCAAGACACACGTTCGTCCTGAAAGTCAGGACATTCAAGAAGGACATGCACGACCGTAAGAGAGACAATGCAATTAGGACAATAAGGAGCAGGGTGGCGCTCCATCAAGTGACCATGGGTTAAGTGAGTATGGCCAATACCCAACCTCACCAGAGCCTTTTCCCATCGCTGGTTACGGTGATAGGAGGGCGGCCACGAGGAAACAACATTTAAGAGTACGTAGTTTGTTACCAGTAACAGATGACCAAGAAGCCTGCCAATGGGTAAGGATGGAGAAATGGATAATGGGTAAAAGTCAGAATATGGAATACCTTTACGAGAGATGGGACCAGAGCGGACAGCTTCCTTGGCAGCAGCATCCGCACGCTCATTTAAAGACACACCAATATGGCTGGGAACCCAACAAAACTCAATCAACTTAAATTTACTGTGAACAAGAAACAGCCAATGCTGGATCTCGACAACTACTGGATGAACCGGATTAAAGGACCCGAGAGCCATAAGGGCACTACGAGAGTCAACAACAACTACAAAGAAAGACTGACAACGAGAAAGCAGGAGACGAAGAGCATAGAGAATAGCATAAAGCTCCGCTGTGAAGATGTTAGACTCCGGAGGTAAGCGACACATATAAGTGCAATCAGGAAAAACAACAGAGTAGCCAACACCGTCCGCAGACTTAGACCCATCAGTGAAGACAGAAACGGAGCGGGAGTGAGAAGAAAAGTGCTCAGGGAAAAGGCGTTTTAGAACCATAGGAGGGGTAAAAGCTTTAGTGATACGGGTCAAGGAGGTACAAAACTGCGGAAGGGGGAGTCTCCACGGGGGCAAAGAAGGAACAACACGAGGAGAAACTTTAGAAACACGAACGGAAAGAGAATCCTGTAAGCGAGATAACCAGACAGAAAGAGGGAGGTGGTGAAGAGGAACAGGAACCGCAGAAGGGGTAAAAGTTAAAGCACGACAGAGGTGAGAGGATAGATGTTGTAAGGCCCGCACAAGATAGCGAAGACAGTAGCGATCACGGTGGTCCTGGAGAGACAGGAAGCCAGTGTCAACATACAAGCAAAGGACGGGAGTCGAACGAAAGGCACCAGAACTGAGGCGGAACCCAGTATGGTGCAAAGCATCAAGACGGCGAAGAGTAGAAGAGAAGAAGAGAGAAGCAGACGAGTAAGCAGGGCAACCATAATCGAGCTTAGACAGGACGAGAGAGGAATGTAAAGCAAGGAGAGTGCACCTATCTGCTCCCCAAGAAGTGTGGGACAATACCCGAAGGAGGGTAAGGGTCTTAGAGCACTCAACACCAAGCCCCCTCATGGCGCCAACGGGCCGGATGGGGAGTGGGTCACCACAGGAAGGAGGTACCATGGAGGGGTGTAATTAACATAAATTACCGTTGTTGTCTGTCTGGATGACAGTAATAAATGTAATTATTGAGTTTAGTGTAATTAACTAAATTGTTTTGATTAAGCTGGTTGGAAATCTATTGTTCTGGTTCTGTGGAATAGAATGACAAAGTAATTGCTGTCGTTTTTATTGCTATCTTTAGTGACGTGTGTTAACGTAATTTGTGAAAATTACCGGAGACTGTCACAGTGACCCGCCTTGCTGTTTTTTTTTTTGCAGGGATATTCCTGCATGGGCCCTAAGCCTCTTGCTGTGTTGACATCGTTGTTATTGTTTTGCTGCAATTATTTTGATTTGCATCTTGAGTGCAAGCGAGCACCTGTATTGTTCAACTTTTTTTTATTATTATTTTTACATGCAAGCACGCAATTAAATACAATAAAACAAAGACAAAAACGCAAAACAGCTAAACATAGCAAACCACAAATACACCGGCATGAAGGGCCGACAACAAGACAACAGAAAGAACAAGCACATCATATGACAGACACAGTATACAAAAATACAACACAATCACAATACAAAACACCCAAACCCCAACCCAATAATGTAATCACAGGAACAGGACAAGATATAACAAGGCATCGGCCTCATTAATTACAAATGGAGAGGTACTAGCACATAAGAACAAGAAAACACATTAAATAAATTACAAGCAACGAAAAACAAAAAATGAAATACATAAAACATGGATAAAAACATCATCGTCAATACAAAACAAAATGAACAAAACCAGGCAAGGACAAGCAAGCAGCCATAGTGGCACTTAACATCACACAAACAAGCACATAGTGGTTACATCAACATACATAATTTCCCGGAAATTTGTCTCTCGGGAACCTCACATTGAACGCCTCCCAGTGCAACCACCCCACAGCATTTTCCTCATCCACCGGGGAAAGCATAGCATCAGGAACCTCAGAAACAAAGACCCGCAAACTAGGAACCCAAATGGAATCACATCCGATGGGAACGGTCGCCATGCACCCCCACACTAAGGGAAGCCTCACAGCACTAAAGGCCGCCACATTCTCAGACAACGAAAACCGGGCAATTCTATGCCAGTGACGGGGCGGCATCACAGACGCCGGCAACACATCCACCGGGACCCTAACACATATTGGCACAGTAGATGGAGTGGCAGAGGACAGCACCACATGGGCACCCGCGGCAACGTCCACACAACCAGGCACCGACAGGGTCCCCTTCCGGCGAGCATCCTTTTTCAATTTTACCACCAGGCCATGGCCCGCACCAACATCCGCACCATCCACGGCAGGTGAAGTTACCACCCACACTGCAGAGCCCCCCTGGTGGAGAGAAAACAGAAGGCACATCAGGAACATTGGCACCGGCAGCATCAGCAGGCACAAGGACTTCCGCCACCACCAACTGCGTAGACTGCGACACATCCGGAACCACTCCGTCGACACCCGAAGACTCAGTCACTGAACTCACCCATATCCTCCCAGGCAGAAGACGAACGCCGGGAATGCTTGGGCTCCAGCCGGACATCATCGTATCTGGAGGCGGACCCAGAAGCACAGGCGAACCGACGCAGCATGGCACCAGCTTCAACCACTGGGTGAACTGGGCCGCACACAGGAGAAGGGGGCCGCAGCCACCCCATCACCCAGCACAGCCGTGACACCAGGCAATGGCGCAGGGCCAGGCGCAGCAGCAGCAGGAGACGATGAAGAAGAAGACTTCGACGACTCGCAGGGAACGCCCGGAAGATCCATGGGAGCAGCCTAGACAATGACAGGAGCAGGAAGACCATCCGACGACACAGGAACATCCGAAGGCGTGCCAGACGATGCAAGGGGAGCCGCATCAGCGAATGGGACGCCTCCTCCACAGGGAGCTGGGGGAAATCTTCCCGGAATAGGTTCACAGAGCGACCGCAGCCTCAGAACACCTAGCAGCCTGATGCCCCAACAGACCACACTGGAAATAGGTATGGGGTTATTGGGCATAGTATAGCCGGATGTAGTTCCCCATAAGCCGGACTGAAGATGGAGCATCTGACCGCAGGCGCATCCCCCAGGGTATGAATCTTCGTTCACATACCCGCATACCTTTCCGAGGACAGTGTGTTCACCCGCACACTGATAACAGCTTCAAACATCTGGAAGTAATGCCAGAGTAGGTCTTTGGGAAACTCCAGGGGCGCCCCATGCACACTGAATATGTCAGGGCACCACTAGGGTCCTTAATAGACACAGAGCTGGCACCACCCAGCATTGGCAATGAACACCCCACGTATCGTCGGAGGAAGTCACAGTATTCCTCCTACCCCCCACAAACTTGTAACTGCTCACCGTGTAGTTCTCAAGCTCAATACTGTAGATAGCAATCACCGGGATAAGGAGCATATCACATATAGCAAGCTCTACTTAAGGGTATCCAGCACAGCCAGTGAACTCCAGGTCCACGGAGTTCACTCTCACAACAGGGGGAAGATGGCCTCCCATCACAAGCGTGCCACGTCAACACCTAGCCAGACAGCAACAGCATGGAGGACAGACGTTCACACCCCCTGGCGACCAAAGCGGCAAACAACCTCAATGAAAGGAGAGGGCAGGCAACACATCCACACCCACGGCTGCTTGGGCACAACTCCTTTTGTTCAACCTAGTTAAGTATTTCAGCCCAGAGCAGTACGAATACTAGTCCGTACTTAACTATGAGCTGTTTGATTAGCTGTTATTAGTGTCACTCCAAGGACAATTAACGTAATGATAAATTCTTGTGCTTTATTTTAGTATTAAGTTCTGTAATAAATTATTGTTGTTAACAAGAAGTATCTCTTTGTCAACATATTTCAACAATATTTACCCCTCGCACATGCTGCAACGAACTAGACTATGCCTTGTACTTGATGAAGGCCTGAAAATAAATTCGGTGTGAGAACCCATTAGTTACCCTTAGCATTGCCCTAAGAATTTCAGAAGCTTATGGACCTATTGGATAGGGGACCAAGCAATTGGACCCCGGTGGCTGCTCTTGTCTTTTATTTTTAGTCTTGCAAAGTATAATCTACACGTCTGGCCCCTTAACGTGTTGGATCGTGCAGCCATTCTGACTGAGAATCACTAGTGAATTAGTGTAAACTATAACAGAAAATCACCACACAAAAGAGAAGAACATATTAAAAGGAGCATCAAGACACTAGGGATTTGACCTGGAGACCATGAGGACCCCCGACGGTCGACCCCACAGGTAGACCATGACGACTCCTGCTTACTGTGGAGTTGTATTTAATTATGTCATTATGTATCTCCCTTATGTGCAGATGTTTGTAAAATTACAAGTAAAGACTTAATAATATATTTTCAGATATAACTTAGGCACAAAAATTTCCTAATAATTCAATTGACCTCACTTGGTAAGTCTTGCAACCTGACCATTTACTCCTTCACCTCTCATGGTAAGTCTTGCCACCTGACTATTTATGAACGTTCACTACCTTCCTAGTGTGATCTTGCAGTAATATGATTTTTGGAGTCCAAAATTTACGCGTTTAATCACAAAAAATGTGTGTTGTTGTAGAGAAGAAAGTCATTCTTCTCTGGAGTATGGATATGGGTCTGTTTTGCTTGATGGCTGTTTTTCTTACTCAGTTCTTGTTCTAGATGGTGCCGGATGGTGCCTTTCAAGTGCCAGGGAAGTCTGGTAGTACTGACGGCTGTAGTACCTTATTTGGAACCATTGAAACTCCCAGTATGTCTGGTAGTACCTATGGTTGTCCTACCGAATGGTACCTTGCAAACTCCATGTAAGTTTGGTAGTAATTATGGTCATGCTGGATGGAGCCTACCAATCTCAAGGTAATTCTGGTGATAATTCCAGGTGGTTGAGATGCTGTTGTGTCCTATTATTGTTCAGTTGGTAGTACATGTACTCGAGGTGTGCAAGGGTGCGGGCTTGTTCCCAAGCTATGAACTCAATATTTTATCATTGTTATTCAACGATCTTAGGATCCGACTGTATTTTTTGTATGGTGTTTTATCTATTACAAATAATATATCATAAAGTTAAAATACTGAATGTAGATAAAATGTTCAAGACGAGAGAACAATAACAAACATAATACGAAGGACAAAACAAATTAAAAGGAGCAACAGACCCGTGTATGGGTTTGACCCAGGGACCGTGAGGACCCCGACGGTCGACCCCACAGGCAGACCACGACGACTCCTGCTTACTGTGGAGTTTTATTTAATTATGTCATTATGTATCTCTCTTATGTGCAGATGTGTTTATAAAATTACAAGTGAAGACTTAATACATTTTCCTGTATAATGTAGGCACCAAAATGCTAATTTATTTTACATAAATATGTTTAGGGATGGAACACTTTATGACAGTTAGGCCTTTTCCTTCTCCCCCACCCATTCCACCACTAGCTCACTGCACGTTGATATTTACAAAAAACAAATATTTACGGAAACAACAAAAATTGATATATAAAGGAAGGGTGTAAAAGTTGAGTGTGAAGAGAGGAAAACTTTGGATAACAAAATAATGGCCACCAAGTCACAACTTGGAGCGAGAGCTGACTACAGGAGCAGAGGGACGAGGAGCCACCAAGTCACAACTTGGAGTGAGAGCTGACTACAGGAGCAGAGGGACGAGGAGCCACCAAGCCACAACTTGGAGTGAGAGCTGACTACAGGAGCAGAGAGACGAGAAGCCACCAAGCCACAACTTGGAGTGAGAGCTGACTACAGGAGCAGAGAGACGAGGAGCCACCAGGCCACAACTTGGAGTGAGAGGTGACTACAGGAGCAGAGGGACGAGGAGCCACCAAGTCACAACTTGGAGTGAGAGCTGACTACAGGAGCAGAGGGACGAGGAGCCACCAAGTCACAACTTGGAGTGAGAGCTGACTACAGGAGCAGAGAGACGAGGAGCTACCAGGCTACAACTTGGAGTGAGAGGTGACTACAGGAGCAGAGGGACGAGGAGCCACCCACCACCACAGTGACTGAGGTAAACAGTCTGAGGTGTTGCCAGCCAGCTGGCCTCTTGTACCTGAGTGCTAGGTGTTATAGTGTAGTATAACATAGGCAACACCTGAGAGAAGAACACAAACAATGACTAATAGAGCAGAGGGCAATAGAGAGGAAGGAGAGGATTTGGGACAGGGACAAAGAACGAGCCATGAACAATAGGGAAAGGAACGGCCAAAATAAATAGATACGGCTTCATAGAATATGTTAACACCATTAGAGGACCAGATGAAAGAGGAACAGCTAAGAAATGCTAACACCATAACAGAGTTGAAGGATGTTATAAACGTGGGCTGCTATGGGGGATCTAGTATTATGGAGCAGGGTCAGCAGTTAGAATCAGGAGGTATCACCATTAAGGGAGATCATAAAGGCCCGGCCCCCAATAAAATATAAAACAGTGTTAACTTATTGGCTTCAAGAAAATGTCAGCCTAGAGGTAGATCATTGATCTCCTACACAGGAAGAATGGATACTCCTTTAAAACTAACTTATTTATTAAACCCTCATAACAACCCCCATATACATTCAGAACAATAACAATAATTACTTTACCACATTATCTTATAATGTACCAAGGTTTACACTTGGGACAGGGTAGGGTAAAGTCTACTAGGCAAGGGACACTAGCAAGGACTCTAGGTAGCTTTGTGGTACCACTTGAGCACACGTAGTTCCACTGGGACCCCTTAGAGTAACTTAGCAATATAAACACTAGTGATACCCTATACACATTACTACACACTTATGCCAGAAAACGTGAATGCAACCTTACTTAGTTTTGTAAACTAGACACAGGATAAGGTAAGGGAGAGAAGTAGGAGGAAGGGGAGAGGGATGCCGAGCAACACAGTAGAGTTGTTGACACCACACCGCCAGCCAGAGAAGGCCAGCCTCGAGTCTTAGCTTTCTCCAGCTGACTCATTGTCGGCCGACTACTCAGCAAATCGTACAGCAGCCCTATATCCAAGTTTACTCAGATCTACTTTACTAATACTTTCTAATCATTTGTAAACATAGTTGATGCCTATTTTATTAATTAATAATCAACCACAAGCTCAGTCTTTAAATGCTCTGTGAGAAACAAGATTCGTCTTACGTCTGGCAAGGAAAATACGAACAAAGACGCATCGACAAGCGCCTCAAATAATATAAAGTAATTTATTTAGCTCAATTTGACCTCTGGTTTCCACTGATGAACCCAGGGTCGTAACAAAGGAGTATATAGAATCACTAACAAGAGATGTGGAGGAGGATAAGGAGCAAAGTGAGAAGGTGATTGGAGAGCTACAAATGGAGGCAGCTTCACTAGGGGGGCAGTTACAGGGAATACGAGAGAGGGAGAGAGAAAGAAGATAGAGGGACTGGAGAAGGTCATTGTGGACCTATATGAAGACCTTGACAAGAGTAACACAAAGTAGCTACTATGAAGGATTTAGAGGAGTTAAGGGAAATAAACCACAAAAGAGAGGAAAATGTGCATGGGTTTCAGGGTAGAATAAAACCAGTGAAGGAGAAGGGGAAGGCAGCAGAAGAGGCAAGAAGGACAACAGACTAGAGAATAAAATAACATAGGAAATCTAACAGATAAAATGGGAACAAGACTTGACAAAAGATTTGCTGAAGTAGCTAAGGGATCAGAGGGAAAACAGATCATTAAGCAACAGTAATAGATGCTGTAAAAAGCCAAAAGGTTGTGAAATGTGCATGGCAGGAGCTGGAGAGGGAGGAATTTGTGAGAATCTACAATCTGCCAGAGCCAGAACATGACACATGACAAAGGAGAAGAGAAGGTGACCAGAAAGATATCACAGGTAACCTCGTACAGGCTCCAGAAGCAACCATGGAAAGTGAGCATTACTCTAAGCTTGAGCTTGTAAGTTCCAAATTGGTGGGGGGAATCGACCAGAGAATGTAGTCTTTCACAGTAAATCACCAGTAAAGTATATACTGGCTGGAAAGTCAAAACTAAAAGACAGAAGGACTTACCATACGGTATGTATTAGCCAAGACATGCCAAAGGAGAATAGAGAGGAAACAAAGAAAATAAGAGAAGCAAAAAAGGGAAAATGCTTCAAGGAGACCAGAAATCACCACAAGACAGCCAGAAAACTATGAAAGCAGCACACAGGAATATGATAGTTAGGCATCAGCAAGCCCTATTCAACAGAATCATGGGTGAAACCAGCCTATAGGTAAGGCCATCTACAACAGAAGTCAGGGGAAACTAAACCAACAAACGCTCCCTCTTTTATCAGTACTGGCAATGGAACTGGAACGAATCCACCTTGGGAGAAACCACAGCAGCCCAGTAGAGGTGAAAAGTATTAAGGTCATGTACACAAATGAAAATGGAATTATAAATAAGGGGTAGAGTGATAGGAAAGAGTGATGAAAGAGCAATCACTTACTATTACAATAACAAACGAAACTGACGAGTGTTATAGGAAATACAATCTTCCCACAGAGATATCAAGTAATAAGGAAAGATAGGGTGAGATGGAGAGGTGGTGGTGTAGCCCTACTTCTACAACTGCACTGGAACTTTGAGGAAGTGAAAGTGTCAGAGGAAGCTGACCAGGAAGTGTACATACTAGGAATAGCAACATTTGGGGACATTAAGATAGTGGTAGTGTGTTATGACCCAGTAATTGTATATGATCCATAACTGAGCCATAATTAATTACTTGTGTAGATTATAATTGTCATACTGCTACATACATGTTATGATGCCTATAGTCTTGTTAAGTAATTGTGTGTGGTTGTAGTTCATTTTTGAATATAAAGTCAATGTTTATTCACATAAATCAGTACAAGAGTGAGTGGTGAGAGTTGGTATGTGTGTGTATGGGTAGAGTTGTGGTAGTGGGATGGCTGTGTCCCTGGACCTTCTGAGTTAGCACGTGACCTGCCAACCCTGGCGAGTTAGTGGTGCCAACCCTGGAGTGTTAGTGGTGCCAACCCTGGCGTGTTACTAGTGCCAACCCTGGAGTGTTACTGGTGCCAACCCTTGAGTGTTACTGGTGCCAACCCTGGAGTGTTACTAGTGCCAACCCTGGAGTGTTACTGGCGCCAACCCTGGTGTGTTACTGGTGCCAACCCTGGCGTGTTACTAGTGCCAACCCTGGAGTGTTACTGGTGCCAACCCTTGAGTGTTACTGGTGCCAACCCTGGAGTGTTACTAGTGCCAACCCTGGAGTGTTACTGGTGCCAACCCTTGAGTGTTACTGGTGCCAACCCTGGAGTGTTACTGGTGCCAACCCTGGAGTGTTACTGGTGCCAACCCTTGAGTGTTACTGGTGCCAACCCTGGAGTGTTACTGGTGCCAACCCTGGAGTGTTACTGGTGCCAACCCTGGCGTGTTAGTGGTGCCAACCCTGGCGTGTTAGTGGTGCCAACCCTGGAGTGTTACTGGTGCCAACCCTGGAGTGTTATTGGTGCCAACCCTGGAGTGTTATTGGTGCCAACCCTGGAGTGTTACTGGTGCCAACCCTGGAGTGTTATTGGTGCCAACACTGGAGTGTTACTGGTGCCAACCCTGGAGTGTTACTAGTGCCAACCCAGGAGTGTTACTGGTGCCAACCCTGGAGTGTTACTAGTGCCAACCCTGGCGTGTTAGTGGTGCCAACCCTGGAGTGTTACTGGTGCCAACCCTGGCGTGTTACTGGTGCCAACCCTGGAGTGTTACTAGTGCCAACCCTGGCGTGTTAGTGGTGCCAACCCTAGCGTGTTAGTGGTGCCAACCCTGGCGTGTTAGTGGTGCCAACCCTGGAGTGTTACTGGTGCCAACCCTAGCGTGTTAGTGGTGCCAACCCTGGAGTGTTACTGGTGCCAACCCAGGAGTGTTACTGGTGCCAACCCTAGCGTGTTACTAGTGCCAACCCTGGAGTGTTACTGGTGCCAACCCTGGAGTGTTAGTGGTGCCAACCCAGGAGTGTTACTGGTGCCAACCCTGGAGTGTTACTAGTGCCAACCCTGGGGTGTTAGTGGTGCCAACCCTGGAGTGTTAGTGGTGCCAACCCTGGAGTGTTAGTGGTGCCAACCCTGGAGTGTTACTGGTGCCAACCCTGGCGTGTTAGTGGTGCCAACCCTGGAGTGTTAGTGGTGCCAACCCAGGAGTGTTAGTGGTGCCAACCCTGGCGTGTTACTGGTGCCAACCCTGGAGTGTTAGTGGTGCCAACCCTGGAGTGTTAGTGGTGCCAACCCTGGAGTGTTACTGGTGCCAACCCTGGAGTGTTACTGGTGCCAACCCTGGCGTGTTAGTGGTGCCAACCCTGGAGTGTTAGTGGTGCCAACCCTGGAGTGTTAGTGGTGCCAACCCTGGAGTGTTACTGGTGCCAACCCTGGCGTGTTAGTGGTGCCAACCCTGGAGTGTTAGTGGTGCCAACCCTGGAGTGTTAGTGGTGCCAACCCTGGAGTGTTACTGGTGCCAACCCTGGCGTGTTACTGGTGCCAACCCTGGAGTGTTACTGGTGCCAACCCTGGAGTGTTAGTGGTGCCAACCCTGGAGTGTTAGTGGTGCCAACCCTGGAGTGTTACTGGTGCCAACCCTGGAGTGTTACTGGTGCCAACCCTGGCGTGTTAGTGGTGCCAACCCTGGAGTGTTAGTGGTGCCAACCCTGGAGTGTTAGTGGTGCCAACCCTGGAGTGTTAGTGGTGCCAACCCTGGCGTGTTACTGGTGCCAACCCTGGAGTGTTACTGGTGCCAACCCTGGCGTGTTACTGGTGCCAACCCTGGCGTGTTAGTGGTGCCAACCCTGGCGTGTTAGTGGTGCCAACCCTGGAGTGTTAGTGGTGCCAACCCTGGCGTGTTAGTGGTGCCAACCCTGGCGTGTTACTAGTGCAACCCTGGAGTGTTACTGGTGCCAACCCTGGCGTGTTACTGGTGCCAACCCTGGCGTGTTAGTGGTGCCAACCCTGGAGTGTTAGTGGTGCCAACCCTGGCGTGTTAGTGGTGCCAACCCTGGCGTGTTACTGGTGCCAACCCTGGCGTGTTACTAGTGCCAACCCTGGAGTGTTACTGGTGCCAACCCTGGAGTGTTACTGGTGCCAACCCTGGCGTGCTAGTGGTGCCAACCCTGGAGTGTTAGTGGTGCCAACCCTGGAGTGTTAGTGGTGCCAACCCTGGAGTGTTACTGGTGCCAACCCTGTAGTGTTACTGGTGTCAGCATGAGACATCTAGTGTGTACAAACATTCCAGAATCATATTTAGCTTCTGTATCAAGAACTAAGGTTATCACAATTGTATCTTTCAAGTGCAAGTAATTTACGGTGGTATAAACAGTTTATGTGTTGGCTGATGTGAGTGAGTGCCCCAGATGTGTTGGCTGATGTGAGTGAGTGCCCCACATGTGTTGGCTGATGTGAGTGAGTGCCCCACATGTGTTGGCTGATGTGAGTGAGTGTCCCACATGTGTTGGCTGATGTGAGTGAGTGTCCCACATGTGTTGGCTGATGTGAGTGCCCCACATGTGTTGGCTGCTGTGAGTGCCCCACATGTGTTGGCTGTTGTGAGTGCCCCACATGTGTTGGCTGGCGTGAGTGCGTGCCCCACATGTGACGTACATGTGGTCAGGGTTACCTTGTATTCCATCTTATTGTTCATGAATACACTCTTATCATTCAAGTATTCAATAGTAGCTGTATTTGGTGCATTAGCAAATTCTTCTACTTATCTCTTCGGTTTGTACTTTCATTCTCAGTTCTGCAGATGAGTATTAATGCCGTAGAATGTATTTGCTACAGTAAACCCTTTAACATGTACATTGCTTCCAACTGTTCTATAATATATACATTAAACAAAGTTACTCCTATTCCATATATATATTTAGCTTATTACATGTATGACTCTTAAGTAACTTACCATGCATTATATACCGTTCAGTTCCTTGTTTATTGTTGTGTGGTAAGGGAGTAAGGTAAGACTATCCATACTATTGGATACTATCCATGCCTATTGTCATAGGCATGGTTGGTAGTTGTTTGGTTCCCTGGTAGAAGAGCTTCACAGTTCTCACCAGTCGAGTGGTAGGAGTCAGTAGGGATGGGTCAGCCTTAAACCATATTGATGAACTGTCCACAGATCATTCTCTCTTTCTCAAACATATACACTGATGGTTCCCTACACCGCCCCACAGGTGCAGCTGCAAGTGCAGTTGTCCTGTCCATGGACGATGAGTTATATTTTACGTTGGAGTCCGTATAAACAACTGGGCCTCTATCCTTCAGACAGAGTTATTTGCATTGCTTCTTGCATTGAAAAGTGTATGTCTCCAAAATTGGTGCATTAATTAATAAATAAATAATAAATAGTTTATATGGATAAAAATACATACATATAAAGTTACAAGCAGAATATTGGATTTCTAGATAGAGCTAGTATATACTGTGCCTAAAGTCACTAATATACACAGCTTTTTGCCAAAATGTGCAAAAAACAACAACTAAATAACTAAGATTAGAGACTAATTGAGATCAAATTCATAAATTGAAATGAAATAGAAGTAAGTAAGTAATAATCAAAAGAAAGCACCAAACCGGGAAGGCTATGAAGCACCATCAAATGTGTGGGATAATCAGAGGGGGATAAATATCACCAAGGATGCCAATACAAGAACAGAAACGCATATGGCGAACGATATCAAAAGTATCCGAGTCACCAAGAATACTACCGAGGGACAAGTGACCGTGGAGAACGGTCGGAAAACAAGACACACGCTCATCCCGGAAGTCGGGACATTCAACAAGGATATGCACGACCGTAGGAGGGACAATGCAATTAGGACAATAAGGAGCAGAGTGACGCTCCATCAAGTGACCATGAGTTAAGCGAAACAGGGTGGGAGTGAGAAGAAAAGTGCTCAAGGAAAAGACGTTTGAGAACCGTAGTAGAGGTAAAAGCTTTAGTGATACGGATTAAGGATGTACAAAACTGCGGAGGGGGGACTCTCCATAGGCCCAAAGAAGGAACAAAATGAGTAGAAATATTAGAAATACAAACTGAAAGAGAATCCTGTAAGCGATATAACCGGACAGAAAGAGGGAGGTGGTGAAGAGGAACAGGAACCGCAGGAGGGGTAAAAGTTAAAGCACGACAGAGGCGAGAGGAAGGATGTTGTAAGGACCGCGCAAAATAGCGAAGACAGTAGCGATTACAGCGGTCCTGGAGAGATAGGAAACCAGTGTCAACATACAAGCTGAGGACGGGAGTCGAACGAAAAACACCAGAACTGAGGCGGAACCCAGTATGGTGCAAAGCATCAAGACGGCGAAGAGTAGAAGGAGAAGCAGACGAGTAAGCAGGGCAACCACAATCGAGCTTAGACAGGACGAGAGAGGAATGTAAAGCGAGTAGAGTGCGCCTATCCGCTCCCCAAGAAGTATGGGACAATACCCGAAGGAGGGTAAGGGCCTTAGAGCATTCAACACGGAGGTACGAGATATGGGGCGACCGAGACAAACGAGTGTCAAAAATCAACCCCTAAGACTTAGCGGAATCCTTATACACAATGGGGAGACCATAAAGCGAAAGAAGGACAAAGAACGACACGCTTCCGAGTAAAAGTCATAGCACAAGTCTTAGAAGTAGAGAACCTGAAGCCATGATCGGTGGCCCAAGACGACACGGCATCAATCGCAAGTTGAAGCCGCCGTTGAAGGAGAGGCGAATAATCACCCTGACCACAAAGGGTAAGATCGTCGACATAGAGAGTGGAGAAGACGCCTGAAGGAAGAGAGGAAAGAAAACCATTGAGGGCATCCAGAGAGTAGTGCTCAGATCACTGCCCTGGGGCACACTTTCGTATTGCTGAAAAGAGGCAGAGAAAGCAGTACAAAGCCTCACCCGAAAGGAACGACGAGAGAGGAAGCTGCGGAGAAAGAGAGGGAGATGACCACGAAGGCCAAAAGAATGAAGTTCGGATGAATATGATATCGCCAAGTGGTGTCGTAAGCCATCTCCAGGTCAAAAAGGACGGCAACAACGGAGGTCTTCGCAGCAAAAGCAGTACGAATATAGACCTCCAAGTTCACCAGGACATCTTTTGTGCTTTGGCACTTGCGGAAACCAAATTGAGAATGGGAGAGGTGGTGATGGTGTTCTAAGAACCACATCAGACGAACGTTAACCATACGTTCAAAGAGTTTGCAGACACAACTTGTGAGGGCAATAGGGCGGAGATCCTTGGGGATGTTCCCAGAGACCCTGGTTTGCGAATAGGGAGGACAACGGCATCGAGCCAGTCCTCAGGGACTGACAACGACATCCAGATCCGATTATACAGACTCAGTAAATACTGAGACGTGCATGGATGGTGATGGCGACGGATCTCATAATGAATGCCATTGGAGCCGCCGCCATAGAACTGCAGAGGGCCAGGTCAGACCGAAGTTCAGAGAGAGAGAAGGGATCTTTATAGGAAAGGCGAAGATGAGTATAGAAATCTAAAGGACGAGATTCAAGGACAGGTTTACGAAGAAGGAAAGATTGGGGAAGATGAAGACCAGAGCTAACAGAAGAAAAGTTGGACCCCAGTTCGGTAGCGACCTGCAACGGGTCCGCCACAAGAGTACCACGGAGGTGAAGGACCGGTGAGGCATCGGGAACGAACTTACCGCTATCTTGCGGACACGCTTCCAGATCTGCGGCAGAGAAGTTTCGGACATAATGGTGGAGACATAAGACGCCCAACATTCACGTTTAGCCGTACAGATGGCCCTACGGGCCACCACACTCGCCTTCCGAAATAAAAGAAAATAATCGGCTGTCTGCCGGCGGCGGTGTCTCTTCCAGGCTGCACGCTTACAGCGGACAGCCGAGCGCAGTCTGCATTTCCACCAGGGAACGCACTTCCGTGGTCCCCGAGAGGAAGAGTGAGGAATAGAGCAGTGCAGCATCGATGACGGTGTCATGAAAAAGAGACAGGAGAGAGCCAGGGAGAGGCAGAAGGGAGAGGTTAGAGAGAGTAGCACTGAGGGTAAATAAAATGCCACCTAGGGAAGGAGAGAGGAGGGTGAAAAGAGAAAAAGGTAATAAAAATAGGGAAATGGTAACTGCCATGGAGGTCATCAAGAACCTGCCACGTGAAATCTAAGTAAAGAGAAGACGAGCAAAGAGAAAGATCAAGACAGGAAAGGGTGCGAGTCCGAGAGTCCAAATGCGTGGGCTCACCAGAATTCAGAAAAGACAGAGAAGAAGAGAGGATGAACGGCTAAAGAAGGCGACCCCGGGTGTCAGAACATCACACCAAAGGGAATGACGAAATTGAAATCAACCTAGCAGGAGCGCCCAGGCTCCGGCAGGGAGTCCAGTAGGTGTTTCAGATCGGGAAGAGAAAGCGGGACACTCGGGGGGGGGGGGGGAGGATAAACGGAACAAATGGTGTACCATTTCCTCACAAAGATACGAGCAGCAGAACAATGGAGAGGAAAAGGAAAAAGTAAGGGGACAAAGGGAACATCAGAGCGAATTAAGAGAGCAGAAGAGTTAGGAGCCCCAGCAATAGCTGGGGGGGGGGGAAGAAAGGAATAGCCACGAAAGCAACCAGGACGAGCACCAAGCATCAGCTTCTGGAGACAGACACAAAGGGGCGAAAATCGCGAAATCAGAAGTTGGAGATCAAGGAAATTGGCGTAATAACGCCGAACGTTAGATTGAAGAATAGACATCGACGTGAAGAGAAAGGACAGCCACAGAGAACAACGAAGAAACAAAGGTGAAAAGGGAACACAGCACGTTAAAGAAGCACAGGGTCAGGGTCACGGTCAGCGAAGTCAGGGTTAGGGGGCATGGGTAAACTGAGTAAAGGATGGAAGGGAGCTGGAGGACCGACCAGGGGCGGACGAGTAGGGTTCGGAGGAGAAAGAGGCGGGGATAACCGAGGGCCAAGGACAGCAGCAAGAGGGGCAGAAACCAGGGAATGCACCAGGGTTGGTACCCTCAGCAAGGGTACCAACCGAGAGGGAAGCGGGGGCTAATGAGGCCTCCATAGCAGAAACAGGGGGCGTAACCACCGAAACGGGAAGGGACGGAGCGAGAGTATCAGAGGTAGGGGGCGAGGAAGAAAGCGAAGCCTTTTTATCTGCCGGGAAGGAGGAAGGAGAGGAGCCAGGCTTACACTTCTGACTCAAAGAGACAGGCGTCCCAGCAACTACGCATTGGGCAACGGATTATAGCGTCTCATCAGGAAAAGCAGAACGAGAGCATACACTACAGCCGTTAGGAGAGCGATGGACATCAGCCCGTACTGACAGTCGGCGTGGAGAGCCAATAGACGGAGGAGAAGGATGGGAAGGAGGGAGGGAGGAAGAAGACACAGGAGACATGACAGACCGGGCAGAAAGAAGGGGAACTCCAGACAGAGTACCAGGAGGGGAACCCTTCAGGACAAAACTCAAAGGAAAAGAAGAGGGGGCGGTGGGCGTGTCAGGGTCCAAGGCCTTGGAAACGGTTTAGAGTCTGAGGAAGGTGGGAAAGACAAGGAGAGGAAGAATGCAACATGCAAGCATAAGAGACGTTAGCATTAGGTGGGAGGAAAATAGTGCCAACACTGGCATTCAGCCAAGCATTCTTGGAGACCCGAACAGGGGTTTCGCCAAGGCAGGACAAGGCAGCCAAGCGGAAAGCTGCATCCTGAGAAGGAGTAGCAACGACACCTGTACCGAGACGGGTGGGGTGGAAAGTAACAGAAGCATCTACTGAATCAACAAGGTGTCTATTGAGGAAAAATCGTCAAGAGGCGCAGAATCAAGAGGGAGGAGATCAAAGTATTTGGCCCATGAAGCGGGACCAAACTAGGCTTGATACGCATCAGTACGGGAAGGAATCGAGCGGGTGCGGCCATGCCGAGGACGGCGTTGAGAACCCCCAGAGGTAGAGGGTTAAAAGGCACAGTAGTCACAACTAGACACTGAGCCGTGCCAGGGGATGATTTGGTCACCACTGGTAGCTTGGGCTCGACCCAACCACAGAGGAGGGAGGGGAGCCGAGGGGAGAAGTCAGGAGGGTCAAAGGAAAAGCCAGGTCGGAGCCCTTTACAGCGGGGGCTACAGAGCTCGGTCTTCCAACACGGTCCGACTCGGTGGCTTGGTCGCCCACCCCACGAGCCTGAGAAGAGAGAAGAGGAACAGAATTAGACACGAGGACGTAGAGAAAAACATTCATTCACGAATGTGCCCCCATACCCCCCATGGAGCCACAATTAGAGGCAAGACACCCAACAAGAAGCTATCGCTGATCATGCCGGGGGCCCCCTAGGACCCCCGGCATGATCGGGGTGCCCCCGACGCACCCCTAGGAGTGCGTCGTGAGTATATACCCCACAAACGCTACCTTAAGAACCGCCAGTCCGTCGAGATTGGGTTCAGTGATGAAAGGAGGATTGACAATAAAAGGTTCCCCTCGCTGTCGACGTTGGGTACTACAGTTCTACGGGTGCAAGTTCTATATCAGTTCTACAATTGATGTATGCCTCCTCAACCACCCGGGCTTCAATATAGAAGAAGTCCAAAAGAATAACCAAAACAAGCAAAAGGTCGGCAGGAAACAACAAGCAGATAAGTGATGAGGGGGAGAAAAACGAAACAAAAGGAAAAGCCATCCGGCACAATTGGAGAAGACAGCAGCACGAGTATAAGGCCACAAAAGGACAGAGGACTGTCCCATGGAGCATCACACTCTGGCAGCCGACCACCAAGCCCCCCTCACGGCGCCAACGGGCCGGATGGGGAAGGGGTCCCGATTACAAAACTGGCCGCAATCGTAATCTTGTTATCGCGGCCGTACCTGATTGTCCTAACAATCAGATTTTTCGAGAATTTCGGAAAATTATTTATATAAAATACTTGTTTTGTTCATTGGCAACTATGGCGTCACCTGTGGTGAGAGAGGAGGGTTGTCTGTGAGGGACCGTCAGTCAACATGTGTTGTTCATAGTGGTTGGATATGTGGCACAGTATTGCATCATTGTATTGTGTCTCGCATTGTTCCTATGCTGTTTTATTACTATTACTTTTTGGTGCCATATGAAACAAAATAACTGAAAAAGGAAAAGGGAAATGGCACTACATGCCACGAGAATGTGAGTGCAATGACATAAGGGAGGAGGAGAAGAGTCTTGGTGCCTCCTCAAGCCGCCGCTAGAGGCCCTCACCTCCTCCCTCTACACACTCAGCAGCTGTGCTAGGGCACTGCCATGCACTTCCCTGGCACATGAGTCACTGTCATTGTCAGTACATATTAATTATATATAATGAATGATGTTCCTTTAATTTGTTTTGTAAACCCTAGCACCCAACTATTACTGCCTACCATACAAATAAATAACAGCATCATGACAAAGTGCCAATAAATACGTTATAGAACAGTGCGAATAAAGTCATTCAATTGAATTAAAGGGATGTGAAACTAAAAATATTCGTCAAAAATAAAAATATTCTGAAAAATTCTTACAAAATCTCACGCCATTGGGCATCAGAGTTGTGAACAAATTAATCCAATACGTTATTAAATAGATTTTCTACGAATATTTATGCATATATCCGTAACTATACTCACAAACTATATTCTAAAAAGACCAAAATGAAGATCATTTGCTATTCTCAGACTATAATAACAAAATTCAATTGGTGACATTTAACATTTTTTAAATGATTATTTGAAAAATTTAAATTTCAACTTATTTTTATTCATTTTGTATCTCTTTTTTGGCGCATGTTGATCCATTAAGATAACTTGGAACATTTACCATGTAGATTAATAAAAAGAAACTGTTTGAGATAATAGTTTCCGGCCCCTATAAATGCTAAAAAATGTTTTAAGAATTAATATTTATGTATATTTGTACTTATACATATGTAAATATGTGAAATTCACTTTTTTAATCATATTTTTCAATTCGATCCAAAAGGTATTGACCTAGAACTATCACATATTCAAGTACCAATGCATTACAATATAAACTGAAACTTGCATGAAAATTTACAAAGTAGAAGAACCAAAATTATTTTTTTTTTTTGTAAAACCAAATTACAATTTTTGAATCTTTTAGGGCTACAAATTTCCAGTCGATTCTCATCATTTTCACATATTTGAAACTTTATTCAATCTAATAGTTTTCTGTAGATTTTTACAGTAAATGTAAAACGTTTGAAGTTACAAATTTCTAATTGTCTATTTTTGGTACATAATTGGAAGGGATTATTGAATATTTATTTACAGCAAAATATACATAATAGAAATCTTTATTGCAGAAGGAATGACCATTATATGATATTCTGATAGTATACTGAAAAAAAGAAATCGAAGTATATTTGTAGTCTGAAATTTATTGAAAACTGGAAAAAAAATTAATTTGTTCTTGTTATTATTTTTTGATACAATGTTGATCATTTAGACAAAGTTAGAGTACATAATAGGTAGATTTAGGCAAAAATCAATGCAAAAAAAAGGTCAGCCCATGCTTCCGACCCCTTTAGCTACACGGAGGGCGGGAAGTGCTGTTATTGTTCATCAGGCAGATGCCAGTACAACTGAGAAGATTATAAACGTCAGTAACTGGGCATCTACTTTGCAAGTTGAACTGATAGCAATGCTGGCAGCACTCAAAATTATTAAAAAAAAACTATAGTAAACAGCTTATTAACCAGCCTCCCTTTCCCCACTACTAGCATTAAATAGCCGACAATCAAATAATAACGCACTTGTCTCCTACGCCAGAAATAAATAGTAGATGGAGGAGAGGACATTGTCCTTCACCCAGCTAGACAGAACTAAATCTATATCTGGGAAGACAGAGGTTAACCAGAGTGAGTGTACAAAATACTAACGTAATAAATACAGGAACAATCGCTCAGCCCCACCTTTCCCCCAGGTACACCATCTTGAGTTTAAATTGTTAATGTTTAGATTAAGGTATGTTATAATATTATAGTCACTCAAGATCAGGTTCGTAATGTTAAGAGCCAATTCTCATTTGTGTATAAGGAACATAATATTTATATTCATGGCACTTATACCCGATGTGACGTCATGGTAATGATCAACGTGTCTTGTAAATAAACACCATGTGGATCACACACTCGTTTTCCTTCCCATCGAATATAACAGTTTTTACACAAATGCCAGAAGCTTGGTGAATAAATTTGAGTGCATGTATTCTGAGGCTGAAAGGCCAGACATCATTGACATCAGTGAAACATGGAGGCTTGAGTCAGTGAAACATGGGGATGAGAGAACATAATAGAAAGGGAACTCTTTCTCCCAGGATACCACCCACCTTTCATAAAGAACAGAACAACAGAAGTAGGTGGGGTGATGCTGTACGTGAAAGAGGACCTGGATGCCACGAACAATGAGGAATTGAACACCATGGGTTCCTCAGAGTCTGTATGGTGCAACATATTAATTCAAGATGGAAAAAAAATGACTGTGGGAATTATGATACAGGGCTGACTCACCATCGGCAGAGAAACATATGGATCTCCATGTGATCAATATGGCATTTGAAACCCAAACCCTAATAATGGAAGACTTTAACCCTGAAACAACAGATTGGATAAATCTAACATCACATGCAGAAGGAGAAGAATCCATAGGGAGGGAATCATTTACCATCTTTCAATGAACAATCATGTAAAATCGACACAACATGTGTTTGTGAAAAGTAGATCTTGCCTTACAAACCTGATCACATTTTTGGAAACAGCGTACCAGCTACTCAGACAACGGTCTTCCGATTGATGTAGTATACATGGATTTTGCTATAGCCTTTGATAAGGTAACACATGAAAGAATGACAATGAAATTAATCGCACATGGAATAAATGGAAGAATACTAGAATCGATAAAGCAATGGTAAAAACAAAGAAATCAAATAGTGGTGCTACAAGGGAGTGAACTTGATTGGAGAAATGTGGTGAGTGGGTGTTCCACAGGGGTCCATTTTGAGGCCAACCCTTTTTGTCATATACATCAAAGATATAGATGAGAATATTACAAACCACATCATCAAATTTGCAATGACATAAAAATTTATTGTAAAGGGGGAAATGAAAATTATTTTGAAACCTTACTAAGAGATCTACATGAACTTCACAAATGGACAGAAGACTGCCAAATACTTTTTAATAAAGACCAATGCCCCCTAAGACCAATGTTATGCCCCACCTTGCATGTGGGGCATAACATCCCATGCCACAACTATCAAATTAATGACATTACATTACAGCAAATCGATGAAGAAAAGATCCTTGGAGTCAAAATACACTACTCAATGAATGTTGCATAGCAGTCAAAAAAGCTAACCAAACCCTTGGAATAATCAAGTGAACCTTTGACTTTAAGGAATAAAAGGCAGTGATTCAATTGTATATATCTCTGTTGCGCCCCCATTTGGATTACTGTATCAAAGCATTGGAGACCACATCTTCAGAAAGACATAGCTGCTCTGGAGAAAGTGCAACACCGGGCAACAAAAACCATTCCAAACCTATGTCAACTCACGTACGAGGAACGGTTGAGGTCCACTGAGCTCACAACACTGCAAGCCAGACATGACAGGGCGGATCTCACTGAAAATGTTAACATTGTAAACAATTTTGAGGATGTTGATCCGGAAAATTTTTTCAAAAGATTAGATGTAACATACACAAGGAGCAACGATTTCCAGCTCAACAAGCCATAATGTAGGACTGTGAACAGGAGGTGCTGTTTTGCCCACAGGGTTATAAGCCAACTGAACCGCCTACCCGCCTAAGCCGTAAAGGCCAAAATTCTGTTAACTTTTAAATTACATCTGGAAAAGATCATCAAGGCAATTGGGGGACCTTTGACATGCTGCCGGCTTCCTGCCCTCGTCGAGGCCACGGGTGTTAGTGGCTTTTAGGTAAACTCAAAACAATTTCTAGACCTAGTACAGTACTCCCTTCTCATACAGCATGTGGTAGAGCCCACAAATGGTAGCAGCATTCTAGATCTTGTACTAACATTAGAGAAGTGCATGACTGATCAAATTTAGGTGGGGGAAAAGTTAACTCTCGCGGGTGATCACTATATTTTAAAATGGACTACGAATATAGGAACCCACATCAAGATAAATGTTAAAGAATTTCTATATAACCATCGATTAGACTATCAAGAAATGAGAGAGAAACTGGAAAACATCTCCTGGGAGGAACTGATAGGCGAACATGGCATGGAAGAATCATGGAAAAATTTCCAGAAAGTCATCATGGACTCATTCAAAAATATATGCCAAAAAGGAGAAAGAACAGAGAGGGAACAAGATGGATGACGAAGGTCGTAAAACGAGCATTGATAACCTAACCTAACCTCTGGAAAACGTATAAATTCACGATGGACATCATTGATTGTGAGTCATATAAAAGTGCACTAAACTTGGCCAAACGGAATATCAGATCAGCCAACTAAAACAACGAAAAAAACTTGTCCAAAACATAAACAAAGGTTCAAAGTTGTTTTATGCCTATATAAGAAGTAAAACCAAAACAAAGGACTCTATAGGACACTAAATAGACTAGATTAACCATGTTATAATGGACGACATGAGAGCAGCAAACGCTCTAAATTAATATTTTACATCAGTGCTCACACTGAAAGGTAAGATGACAGCCCATCACCCACACAAATGTATAGAGGAAGTAAGGAGAATGCCTTTAGGGATTTACCAATAACATGCGACATAATCAAGAAAAACATTGACAAACCTCATTGACTCAGAAGCCCCAGGTGTTAATGGAATTCTGTCCAGAGTTATAAAGGAACTGGCAAAAGAACTATGCCTAAAGCTGAAATTACTTTTCATAAAATCTCTGAACCACGGGATAGTCCCTCTTTAATGGAACTATGTAAATGTCACGTATTTTCTAAAGAGGCAGCAAGACCTTAACAGAAAACTGCTGGCCGATTAACTTGACATTGCACATCTGCAAGCTCACAGAGAGAATCCTAAGGGAGGGAATCGTTCACCATCTTTTAGAGAACAATCTTGTAAAAACAACGCAACATGGGTTTCCTAAAAATTTATCCCACCCTACAAACCTGCTCACATTTTTGGAAACGGAAACTAGTTACTAGTTTCTAGTTAGGAAACCAGTTATGACACAAAGATTTATGGTAAAGTGGGAAATGAAAATGATATTTAAACTTTACTAAAAGATCTACATGAATTCTTCAATCGGCCAGAAGACTGGCAAATGCTTTTTAATATTGGCAAATGCAAGACCTTGCATGTGAGATATAACAACCCACGTCACAAGTACCAAATTAATAACATTATCTTACAGTACATTGATGAAGAAAACGACCTTGTAGTCAAAGTCCATCATTCCCTGAAAGTTACACAACAGGTAGGAGCAGCATTGACAAAAGAGCTAACCAACCCTAGGAAATCACCAACAACATGCCCAACAAAAAATGGCCTTCTTTAGTGACTCTGGCATAACTGGGACAGATGTAATAGAACCTATAATCACCATACCAGTAATAAATATCTCTGATATCCCCAGACTCAAACTAAATCTGTGCACAAACACAATGCAAATAAAAGAGACCTAGTTACATTACTCACTCCGTAAGGAATTAAGTAAGTATTTATCAAAAGAAGGCACTAAACCTGGAAGGCTATGTAGCACCATCAAATGCGAGGGATAATCGGAGTGTGCTAAATATCACCAAGGATGCCAATACGAGAACAGAAACGCACATGGCGAACAATATCAAAAGTACCCGAGTCACCAAGAATACTATCAAGGGACAAGTGACCGTGGGGGACGGTCGGAAAACAAGGCACACGCTGGTCCCGGAAGTCAAGATATTCAACAAGGATATGCACAACCGTAAGAGGGACAGTGCAACTAGGACAATAATGGTCCTTCAAGTGACCATGAGTTAAGCGAGTACGGCCAATACACAACCTCGCCAGAGCCGTTTCTCATCGCCGGTTACGGTGGTAGGAGGACGGCCACGAGGACACACAACTCTTAAGAGTACACAGTTTGTTACTAGTAACAGAAGACCAACAAGCCTGTCAACAGGTAAGGATGGACGAATGGATAACCAGGTGAAAGTAGGAATAAGGAACACCTTTATGAGAGATGGGACAAGAGCGGATAGCTTTCCTGGCGGCAGCATCCGCACGCTCATTTAAAGAGACACAAATATGGCTGGGAACCCAACAAAACTCAACAGACTTAAATTTACTGTGAACCAGAAACAGCCAATGCTGGATCTCGACAACCACTGGATGAGCCGGATTAAAGGACCCGAGAGCCATGAGGGCATTACGAGAGTCAACACAAACTACAAAGGAAGACTGACAACGAGAAAG
This sequence comes from Procambarus clarkii, assembly GCF_040958095.1. NCBI lineage: Eukaryota > Metazoa > Arthropoda > Malacostraca > Decapoda > Cambaridae > Procambarus > Procambarus clarkii. Next base: position 10,705,379 of record NC_091228.1, read on the forward strand.
CAGGAGTCGAAGAGCATAGAGAATAGCATAAGATGCTAGTCTCCGGAGGTAAGCAACACATATAAGTGCAATGAGGAAAAACAACATAGTAGCCTACAGCGTCCGCAGACTTAGACCCATCGGTGAAGACGGCTCTAAGGGATTAAAATGCTGTCGAACCTACGCCTTATTCAAAAGCAAAAGCGAAAAGTACCTAATTCCATCCTCATAATTTCCTACCTGGTGCATCAAACTCGCACTGTATCTTGTGCTACCCACTCCCCCAATATATGTGCCTAAGCCATGCAACTTCAACATTGCAATCATTGCTATCATTTTACATCATAGTTTATATGGTGATCGCAAATTTTACTACAATGTACCTATTAATAATTCTTAAATTATACTTCAATGTACAAGTTCAACAAATCCTCAAATTTTACTACAATGTCCATATTAATATTCATAAAGTTTTCTTACAATATACCATTAATATTCATAAAGTTTTCTTACAATATACCATTAATATTCTTTAAAGTTTGCTACTAATATTTATCAAAGTTTGCTACAAATTACCTTCTTAAAATTATCTGTTAGAATAAGGACCTGCCCGAATCGCAATGCGTGTTAATGACTTTGCAAGAATGTAAAAAAATCAGTGCTGTACTCTCATAAGCCCATTGTACCTTCTTGTATATAAATAAATAAATTAATTAAAAATATGATATGTAAAACACCACACAAGAAGCACAATGATGTCGCAAGAACAGTATGAATCAATAATAAAATAATGAAGTCATATGATGGGATCGAACCCGCTCCCTGGACTTCCAAGCCTTACTCTCTACCAACTCATCCATGATGAGCATAAATTGTTCCATAACTTGTATTGTGGTACCAGATAGAACTCCCAAACTCCAGGTTAATCTGGTAGTACTCATGGTTGTGGTACTGAATAGTACTTCCAACTCCATGTAAGTCTGGGAGTAGTAATAGTTGTGGTACTGGATGGTATCTGCCAACTCCACGTGAGACTGGTAGTAGTTATGGTTGCTGCGATACCATTGCACTCATCATGGTTCAGTCAGTAGTGCATGTGCCCGGAGAGGCCAGGGATGCAGGTGCGATCCAATTTAATGACCTCAATCTTTTATTATTGACAACGTTTTTGTGATAATATTATCTTTATGTATTTTGTTTTATCTATCATGTGTAATGTATCGTATGGTTAAAGTACCTATATATTATAAAGTTTTCAACGCACGAGAACAATAACAAACGTGACACGACGGAGAACAACATATTAAAAGGAGCTGTACCCGTATTATTGGGTAACCGTATTATTGACCCGGTGACCTTGAGAACCTCGACGGTCGACCCCACAGGCAGACCACGACGACTCCTGCTTACTGTGGAGTTATATATAATTATGTATCTCCCTTATGTGCAGATGTGTTTATAAAATTACAATTAAAGGGCCTCAATTACAAGTTGAAGGCAAAGGGCTAAAAGACTGCAAACCAGGCATGACAGGGCGGATCTCATTGAAAATGTTAACATTCTAAACAATTTGGAGGATGTCGATCCGTAAAATTTCTTCAAAAGTTCAGATGTAACACAAACAAGGAGCAACGGTTTCAAGCTCAACAAGTCAAAATGTTGAACTAGGAACAGAAGATGCTTTTTCACCCGCATTGTTAGTAACCAATGGAACCGTCTACCCGCTGAAGTCGCCAACGCTAAATCTCTTAACTTTTCAAGTACAGCTGGACATCATTGTGAGGGAATGAAGATTCCCTCAGCTAGTTTTCTAGATTAAGCTAGAGTCGCTCTATGGACTCTAGACAAGAAGTTTTCAACCTACATGCACTTGTGTGGTGTTGGATGAAAGCTTATGTTAAGGACTGTCGTTTAAGACTAGCTACAGGTCTGTGATTGCTCTGTAGAGAGTGTTACAGAATTTAGTCTGTTTTCTGGGAAAATGAGATTTGAGAGTGTGTGGTAGGAGAAGGTACTTGACTCTTAACGGTTTTAGAGGTGGGGGACAGAGGGGTGAACGTCGCCTCCCCCCACCATGTGAGACATCGCGCCACTGTCCTAGGCCTCCCCCTCCTTGTGACGTCACGGGACGCCTCATGGTGAGGGCGTCTGTGATTGGTCTAGGCACTTCCGCCTCTAGGTGAGTTTTGCGCGAACGGCTGTGATTGGAAGTGGCACCAGAAGGATGTGCCGGCTTTGTGCTGATTGGTCAAGACAAGGTAGGGGGAAGATATGGGCATTTGAGTTCCCCTATGCCGCCAAAATCTTCAGTCTGAGCTGGGCGGCAAGCTGGGGAGGTGACTGGGAGGAAGTGGCGGCTGCCACCTCCTCCCTCGTTAATCGCTGTGTCATCCTTATTACTCATCGTGCATGTCACTCCTGCCATCCTGGATTGTGTCGAGGCCAAAATTGCATGAAATGGGGCCAAGGAGCCCGGAAGGAACAAGTGAAAAATCTAAGAAACAGTGTTCACCCATGGGGCAGCTGGTAGGCCTCATGGGTGAACACCATGAGGCCTGCCAGCTGCCCCATGGGTGAACAGATTTGGTTCCTCACATCGGGTCCGAGTATCCTGTCTTGTTTAACGGACAATTGGTGTAATAAGGGCAGGACCTCCTAGTGTAATTGTGGTGATATTACAGGCCCTTGTTGGACTTTGAATTCCACCTTGTTGGGTCCGCCATGTGGTGACGCCGCTGGCCATTGTCACCCCAGTGTATGAGCGAGGCATGCTCTGGTATGATGGAGGTGTAGGTGATCTCCCATCCCCATTCTATATGCCTGTGGGTGCTAGCCAGCCAGCCTGAGGCAACCCCAGGTGGCGCCGCCCCGCCCCGGACCGCGCCACCCCCGCGCCGCACCCCCCCCCCCCAAACCACTCCGGACACCCAGGCCACCCAGGCCACCCGCGCCGCCCCAGCCCGGGTGGGGTGCTGTGACGCTCCGCGCTACTCGTGGCCACATGCCTTGGCCACCCCCTTGGGCCATGCTTGGCCACCTGCCCTGGACACCCTAGGGCCACACCTAGTCGTCCCACGTGGAGAGAGCTAGGTGTTCTGCAGCCAGTGAGGTAGTGACCGGGAAAATAAATGTGTTGAGGATTTAAGGAGCCGTGAGTACAATAAAAGTTGTTACAGTGTCTCAGAAGTGTTGGTAATTCCGGTAAAAGCTGTGTTGTCTCATAGCGCCTGCCAGGCGAGGGAAGCAGCTGAGAGACAGCTGTCTGTACTGACGTCCAGGTGACTGTTTGTGATGTACCTGGAGATGGATGTTGTACACGGTACCACACTGTAGATGTATATAGATATATGTTGTGTGTAGGCTGACTCGAGTATGTAACCGGTCAGTGTAGAGATTTACCATGTAAGTGATCCAGTTCTGTCGATTCTATATAATCGTTCAGTCTAGATTAATGCCATGTTGCCGCATGTTAATTATATCATTGCAGAGGTAGGCAGGCCAGTGTTGCAGGGTTGTCAGTGAGGTCTGTATGATTAAGTATAATTTATCTGGTGATATAATTTTGAAGGATTATGTGAATGCCATTTCCATTTGCATATATATGTTTCATTTGCATATATATGTATGTACTGTGTTGTGTGGTGAGTCAGTAGATGTGATTGCTGACTGATTGCCTAATGATGTCATTAGCATGTGGGGTATGCTGACGGCATCATTATGTTGTAGGTTTGGGCAGTGTTGTTGTTTATTATACGTAATATTACTGCCCCTAGGAGCTGTGTTGAGGATTTAAGGGGCCCCTTTGATTATTCAGGGGAATTCATAGTACTTAATGAGAGCAAGCAATTGATTAGTTAGTTGCCTAATTACGAGAATTAGTGCCAGCTGTCCGCGTAGCGACGGTGTTTTATATTAACGTAAATTGTCTTGCTGAAGTAGTCGTGATTGCTCACAGTAGTCCCTTGCAACGGTTGCAAGATTAGAGGGGGCAGTAATGTAGGTATACCTTTGTTGTTGCCTAACCGTGTGTCATTACTGTGTGGATACAGTAATTAACGTGTTGCAGAAGCCGCAACTGTATGTGGGCTGTGCATTTATGTTGTTATGCATGCCACTGTAAGTGTGACCTATATAACCTGGGGTTACTTTGTTTCTTTAAGTTGTGTTGAGGACTTAAGGATTCAGTGAGTTAATTGTTGGGAATTATCTGGATAAAGGGGTTGCACATTTCTTGTTGAGTGAGTGAGAGCTGTTAAAGGAGAACAGTGTTGAGCTTGTTGAGATATGTTGCCGGTGTAATTTATTGTCCGTGTGACAACTAATTGACCACTCTAGCTAATTATGTAATTAGCATTCTCATCATGAATTCACATAGTGGGAGAGGAACTGTCAGAGTCTGTCAGTATTTGTGTTAACGTAATTTGCTCGAGACTAATTACCTTTCTTGGGTATTGCAATTAGTGGCTCATGATAATTAGTGGAGTAATTAACGTCTGGGGTCTTGAGGACTCAGATGACTCGGTGAAGCGAGGTCATGGAGCTAGCATAACTCGTTATATTAATCATATCCTGTTTGGTGACAGTGGATTAAGATGCACTCTTGTTAATTAGTGGAGTAATTAACTCCTCGCCCGTGAATTCACAGTGTTTGATGAGACCTGCATAGGCAGTGCGGAGTGAGACATATTTATGTATGATTAATTATCGGTCCTGGTGACAGTTAATTAATTGCTCGGGGTTAATTAGGGTAATTAACACTCATTAAAGTAAATTTTGACATAGATTGTTGAGAAGCTACCAAGTTAGTGGTAGGCTTAGTTAACGTAACTCGATGGGGATTTAATTAGTGGTCCGTTTGACCTTAATTAGGAATTACTCACTGAATACTTGCAAAGAATCAAGGGTGATGTAATGTAAGAGTCTTGAGTTATTGTTAACAAGATGACTTGTGTTAAGAGAGACAAGTGTTAATGATTAACGTAGAGTACCATCATGTTGTTGTCTAAGAGAGACAAGTGTTTGTGATTAACGTAGTACTTTGTTGCTGACTGCTGTGATCAGTCAATTAACGTAATTAATCACATAATCAATTTTGTAATTGATTAAGGCAATTTCTTTTGTTTATCGTCTGGTGACGAGAGTAAAGTAACTTAGGGATTACTGGAGTAGTGTCTCAGAATCCCACCTTGCCTGGCTTTGGTTACTGTTTACAGTGCAGCTTCTTGCAGGGAGTTGCAAAGTGTGTTCACATTAGGTTGTGATAGGGGGGGGGTCACTGTTAGTCTACCCTCCTAGTTACGTGGGTCTCTCCTGTTATGGTTGGAGGACCCGTAAGATTGTGATTATAGTATCTGTTCACCGTGAAGCCGTCACAATATTGATTGCAAGCTTGTGTCATCAGTGGGCATCATTGTTCAGTTAGTTCACTGGTCAGCCCGAAGTGTCAGCAAGATGGAGATTGCTGTCATTTCTCGAGGGGCTGTTGAATAGCTGTGTTGCAATTGCCACTTGATAGACAATAACGTAACGAATCACTCTCTGTGGTGTAACTTAGTCTGTGATATTTTTTTGATTTACAATATTGCGTCGTCAGTGGGCACACCTGTGTTCAGGTTAGTTCAGTATGCAGCCTCACAGCAAGGGTTGCTATTTAGCTGTTTGTTATAGTGCCACTGGATGGACATTAACGTAAAGTAAACTCGATAGTGTAGTAGTTAGTCTCTTGTTATTAATAAATTGTTTATTTTATAGAAAACGGTCTTTGATGTCAACCCTTCAACCATTCTTTTCCACCCATGTTCTGCTTTATACGATTGAATGTTGATGTGATCTTTTGATATGACGGCTGTTCTTGGGAATTCGAATTCCAATTCATAGCACCACATCAAATATAAATATTTGATTGTGAGAACCCGTCGGTTACCCTTTATTAGTTTTAACGTCCTGTTTAACTAGGAGGAACCAGCGGCCTATGTGGACAGGTTTTCACCCTAGTAGTGGAAGCCTGGCGGTTTGGTACCACTTTTCCTTTTTCTATTGGACTCATGCTTATCTGCCGTGTGCAGCCTATAAACTTGAAGTCCACCTTCTAAGGGAGGTAGGCGTAGAAAAAAATCTCACAATCATCGTCAGGGCAAATGGCAGGACCTTCGACAATCCGCCGGCCTCCTGTCCTCATTGAGGCCACTAGTATTGGTGGCTCTTAGGTAAACTCGGAAAACTAGTTGACAATGGATGTAGTGAATATGAACAAACTATAGCTTTGGATGACAAGAAGCAGAGCTAAAGTTCCTCAACACTATGATTCCTGGATGAGATTTCCAGAGTGAGATTTTCTAATGATAGATTTTTAGGTGAATTATAATACAATTAAGTATTCATGGGCTTCTATAAATTTGAAGTCTTAATGGCAATAATAAATTTGACGTCCTAATGGTAATCATACACTGGAAGTCAAATAGTAATCATAAATTGGAAGTCAAATAGTAATCATAAATTGAAAGTCAAATGGTAATAATAAATTTTAAGTTTTAATGGTAATAATAAATTTTAAGTGTTAATTGTTACAATAAATTTTAAGTCTTAATGGTGTCACGGTAATCTCTCAGGAAGAGGTTAGGCCTGCTCCATCATCCCCTATTCTACCACATCACGTCTGCATATTAAAGAATTTACAGCAAGAACAACAAGAATTTCTCTGACGCCTAGACAGTACCACCAGTCTACCTCCCCCAGGGACCGTCAGCCCATCGCACCTGGCGACGGCCCCAGGATCACGCTACTGCCTGGAACAAGCGCAATGGTAGTTTGAGTGAACCGGCTCCCAGTTATCAATGACACCAGCGCCACCTGGACGGCCGTTTCTCCAATATATAGAAGCCAGCCTACCACCACAATTCAGAATACTCCTCCGTGCTCTACTGCAAAGATCTGTTGGCATACCTTGGTGTGGTAGCAGGTTTATGCAGACTGGCTCACAGTATTCCCACACCATTTTATTATTGGCCCTTTAACATAATGCAGATGTGATTGCTTGTATTGTTTATTTTGCACACTTTGAATAAAGTCAAGTTTGGATACTATTTTTATTTGATGTAAGGTAATTTTCTTAAAGTATTTAAAAAAAAATTCTCTATGATTTATCCTACAGTCACCTTGGTGTGAAGTCAAATAGCAGTCTAACATTTTTTTTTTACATTTTTTTTTTTTTGCTTTGTGACTGGCATTCCATCTGCCCTAGAGAGACTGCGCTACCATCCATTTTTTCACGTCACAATGGTAATAATAAATTCAAACTAATAAAGTAAACGTATAGCCTTTTGCTAATATAATGTGGTTGATGTAAGTATATGAAGATCTTACTAAGAAGTTAAGAACTTTTTGATGAGATCATTATTTAACCAATAGAGTGAAAGACAGCATCCTGAACAAGATTAAGTTGGGTAAGGCTCGGTCACTCATGTGTTACTTTCAGCATTGACATCGGAAGTATGACACTCGGTAAGTCATGGAAGTATGCTGGCTTTTAGGTATGCCTCAGTCTTTAAAGAAGGCCATTAGTTGTTGGTCACCTTGTTGATTATTCTTAGGGTTGGTTATTTTTTTTTTTTTTTAATGCTGCTTCTACCTGTGGTGTAACTTTCAGTAAATGATGGATTTTGATTTTAAGGTTCTTTTCTTTGTCAAGCTACTGCATGGTAATGTAAATAATTTGGAAGTCTGTGTGGGATGTTATGCCACACATACAAGGTCTTGCATTAATCAATATTAAAAAGTATTTGCCAGTCATTTACCCATTTGTGAAGTTTATATACATATATAAGTAAGGTTTCAATATAATTTACATTTCCCACCTTACCATAAATCTTTGTCATCTGCAAATTTGATTATGTGGTTTGTAATATTCTCATCTTTGTCACTGATGCATATAACAAAAATAGATGGCCCCAAAATGGACCCCTGTGGCACCCCCCGAACACCACATTTCTCCAAACAGATTTCTTCCCATTTATTACTACTCTGTTTTAACCATTGTTCTATCCAGTCTAGTATTCTACCAATGTGCCAGTAATTTCCTTGCAAGTCTTTTACCTTACCAAAGGCTTTAGCAAAATCCATATAACCTACATCCACCAAAAATCTTTGTCTGAGTAGCTGGTAACAGTTTACAAAAAAATGTGAACAAGTTGGTAAGGCAGGATCAATTAACAAGATCGACAACATGAAACAGACTGACCAAAACACCATTAACAAGAAACACTGGTGTGACCGAAACACCACCAACAAGTAACACCAACGTAAACACAACACCAACAACAAGAAACACCATCGTGACCAAACATTAACAACAAGAGATACCAAAGTGACCAAAACACCAACAAAAAAATCATGACCAAAACATCAACCAAAAAAAAAAAAAAACAGCGTGACCAAAACACCAACAACAAGAACACCAGCATGACCAACAAGAGACACCAGCGTGACAAAAACACCAACCTCAAGAAACACCAGGGAACGCCGTCAAGCTAGAGGAGGAGTTGGTAGGATGTATCCGTCCTTCTGTTTGACATAGACCTAGGCCTAAGGACTAGACTTTAGTGCGCAAATAGGTGAGCTACAGCTGTACTAAGTGTGCACCTTCCCTCCTTCCAACTGTGGTAGGCCCTGGATGTGTGGATTGGCCAGAAATTAAGGCAGTAATTGTTAATGTGGCAATATCGAGGCCTGCTGAGGGGAGCGTTGTGAGGTAGGTGGGCCGCGCCCCGCAGTTCCTGGGGCCCCAGGTACCGCTGTGTTTAAAATAGTCTTTGTGCCCTCCCTACCCAAGGTCGCCGTTTGTACGCGCGACTGCTGTGTTTACACGAGAGACCGTCAGGACACCCCTCTACTGTATAGTGTCCCTACACTACGTGTGAGAACTGTGACCCTAGTGACTTGCAGGTGTCTATGTGTATATGTCTGCAGAGTAGAGTACAGTATTGAAGACATACCACCCAAGACACGCATGAAATGTGCCGCAGCAAATAGATGGATCGTTTAACGCAAAGTCAGTCGAGACAACAAGTGAACGTGGCTAGTGTGCTCGGGAACCGCTACAGCCCCACCCCCGGCGTAGGGCCCCCAGGTGCAGATCCCCACCCGGGGCCCTCCAATAGTAATGGTACAGGTGACTCTACAACAGAGGATTATGGTAACTTCGACTAGTTCAAGACAGAAACAGCATGAAACAGGACAAGTTACAGCGACAGGGGTGAGCAGCAACAGCAGCAGCAGCAACAACAACAATGACAAGACGAAGACAGTGAGAGGCACACCCTAATCTTTCCGGCAATGTGATTGATAGCAGCAGAGAAGTACAGATGGATTATTAAGGCCACCCACGCCCACAGTGGAGTATAGCATAGAGAGCAGGTGTGTAGGTGGCAATGTCAGCGCACGAGTACAGGGTCACAGTGCCCTGAAGTACTTCACAGAGACCAGTCTTGAGTATCGAGGTAAGGATGTTAAATTATTGGAAGCAAACCCACGGACAAGACAAACTGAAATTATAATCAAGAACTATAGTATTCATGTTGAAGTTGAATTTCTCCAGGACTATGAACAGATTGTTTGGGTCAAGCGCAACACTGGACCAGGGGAACTGCCCAAAAGTAAAGCAATTGCTATGTGGAAGAGACCTGCCCCCAGTCATTAAAATACCAGGCATGATGGCGTGCAAAGTGGAGAAGTATATTGGCAGCCCGTCCTTATGCGGCAACTGTCAACGGTGGGATCACAGAACGTGGCAATGTGATCGTCCAATTAGGTGTGGGTGTTGCAGTGGCTCTCACGACACCAAGCAGTGTCTGGCCAAGCTTAAACCGGGTGGGGTGGCGGGGTAATACCCAAATGAGTCAACTGCAAGCAGCACCATCATGCTTGGAACAGATATTGCAGCACGAGGCCTGACTGGCAGGGCTTGAGAAGGACACCGACGCGGACAGCAGGTGGACCAGTGAACAGTACCACAGGTGGGAATGGCTCCGCGAACAGTACCACAGCAAGTCAGGGTCCAGCCTACAGTAGGCAGACAACAGCCTGGGGTAGTGGTGGAGTGACCCACCACCACCCCACACAGACCCAATTAGACCCCCTTCCTCTCACAAACCCACTTACATCTACCCCACTCAATAACCCCAATCCTACCTCACTCACTAATCCTAACCCTACCTCACTCACTAACCCCAACCCTACCCCATTCAACAACCCCATTCCTGCCTCATCACCCATACCCCGTAACCCCTCACAGTCAAACAGCGTAACGGTGAGTGAAGTGGCTACTGTGGCTCAGAAAGAGGGCCATAATAATATGGCCAAGGAGGTGTGGGCTGAACTAAGAAAAGTTGGTGAGTTCCTCCAAAATCTTGGGCAGAGAATCGAGTCCATCGAGGCGAAATTAAACGTTCAGGAGGTCAAGGAAATTCACAAGACTGTGAAAGAAAATCAGGATATAGTGGTTGAGGGCAATAATGAAATATTGAGTGCTGAAATGAAAGAAAGTGAAGTGTGTGTGAATGATGGTAGTCGTAGTGAAAGGAAGAACCCTATAATTACACATAAAATGAAGGAATCATTTGGGCCAATAATGAACGTCTCAGGGCTGAAAAAATCTCTTGAGAATCGCAATGTCGCTCTTACTGGTGAACTTGGGAGGAGGTGGGAGATGTTATGCCAGGTATGGCTATCATTTAGTGAATTTATAGGGGATGACTTAGGCAGTGAATTGATTAATAATGGATCACCCTAGACTGAAAGTTTTGTCATGAAATGTTAATGGTTTAACAAACAGGGTTACAGATGTTCATTGTTATGTGATGGGAAATTATATTGATGTTGTAGCTCTCCAGGAGACAGGGGATAGGAATGAAGGCTTATTGAAATTAAATGGTTATAAAGGGTTTCACCTCTTCGCCGCAAATAACATCAGAGGCACGTCAATTTATGTAAAGAACTCCATACCAGCAGAGTTAGTAGAACCGCCATCAAAAACGCAAGGTATAGAGAGTGTCTGTGTTAAATTATCATTAAGGGAAGGGGAATTTATTGTAGTTAATTTGTATGTATCCAGGAACTGCTTCGACGCCAACTATCTACCTGACTGCATTTATACTGATCCTTCACTGGTCATTGGGGACCTTAATGCTCGGCACACAAGCCTTGGGACAGTGAGTAGTATTAGTACTAATGGGGTCAAGTGGTTACAGTTTCTACAAGATCATCCAGATACCTGTCTATTGGGAAACAATGAACCAACTCACATCAGGGGAGGACGGCTTGACTATGCCTGCATTTTAAACTCTCAGGGGATTATGGGGGAGGCTCGGGTTGTTCGGGAACTACTTAGTGACCACTTTGCCTTGAACGTTGAATTACCACTGGGGAAAAAACAAGTCCACTTTCAGAGGAAAAGGCTAAATATTAATAAAGATATGAAAAATTATTTTATTCAAAATATGGGAGATTGGTATCAACATTACACGCCGCTCTGCGTTGATAGTTTTTACGAGGACATGGTCGAGAACATAGAGAAATTAGTACAGAGGAAAAATAACGGGGGCAGGGGAAGCAAGACGCATGGACCTAAGAAATGTAAATATTCCAATGATCAGCAAGTCAAGGGGTGGGAGAGAATGCTACGGAGTGCACATAAAGAATGGATAAAAAATGGAATGAGGGATGAAGAGAAAAATACAATGTTGGAAGTGGCTAGGGAATGCAGTCAGGTGAGGAAGGAGGCGCGGGACAGATACTGGCAAGACTTTGCTCAGTCCATTGGTAATACTAAGAACCTTAAAGACATATGGAGAGCAGTAAATAAAGTCAGGGGTTGTAAGACCAAATTCATTGCTCACTCAGATCCAGGGAAGGTTGCTAATGAGTTAGTAGATAAATGGGCTAGTGCTGCTGGTATGGAGTCCTTACCTGCAGACACGAGAATCACCATTGAGTCATGGGAAAATATTAGAAATGGAGTAACTTTATGTGCCTTAAATACAAGATCTATAGCGTGCACTGAGATAACTCACGATGAGCTACTGGATGCTATAAAAAGTGGCAGCTCTACTGCTCCTGGGAAAGATGGAGTAACGTATGACATTCTTAATTATTTAGCCGGTATGAAACCTAGTCCCTTACTTGATTTGTTTAATATGAGTTATAGAGAGGGAAAGTTACCAAGAAAATGGAAAGAGGCAGTCATCATTCCTATCCCTAAGTCAAACGGTGGCTACAGACCTGTCTCCTTAATATCCTGCTTTTGTAAAATGATGGAAAGGATTTTGTTAAATAGGCTACTCTACCTTGTAGGTGATAACATGTCCAGTAATCTCTTTGGTTTTGTCAAAGGCAAAAGTACTGCGGATTGTCTCTTAAAGTGTTTGTCTAATATGGATGACAATTGTAGAGTTTTTGTTGATCTACAAGGAGCATTTGATAAAGCCAATGGGGAAGTAATCTTATACGAATTAGCCAATCTGGGAATAACAGGGAGATTGTTACACTGGATAAGGGATTATCTACAAGGCAGAAAAGGTCAGGTGTATTATCAGGGATGCATGTCTGAGGAACGGAGGTTTCAGTTAGGTACCCCACAAGGGGGAGTATTAAGTCCCACCTTATTCAATGTATTAATGAACAGATTAGCATCAGAAATGTATCCTCCAGGGGTCACGACGATCATATATGCTGATGACATTCTTATACAAGGCACTTCCGGGAACAAAATTCAAACTGCTCTTAACATACTTGGTACAACCTGTCACAAGTTAGGCTTAGTTATAAATGCAGATAAAACCAAATATGAGTATAGGAAACGAAGAAATATAACACTTACTCTAAATGGTGTGGAACTGAGCCGTGTTCAGAAGTACAAGTATCTGGGCATGTATGTTGGATACACATGTGAGAGTAAAAATGCTGAAATAAATCATATCAGCACCTTATGTAAAGCCCGTCTGCATCCTCTAAAAGCACTGGCTTTTTCTGGTAAAGGTGTTGGGGTACCTATCTTACGGATGTTATACATAAGCACTGTTCGGTCCCTGATAGACTACGCAGCACCCGTTTTGTCTTACACAGGCCAAGGCAGAATTCAAAAAATAGAGCTGATACAGAACGAGGCTATGAGGATTATTCTTGGATGTCAAAGAAATGCAATGATTGAAATAATGAGAATGGAATTAAATTTACAGAGTGTGTGTGATAGAGTCCGTGACATTAACACTAGAGTAGCTATTCGTTTCATGCGGAGAAAAGGAGGGGATAAGCTGTTTGAGAGCGTTCAGACCTGCTTGAGTGACGTACACACTTCCAGGAAACTGAGGGAGACACGCTACACGAGGGGATTAGCTCATGACCTCAGGGAATACGATGTACTTGACTGCTGTAAACCCTCTCGACAGGGTAATATGTCTGCTCCCTGGAAAGTACAGAAAATAGACGTCGAAATTGTACCCCTCAATGTGAAAAAGATTCATCATGAACCGGGACAATTACGGTGTATGTATGGAAGCATGATATCCCGGTTACCAAGAGGCAACAGTTTACATGTATATTGCGACGGGTCGGTGGCGGAGGATGGCAGGGTAGGGTGTGGTGTCCTAATAAGGGAATATACGGAGTTTGGGACTGTGGACAGGAAAATTGAACTCCGGCTTAGTAATTATATATCATCCACACAAGCTGAACTGCAGGCCATTCTGGCGTGTTTGGAGGAAGTACGTCATGACGACAAAAGTGTTTTTGTATTTGTCGACAGCCGAGGAGCACTGGAGTCCTTAAACAGTCGAAACCCAGTCTTCATGTCTATAGTTGAGGATTGTAAGAGAAGAATAGCTGAGATACAGCTGAAAGGTCATAGTGTGAAATTCATGTGGATTCCATCTCATGTTGGAATAGTGCTCAACGAGGTGGCGGATGACTTGGCCAAACGTGCCACATCAAAACCACAAATTGACATTGAATGTGAATTCACAATGAGACAAATAAGAAGCAAAATCAGAAATATTCAGGCACAGGCAGGAGTGGAGAGGAGAGGGATAATGTATGAGAGAAGTCTAACCATGCAACACTACATGTATGTGAGTCAAAACACCCTTTTCACTTATGGTAAAAGGAGAAATGCTTGGAGTGACTCTGTGTACATGCGGCTCAGGCTTGGGTACAAATATTACTGGGAATATGGGATAGGAGTTCATGATAATGACACGAAGTGTAAACTATGTGGTATGTTAAGGTCTCACACCCTTGCCCATTATGTTCTTGATTGTCCGTTGATTAATGTATATAGAAACACTGAGATAAGGACTGTTCCTGAGCAAATAGCCTGGATGTGTCACAAAGGAAAGGTTGATGATATTCTTGAGAGATATAAGAATTTTGCACCAAGACTGTAATATTTTGTTGAATTATCCGTATAACTAGGTCATAAAAGTATTTGTGTACGTCTGATACCATACCACTTGTGAAGGAGGAAATGTACATGTTTATCTCTCAGAATGTTTGGTAACAGGTTTATTGTTTGTGATGTGTGTCTATGTATGTACTAACACGTTGTACTGAACGGGGTGAGAATAGCTTGAGCTACCTCATCCCTTTGTGTGTATTTTACCTCAATAAACTTATTTCAATTTCAATTTCTGCATCTCAGGCGACCCTCCCTCCCTCCCAACCAACTACTTCCCCCCCCCCCTCACTCACCAGCCAACACCTTACTGGGTCCAGATAAAACAATGCCGCCCGATATGGAAGCAATGATTACCCACGTGATAAAAAAAATCACCCACTCATGCAAGAATTAATTCCCAAGCAAAATAAACTTGAGAATACCCTATGTAGAATCCAGAAGACATACTTCAAATTCTGCAGGGCCTGAACTTCTCAGGAGAGTTCAGTAGGTTGCAACTTGGTGCATGAGGATGCAACACGAGTCACGGCACATAACAGCAGACTCAGTGATATCGTTGCCCCAGTGAACTCAACACCAGTGAACACACCACCACCAGTGAACACAACACCACCACCAGTGAACACACACGATTGATCACTGGCACCCATACAAACAGTATCACCAGCACATGACGGTGGGACAACACCACATATAACACCACCAGTGCACACTCTCACCAGCATCAACACCGCACACAGCACATCTGATGACCAACACCTCCTCGATGGATAACCACAGTGAAGAAAGTCTCACTATCCTACAATGGAACTGTAATG
Organism: Procambarus clarkii; assembly: GCF_040958095.1. Taxonomy (NCBI): domain Eukaryota; kingdom Metazoa; phylum Arthropoda; class Malacostraca; order Decapoda; family Cambaridae; genus Procambarus; species Procambarus clarkii. Next base: position 10,720,619 of record NC_091228.1, read on the forward strand.
GCGTTCGCGGTAGACTTAATGACATCATACAATACGCTCGTGAACACCAGACTGATGTTATAGTGCTACAGGAGACACTGGTGGGTAAAGACTTCAACCCAAGGTTCAGCGGTTATCGCAAGTTTTCCCTGCCATCTGGGGACAGGAAACCAGGTCTTATTACCTATGTTAGCCACAACAAACCTGCACAGGTTATTGATGATCTTCACATGGAGGATGACTATGAATCGCTGGGGGTAACCCTTTACTTAAACAATAATGCCTTACACCTCCTCGATGGATAACCTGTATGTGCCACAGAGTAAACTTGACCTTGACACACAACCCGAATTTGTAAATGAAGAACCTAGCCTGCTGGTCGGTGACCTTAATGCCAGGCACCCACACTTTGAAGACAACTGTCATCAGCCCAATGTCAATGGACGGAAACTGTCACTATGTCAGAGGAAGTGAAAACCTTAGAGTCCTGGGTGATGAACAGCCAACTCACCTCAGAGGCGGAAGATTTGACTATGCTCTCCTGCTGAATGCACAGGACACGGACGCCAGTACACACATTGTGCACAGTTTATGTAGTGACCACTGGGCACTGATTACCACCGTCGACATGTGCAAGAGAAGGAAAGAGACAAAAGAAAAAGGTTATCGCTCGGACCAGATATGAGACCGCATTTCATAAACAGGATGAGTGACTGGTTCACGGAATACCAAATCCCATAAGACACTGATACATTTGTTGACCCTAATAACCAATTTGAGCACTGTCTCAGAGTTCCGTGCCGGACGCCTGGGCACAGTAACCTCAGAAGAAGAAAATAAAATGGTATGAGGACGACTACACAAAGATACTCAATGGAAATGTAAGGCGCATGAGTACAGATTACCAGAGACATCCTACTGACAGTAACCAAGAGATGTTTAAAACTATGTCAAGTAGCCTGGGAAGAGAAGATTAAAGAGCGGAGAAGACAATGGCTTGAATTCACTAGCTCTATTGGAGGAGAAACATCTGCAAGACACGTGTGGGCAAAAATTCAGATAGCTAAGGGGGGCAGATCCCGGCCTGTGGCTCACAAAGTCCCTAAGGGTAAGGCTGAAGAACTAATTCACAAGTGGAGTGATGCAGCATCCTCCTCCTCCTCTCCCTGTAGAAGCAAGCAGGGAACAGCTCCTTCGACATAATGACAGAAGGATTAGGATAACAAGAGCACAATCTAGTGATGATGAGTATGGGAAACCAATCACAGCCCAGGAAGTAAAGGGGGCTATGAAAAAGGGGTAAAGTACAGCACGTGGTGAAGATGGCGTCACTTAAGACATACTCAGTGCTCTGTGTGAAGTGTCTGGGAATCCACTACTTCACCTTTTTAACAAACCATTTCTAAGTGGTGTGTTGCCCACACAATGGAAACATGCAATAACTGTCCCCATACCGAAGCCCAATGTCCCTGGCAATTACAGACCGATCAGTCTCATGTTATGCACTTGCAAAATGATTGAAACGATCATTCTAAACCGACTGATGCACAAAATAGGCAGGCTAGGGGAGGGGGTGAATGGATTTGTTAAAGGACGGAGCACAGCAAATTGTATAGTTAATTACCTGGCTAATGACACAGCTAAGTACTCTGTATTTGTTGACATCAAAGGAGCTTTCAACAAAGCACAGGGGATTGCGATCCGGGACGAGCTTACATGCATGGGTGTCAAGGGGAGACTCATGAAATGGATTGAAGACTACCTCACAGGGAGGAAAGCCATGGTCTGTTTCAATGGAGCAATCTCAAGAACAATGAATATGGAACTCGGGACCCCCCAAGGAGGAGTCTTAAGCCCCACACTATTCAATGTACTTATGAACACCATTGCAAATATTGATTTCCCGGAAGGAACACAACAAGTGGCATATGCAGATGATGTTCTAATACAAGCAATACCTTGTATTATTTTTCCCAATACCTTGGAAAAAATTAAACAGTCCCGAACTCCTCGGAAGGAAATGTATTGAGCTCAGTTTCACTCTCTCCACAAACAAGACAAAAGCATACTCTCATCACAAGCATGGAGAAAGTGAACTACAAATTAATGGTATAACACTTGAATGGGTTGACCACTATCTGTACCTTGGCGTCACTGTCGGCTCTAACAAGGGGAAGAAAGAGGAGCTCAACAAACTCATAGGAACTTGCAAAAGTCGACTCAGGGCACAAAGCCATGACCTGGAATTGACATGGAGCCTCTATTGCCGTGCTTAAGATGTACACAGCCTATGTGCGCTCCGTCATAGACTATGCCGCACCAGTCTTATGCACCTAATCCAAAAGCGATATGAAAAGGCTTGAAAGCATTCAGAATGAAGCCATGATAATCATTCTTGGAGTTCCAAGAACTGCCAAAATGTCCAATGTAAGAGAGGAGTTGTCCTTAAAAGCAGAATTAAGGAGCTGAAAGGTAAGCTTGCAATTAAGATAGCCAGAGATCCAAATTACAATGATATTGCAAAAAAAACTGAGTCGAAGAACTCACCTGCTTGAGCAAGCCCTTGAGCTCCTGCCTGTAGAGAGGTTACCTCCCTGGGAGAATGACTCGTGCAAGATTATCATCAATGAAATGGCAACGAAAAAATCCAACATGATACCACAATAAATGAGGCACAAGAATCTCGAGAAAATTTATAAAGAAGCCGGTGATGAACTAGATGAAATCTACACTGACGGGTCATCTATCCTGTCAATAGCAGGGTTGGTGCAGCATACACGGTAATTAGGGATAATGCTTTCCAACGCAGAAATGAAGAAAAAGCGCGTATTGAGAACTATGCCTCTACAACACAGCAGAGCTCACTGCCATTGTTATGGCGTTAAGATTTCTGGAACGGAACACTAATGGTGCAGTGATTTGCACCAATTCAAAAGCAGCACTGCAAAGCCTAAGTAAAAATAGGGCAGAAAATCTTGCTATAGTCGCTGAAATTAAGAGAGCTGTGAGAGTACTTACCAATCAAGGAAGAGTCATCAAGTTTATGGATCCCTCCCATGTTGGAATATGTGGGAATGAACGAGAAGATGTGCTGAAGGCGCAGGAGACCATATTGAATATTTCATACCCAAGACTACTACAAATTAGAGGTATTGTCAGGCAACATCACCGTGACAAGGTAACTGAGGAAAGGAGGATAGAAGCACAACCAGTGAATCTGTACGATGGTACAACATGGTTGCAGCTGGCAATCCCAATCATTATGAACTAGGAGGACGAGGACGCGGAAGAGAATCAGTAATAGCGAGAATCCGTCTTGGATACAACTATCCATGGAGATATGGAATGGAAACAACAGTTGATCAGCGAAGTTGCAGAATCTATGATGAGAGTGACGGACACTGCCTTGGTCACTATCTTTTTTTTTTTTTTTTTTTTTTTTTTAGATATATACAAGAGTTGTTACATTCTTGTACAGCCACCAGTACGCGTAGCGTTTCGGGCAAGTCCCTGGAATACAATCCCCTGCCGCGAGGAATCGTTTTTTCATCCAAGTACACATTTTACTGTTGCGTTAAACAGAGGCTACAGTTAAGGAATTGCGCCCAGTAAATCCTCCCCGGCCAGGATACGAACCCATGACATAGCGCTCGCGGAACGCCAGGCGAGTGTCTTACCACTACACCACGGAGACTGTTTAAAAGTTTATCTTCGTGAATGTGAACACCTAAGAGACATTAGAAATGTGTAGAATAATAAACCCCACATTATTTGAGTTAGGAAAACACTATTTGCCAAATAATGATACTGTTAAAAGATTCCCCCATTTAACTCCCGCAAGATAACGTAAGCTTTTAAGGGTTGACAGATGTTAATCTTGTTTGAGGAGCTGTTCGACAGTTAAGCAAGTCCCAGCTGCGTCTGGGTACAAGTGACAGGATGAACAACCCAGCGGGTTTTCTCCTATTGGGAGTGTTGTACGTGCTGCTATGGCGGTAAGTCAGTAATGGAAACCGGGCCATAAACCGACCGTTTTGCTTTTTTTAGGGGTCACTCTATGGCCCGGGGCCACAGAGTGACCATTTTGATTTTTTTTTTTTTTGGGGGGGGGGGGGGGGTCGGTCTATGGCCCCTGGATTTTCTCTAATTTTCTTAGGGGTCGATCTATGGCTCCTAGGTTTTCTCGAATTTTTTTAGGAGTCGGTCTATGGCCCTTTGGTTTTTCTTGAATTTTTTTCCACAAGTCGCTCTATGGCCCCTGGGTTTTCTCGATTTATTTTTAAGGGCCGCTCCATGGCCCCTGCCATTTAGCTCAATGGGATTAAATAGTCAGGTCCTGTCTCGTGTGTTTTACGTTACCTCAGCGACCCCTTGCACAGGCATCGTTAATGGTCAATGACGTCATCATCAAGCCTGGGGGGTGGGGGGGGGGGATTAAAAGGCCGGCTCCTGACGCACCCAAATTCTGTTACCCCGGGGAACTATGCACAGGGATCGCTAATGGACAAATGACCTCATCAGTTGGCCAGTATTCATCTTCCCTGAATAAGTCAGTTTACTGAAATAGCATATTTAAACCCATTTTCCTAATGTTACCCATTTTCAAAGTTCATTTTATAGATAACATTGCATTTATAGATAACATTGGGTGATTAAAGAATGCAAAGAGGAGCTTTGTGACCCACTGTCAACCATATTTAATAAATCAATAGAGTCAGGCAGAGTGCCAGAGTTTTGGAAAGTTGCTAATGTGATACCAGTTTTTAAGAAAGGAGATAGATCACTTGCGTCTAACTATCGACCAATTAGCCTAACGTCTATTGTGGGAAAGTTACTCGAATCTATAATAGCAAATAAAATTCGTCTTCATCTTGAAAAACATAAATTAATAATTGAGTCGCAACATGGTTTTATAAATGGCCGTTCATGTTTAACAAATTTGTTATCTTTTTATTCTAGCATTGTTGAGGCAGTTGATAGTGGTAAGGATTGCGATGTTGTATACCTTGACTTTAGCAAAGCTTTTGATACAGTGCCACATGAAAGACTGATTAAAAAGATAGAGTCTCATGGTATTGGGGGTGCTATATTAAGCTGGATTAGGGCATGGCTATACCAAAGGAAACAGAGAGTTAGTATAAATGGAATCAAGTCAGAGTGGGAAAATGTTGTAAGTGGAGTGCCTCAAGGCTCTGTCCTGGGACCTCTGTTGTTTATAATATATATAAATGATTTAGATTCAGGTTTGAGTAGCAACATTTGCAAATTTGCCGATGATACGAAAATCGGTAGGGAAATTAATTCGGAGGAGGACTCACTATCACTTCAAGTTGATCTAGATAGGGTTTTGAAATGGTCAAAGGATTGGCAGATGCAGTTTAATGCTGATAAATGTAAAGTTCTGAGGTTAGGTAATGATGATAGAGTTACAAGATACGAGCTAGATGGTGTTGTGATTGCGAAGTCGGATTGCGAAAGGGATCTGGGAGTTATGATTAGTAAGAATTTAAAACAAAAGGATCAATGCATAAATGTTCGTAATAAGGCAAATCGGACACTTGGATTTATTAATCGCAGCGTTAGTAACAAGACACCTGGTGTGGTTCTCAAGCTATATCTTGCTCTGGTTAGGCCCCATTTAGATTATGCAGTTCAGTTTTGGTCGCCATATTATAGAATGGATATAAATTCACTTGAACGTGTCCAGCGTAGGATGACTAAGTTAATTCCCCAAATTAGAAATCTTTCATATGAAGAAAGATTAACAAAGCTTAAGTTGCATTCACTGGAAAGGCGAAGAGTTAGGGGTGACATGATAGAGGTTTACAAGTGGATGAATGGACATAACCGGGGGGATATTAATAGGGTATTAAAAGTATCAACACAGGACAGAACACGAAACAATGGGTATAAATTGGATAAGTTTAAATTTAGGAAAGACTTGGGTAAATACTGGTTCAGTAACAGGGTTGTTGATTTGTGGAACCAATTGCCGCGTAACATTGTGGAGGTGGGGTCCCTCGATTGTTTCAAGCACGGGTTGGACAAGTATATGAGTGGGATTGGGTGGTTATAGAATAGGAGCTGCCTCGTATGGGCCAATAGGCCTTCTGCAGTTACCTTTGTTCTTATGTTCTTATGTTCATATTCAACATAAGAAATTGCATAAGGCCTTTTACTGGATCTCCTATTTATTTCCACTCTATGTCAACCAAAACATGAACTAACGCTATTAGATGAAGTGCAGTAGGTCTATTCCCAAATAATAACCCCTTTCTTCTCCATTTATAGGCGTCAATAATGTAGCTCCATTATTATTCAGAAGGTCCTATTTATTCCGCTTACTTATCAAGAAGCTTTATATTTATAGTGACCGGCCAAGGTTCGTTTATTGATTGCAGGAATGAAATCCATCCATATGAAACAAAGGAGACCAACACAGAGCGTGAACTAATGTGTATCTTAGAGTTCGCCCCTGTTACCTGTATATATACCTGGGTCTTTTCCTAAATCTAAAACTTATCCATTTTATACCCATTGTTTCCTGTTCTGTCTTGTGTTGATACGTTTAATAGGCTATTAATATCCCCCTTTATCATAAGAACATAAGAACAAAGGTAACTGCAGAAGGCCTATTGGCCCATACGAGGCAGCTCCTATTCTATAACCACCCAATCCCACTCATATACTTGTCCAACCCGCTCTTGAAACAATCGAGGGACACCACCTCCACCACGTTACGCGGCAATTGGTTCCACAAATCAACAACCCTGTTACTGAACCAGTATTTACCCAAGTCTTTCTTAAATCTAAACTTATCCAATTTATACCCATTGTTTCGTGTTCTGTCTTGTGTTGATATTTTTAATATCCTATTAATATCACCCCTGTTATGTCCATTCATCCACTTGTAAACCTCTATCATGTCACCCCTAACTCTTCGCCTTTCCAGTGCATGCAACTTAAGCTTTGTTAATCTTTCTTCATATGAAAGATTTCTAATTTGGGGAATTAACTTAGTCATCCTACGTTGGACACGTTCAAGGGAATTTATATCCATTCTATAATACAGCGACCAAAACTGAACTGCATAATCTAAATGGGGCCTAACCAGAGCAAGATATAGCTTAAGAACCACACCAGGTGTCTTGTTACTAACGCTTTGATTAATAAATCCCAGTGTCCTATTCGCCTTATTACGAACATTCATGCATTGATCCTTTTGTTTTAAATTCTTACTAATCATAACTCCCAGATCCCTTTCGCAATCCGACTTCGCAATCTCATCACCATCTAGCTGGTATCTTGTAACTCTATCATAATTACCTAGCCTCAGAACTTTACATTTATCAGCATTAAACTGCATTTGCCAATTATTTGACCACTTAAAAACCCTATCTAGATCAACTTGAAGTGATAGTGAGTCGTCCTCCGAATTAATTTCCCTACCGATTTTCGTATCATCGGCAAATTTGCAAATGTTGCTACTCAAACCTGAATCTAAATCATTTATATATATTATAAACAACAGAGGTCCCAGGACAGAGCCCTGAGGTACTCCACTAACAACATTATCCCACTCTGACTTAACCCCATTTATACTAACTCTCTGTTTCCTTTGGAATAGCCATGCCCTAATCCAAGTTAATATAGCACCCCCAATACCATGAGCTTCTATTTTTTTAATTAGTCTTTCATGTGGCACTGTATCAAAAGCTTTGCTAAAGTCAAGGTACACAACATCACAATCCTTACCACTATCAACTGCCTCAACTATGCTGGAATAAAAAGTTAGCAAATTTGTTAAACATGAACGGCCATTTGTAAAACCATGTTGCGACTCATTTATTAATTTATGTTTTTCAAGATGGCGACGAATTGTATTTGCAATTATTGATTCAAGTAACTTTCCCACAATAGACGTTAGGCTAATTGGCCGATAGTTTGACGCAAGTGATCTATCTCCTTTCTTAAAAATTGGTACCACATTAGCTACCTTCCATGACTCTGGCACTCTGCCTGACTCCATTGATTTATTAAATATGGTAGACAATGGCTCGGAAAGCTCCTCTTTGCATTCTTTAAGCACCCTGGCAAACACTTCATCCGGCCCTGGGGATTTGTTTGGTTTTAGTTTTTCTAATTGTTTAATTACATCCTCCCTGGTAACTGCTAAACTAGTCAACCTGTCCTCATCCCCACCCACATAGACTTGTTCGGCTGAAGGCATATTGTTAAGTTCTTCTTTAGTAAATACAGATATAAAATATTTGTTAAAAATACTACTCATCTTGTCATTATCCGTTATTTGACCTGTCTCAGATTTTAATGGACCTATCCTTTCCTTAGTCTTAGTTCGATATAACTGAAAAAACCCTTTAGGATTTGACTTTGCTTGCTCTCCTATGCGAACTTCATAGTTTCTTTTTGCTATCCTAATCTCTTTTTTAACATTTCTAACCAGTTGTATGAATTCCTGTTCTAACCTGACTTCCCCATTCTTAATCCTTTTGTACCAATTTCTCTTTTTACCTATAAGGTTCTTTAAATTATTTGTTATCCACTTTGGGTCATTAGTACTCGATCTATTCAATTTGTATGGTATACTACGTTCCTGTGCTTTGTTTAGAATATTCTTAAATAAGTTATATATTAAATCCACATCAAAATCCCCTTTTACGTCACCTGTCGCTGGGTTCATGTCTCGCTCTAAGACCGGCCCACACCCCATACCCAAGACTTTCCAATCTATTTGACCCAAAAAAATTCTTAGGCTATTAAAATCAGCTTTTCGAAAATCTGGCACTTTAACAGAATTTTCTCCTACAGGTCTATTCCATTCTATGCTAAATCTGATTACTTTGTGATCACTGTTCCCTAGCTCACTCCCTATTTCGATGTCATTAATTTGTGTTTCCCTGTTAGTTAACACTAAATCTAAAATATTATTTTCCCGCGTTGGTTCCTTAATGTGTTGCATAAGAAAGCAATCGTCAATTAATTCTAGAAAATCTTCTGCTTCACTATTCCCTGTTTTGTTCACCCAGTTTATTCCACTAAAATTAAAGTCACCCATGACATAAATACTGTTAGATCTAGATGCTCTAGATATTTCATCCCATAGATGCTTTGCTTCCATTCTGTCTAAATTTGGTGGCCTATATATAGCTCCTATTATAATATTATTTGCTTTTTCGTTCAATTCTATCCAAATAGTTTCTGTGTGTGGCTCAGTTTTGATTCCCTCTTTGAGACTACATTTCAAATTGTCCCTAACATATATGGCTACTCCCCCTCCTCGTCTAATATATCTATCTGTGTGAAATAGTTTAAATCCATTTATCTGATATTCAGCTAATAGTTCTCTATTTTCTACATTCATCCACGTTTCGGTAAGTGAATAATATCTATTTTTTCTGTGCAGACAAGAGCATTTAATTCATTAATTTTATTTCTTAGACTTCTACTGTTAGTGTAATATATCCTAAGTGAATTTTTATTTTGAGGCCCTTTTCTTTCCCTGATCATTTTGCCAATTCTTTTCTCCCACGAACACATACTTTTATTACCTCCTTCCTCCAAATCAATTCCCATACCACTATCTACTAACAGTTTAAACCCAAACAAACACCTCTAACCACTGGTTCCAACGAGTTCACAACAGCAACAACCCCAGCCCTCGATAGATGCACCCCATCACGAGCATACATTTCATTTCTTCCATAGAAGCGTTCCCAGTTGTCTATGAAAGATATTGCATTTGATTTGCAATACCTTTCCAGCCGGCAATTGACACCAAGTGCCCTTGACATTCATTCATTTCCCACTCCCTTTCTTGGAAGAATGCCACATATGATCGGGATTCCTCCCTTGCTCCTAACTAATTCAATGGCTGTCCTAAATCTCTGTATTAGTTCCTCACTCCTAACTCGCCCAACATCATTACCCCCTGCACTAATACAAATAATGGGTTTGTTCCCATTTCCCTTCATAATATCATTCATGTTTTCAACAATATCACCAATTCCAGCTCCCGGATAGCAAACCCTTAATCTGTTCCCCCTATCTCTGGCACAAAACGTTCTGTCTAAATACCTCACCTGGGAATCTCCCACAACCAAAATTCACTTCGGTACCATCTTAACTTTCTGAGCAGCCTGAGGGGCCTGCGCTCCGTCGTTCCTCGCTGATTTCCTCGCTGCAGGCGCACTACAGCACTCGTCCTCCAACACGGCAAATGAATTTGCCGTCCTTAGGGCGTCTGTAGGCGGCCTTGTCAAGGTCTTCTTAAGACCCCTGTCTTTCACTATTCTCCACGATGAGGTCTCGTCAACACTGGTCTCTTCCTTCGTTTCCTCTCGAAGTCTCAGCCAGAAGTATCATGTCCATTCAGTCACACCTCTCTATCATGTCACCCCTATTTCTTCTTCGCATTTCTTGAGAATGTAATTTAAGCTTTGTCAATCTGTCTTCACAGATTGCTTATTGAGCATAGGGCAAATAAAAATGAAAAACCCACTATCATTAATTTGTAAGAAAACAGTCCCCTCTCAGGCATGGTGACTTCAATGCGAGTTCAGTAGTAATCCAATATTGCTGCATAAATGCATAAACATATATGCACATCTCACATTCTCTCAAAAAACATGCCTCCCACACCTTCCTGTAGAATATAACAAATCAAAATACTCATTCAGTGTACATACATATAAACTACAATGAGTAAAAGCAAGCCTCTCATGTTTTTTTTAAATAAGGCCTTCTGCAGTTATCTTCTTTCTGATACCATCCCTAATGCAGTGCGAGGCGCCAATGAGTTCAAAGCTTCTACCCGACGTGCTAAATGCGGATCCTAGGAGGTTCACACATTAGTGCGAACTCTTACTCTCAATACCTCAACTGTAGTGTGTTTCATCGGAGACGATATTCGGTTGCCTTTGCTCGTATTTTCGCTCATTGGTCATATTTTCTAATATTCATTTAATAAACTCTATCAAACCAGCCTAACCTAACCTATTATAAAACTAAAACAAAATACATATCTTCAGACTTCTTGTTGTTTAACGACGTCGCAAAAAGCGACCTCAGTATGGGGATAGATTATTAGCTCCCATTAACAAATAGGTGTCAAGGCACCACAGCAACTGACTGTTCAACTATGTATGACGTCACCAGATGGCCAATGCGGCCTTTAGCGTCCTACTTGCATATGTAATGTATTTGATATTATTCAAATGGCTAGACTAACCATCCTCCAACTTACCTAATCAGAGATTTGAGAATATACATTGTAAAGGTTTTTATTATTTTATTGCTAATAAAAGATTACATTCTGGTCTTAACCACTATACTTTATCTACAACTGTAATTATTCAAATACCTTTATTCGTATGCTAGCCATCTGTAGCTGTAATAATTTCATTATGCAGTAATAGGATCAAAAACTAAAATAGATGCCCAAATGTCGTACCGCAATTTAAGCAGCATCGTAAGTCTGGCCGCACTGTAGATAAGTTTTTATTTATTTTTTTTTTATTTTTACATGCAAGATGCAAGATAAAGACAATAAATACAATAAAATATCAGAGAAAACAAAAACAAAATACAGAAGGACCGACAGCACAGGACAATAATTAGCAAAAATGGAGGACCGCATGAGAAACACAGCATACATCAAGACAAATTAAAGAACAAAAACAATAACAAACAAGCAAATAATGTAAGCAAATAAACAAAACAAACAAACACCGGCCAGAAGGACCGAGAACAAAACACATCAAAATTTAGAAAATGAAACATAACACAAGACAATGCACACACAAACAAATCATAAATATAAACAAAGAGAAAATTAAAAAGGAAATACAATACAACATGGTAATACAAGGTAATACATGAAGAGAATACACACTCTGCAAAACACCGGCCAATCAGCGGACATACTTGCCCGGGAACAACGCCCGGGGGAAACGCACATTGAACGCATCCCAACGTAACCACCCCCAAGGGTCTCGTACACCCACCAGGGACCCCATGTCATCCGGAACCCTAGCTACAAACACTCGCAAGCAGGGGACCCAAATGGTATCACTCCTGACGTGAGTAACTGCCACAATCCCCCACATCAAGGGAACACCCCCACCATGAAATTCCCCCGGCTCGTCATTCAGCAGTAACTCGGCAATCGCCGACCAGTGACTGGGTGGTATCACCGACGCCGGCAACACGTCCCCCAGGTCCCCAACACACACCCTCACAAGAGGGGTCCGGACATAGGACACCACCACCGGGGCACCAGCGGCCACGGGCACACCACCAGACGACTGCAGGGAACCAGGGCGGCGCGCATCCTTCCGTAATGTCACAACCAGGCCACGCCCAGCACCAGCAACCACACCATCCCTGGGAGTGGGAGCCACCACCTCCCACTGCGGAGAATCCCCAGGCGGAGAAGGAACGGAAGGCATCCCCGAGACCTGGGCACCAGCATCAGCAGGCACATGAACCTCTGCCACCACCAACCGTGGAGACAGCGACACATCCGGTTCCACACCAACTCCCAAGGACCCACAGTCACCGAATTCCCCAACATCGGCCCAGGCAGACGACGAACGCCTGGAACGCTTGGGCTCCGGCCGGAGATCGTCAGAGCCGGAAGCGGACCCAAAAACACGGGTCCCACCAGCTGGACGAACCGACGCTTGACGCAGAACGGCAGCAGCCTCCACCACAGGGGGAACTGGCCCACACACAGCAGGAGGCTCTGCAGCCACCCCAGCACATCCGGGACCCGAGGTGAGAACACAGGGCCAGGTGCAGCAGCCGAAGACGAGGGAGAAGGCGGCAGCGCGTCACAATGATCACTAGGAAGGCCGTCAGGAGCAGCGGAGACAGTGACAGGAGCACGTAGATCATCCGATGGCACTGCAAGACCCGGAGGAGAGTCTGTAACAACCGGAGGAATGTCCGGCGACGTAGGGGGAGCCGCATCCGCTAACTGAACGCTGACTTCTTCATCCCCGGAGACCTCCTCCAGAGGGAGCGGTGGGAAATCGTCTTCCCGGAACAAGTTGACTGGAGCAACCGGATCCGCAGTGCATCCGGCAGCCTGATGCCCCAACATGCCACACCGGAAACAAGTACGGGGTTGCCGGGCATAATACACCCGCACGTAGTACCCTAAAAGACGGACAGAGGATGGAATGTCCGACCTCAGGCGCATCCCGAGGGTACGAATGTTCGTCTTCAACCCAGCATATTTTCCAGAAGACAGCTTGTGCATCCTCACCCTGACGACGGAGCCAAATCTCTGGAAGAAACGCCGGAGAAGGGACTCAGGGAATTCCATGGGGGCCCTATGGACGCTCACATACGTCACAGAACCACTCCGATTAGATATGGCCACAGAACCAGTGCCATCCAACAACTTCAAGATACGGCCCTCGTACCGCCGGAGAAATCCACGGTACGCCTCCTCACCCACAAACTTGATGATCACTCGGCGAGCAGTCACCAGCTCAACCCCGTAGACCTCCTCGACCGGGACATGTAGCACGTCACACATGACCTGCTCAATGAGAAGATACCCTGCACGGCAGGTAAACTCCAAACCCACGGAGTTTACCCTCTCAACAGCGGGAAGATGGCCGTTCATTGTAAAAGCGCCACGTCAACACCAGGCAGGGACAGCAGGGAGGGTAGACACACCCACCCCCTGCTGGCAAAAACTGCAACCTCCCCAAACTGCCAGAGCGGTCAAACGACACGTCTGCACCCTACGGCAGCTCAGGTGGGACTTTCAGACTACTTCTTGTTTAACGACGTCGCAAAAAGCGACCTCAGTATGGGGATGGAGTATTAGCTCCCATTAACAAATAGGTGTCAAGGCACCACAGCAACTGACTGTTCAACTATGTATGACGTCACCAGATGGCCAATACGGCCTTTAGCGTCCTACTTGCATATGTAATGTATTTGATATTATTCAAATGGCTAGACTAACCATCCTCCACCTTACCTAATCAGAGGTTTGAGAATATACATTGTAAAGGTTTTTATTATTTTATTGCTAATAAAAGATTACATTCTGGTCTTAACCACTATACTTTATCTACAACTGTAATTATTCAAATACCTTTATTCGTATGCTAGCCATCTGTAGCTGTAATAATTTCATTATGCAGTAATAGGATCAAAAACTAAAATAGATGGCCAAATGTCGTACCGCAATTTAAGCAGCATCGTAAGTCTGGCCGCACTCTAGGTAAGTTGTCCTAATATCCATCCTCCTCTAAGGCTGGAGAATAAAAAATTTATGCATATATATTATTTTATTCGCAAAAAGTTTGCATTCTAGTTATATGGCAAAATATGTATTTCACGTTAGAAAGAATAATAAACTAGAGGCTGATCGCAATAATGCAACCCGTCCTCGCAAATTTAATAAGTCAATATTGACTTATTAAATATGTGCATAGGTTACATACTTAACATAATAGATACCCTTAAAAAGATTCATAGAAAACACCGACCTTACCTAACCTACTTAGTATGTTAAGATAAGCATTTTATTGCTTCGTAATTACAATTATTACCTAACCTATAATAGGTATAGGTTAAGTAATAATTGTAATTACGAAGCAATAAGATGCTTATCTTAAGATACTAACAAGGTTAGGTAAGGTCGGTGTTTTCTATGAATCTTTTTAAGGGTATCTATTATGTTTAGTATATCACCTATGCACGTAGTTAATAAGTCAATATTGACTTTACGAATTTGCGAGAACGGGTTGCAATAATCACACTAGCGCTGCTACTGTTGCTTCATTGCAGGGGGGAGAGCAACATTTCAGTTCCTCAAGCATTTTCATAAACGAGGGAATTCCCCACAGTAACAGCAATTATGCAGTGCTGTATATAAATTGTGCTTTATACTGCACAAAACTGTTTTCTCGGACATCTGGCAACTCGGTAAATTAATACTTGTGTTTATCAGCTAATCATCCCCCCCCTCCAAGTCCTGAAAATTTTACAGCGAAAAAATGCGTCTGGAGATGTAATTTTTTTATGCATTTTCAAGTTCAACCAAAACAGCCTAACCCATCCTATCCAACTCCAACTAGCACTGACATATCCTCTCCATTCCAAATCTAACCCAACCTAGCCGAACCTAGATCCAACTAGCAGTAACATATCCCATCCTTGTATGAATATTCCCTAACCTAGCCCTATCGGACCCAATCCTATAGAAAGCGAAGCCAGCCTAACCCATCCTAACCTTTCTTATCCTATCCTACTCCAACTAGCTATCATATCCCCATTCCAAACCTAAACTAACCTATCCTAGTCCAACTAGCAATAACATATCCCATCCAAAGCAAACCTAGCTCAACCTATCCTGGTCCAACTAGCACTAACATATCCTAACCCATTCCAAACCAAACCTAACCCAACCCTACCTTACCTATCATGCCTCCAGCTAACACAATATTATCGTGTTCATTCCAAACCTAACCTATCCTAGTCTAACTGACTGGTGCTATCACATCCTATTCTCCAATCATAACCTAATCTATCCTACTCCAGCTAGCGCTAACCTATCCTATCCTCCAATCGAAACTATACCGAAATAGACCTAAACTAGCCCAGACCAGCTAGTTCTGATATATCTAGTCCTATCCTCCAATCCGGGCCTAGTCTATAACAGTACCTATCCTATCCGATCCCAATCCTAACCTATTACAGGCGTGCTTGTCTAAGAGACTTTTAGGGTTGTATATTGCACATTTTATCATTTAACAAAATTACAGCTGCTGAGGTAAAAAAAAAAAAAGGCATCCTATGCCCCATCCTACACCGCGTTCTTGTAAGCTTCTCCCACATTCAACAGGCAATAAAATGCAATAGGTAAAGATGAATACAGTTATACATTTGTGTTTATTATTACACACATGAATATGCATATATACAAATATACAGAGCGCAATAAAGGCAATATTTTAAAAGTAAAAAGGGTAACAAGATCGACTAAACTAATCGCCTAGATACCTTATTTTCTTTTCTACATTTTGTGGATAGTCATCAGCCACTATCCTTTTTAAATTGGGATCGTCCTCCAATCGCTGTGCATATTGGGAAGGAGAATTGCTGTCACTACCACCTGACGCAAGTCCGTATAAATGACGTATCCCTCAAACCCCCGTTCTTCGAATTCACTTATTCTGCATTATCACCTGCTTCATCAAGGTTCATAAAAATATCATCATTGCTGTCTGATAATGTTTGCACTACTACGCACTTAAATGTGGAAGGACCCTGTAAATTCGAAGATACCTGGGAGGGAGAAACATTTGCTTTTATAGGGCGTGCTCCAAAACTTCTTACATAGGGGGGATGGCCTTCGTAATTTCCTCCTTACTGCCCTTCTCCTCCTACTGGGGGTTATCGTAGGCGTTTGTTATGTGGGCGTATCCCATACGCGCCAAGTACCACTAGCAGCAGTGGCAGCAGGCCGCTGTAACTCCGCATTTTCAAGCAGGTGCATGTTAGGACTTTTCTTTATGGGTGATACTAAGATACTCGGGGATTCAGCTGTGGAATCCAGCTCTGCAGTTACTGGAGTAGATGTTTGACGAGCGCACAAGGCCGGCTCATCAGAAAACAGGGGGTTTAGAGTTAGGTATGGTATAGACTCGTCCTCGCATTATTGTTGTTGTCGGTCAGGAGTAGTGTTTGAGTCTGTAGTGGGGCTACATACTCCCGCAGCCAGTGACGAAGTTAGGTTTAAGGCGGAATAAGATGTCCTCTAAAACCGTTAAGACTCGATATGTGTGTTTGGGGTATTTGAGTCCGTTTGCGTGGAATTCGTAGCGTAGGTGGGGCGAGAGGCAGCCTCCTTCATAGCAGGAGCACCAGATGGCGAGTTGGGAGTTTCGGGCGAGCTTAAGTTCTGTCTCTGGTCAGCTGCTGGAGTAGTGGCAGAAAGAGGGATTCTAGAAGACCCCGAAAGGAAAGCCGTTATAGTTTCCGGGGTCAGGTTTTTTGAGGATATGATAGCAGGTCCCATGATGACATACAAATTCCCAGCAGATGTGAACTGGGCACCTCGCTCAATAATTTCTGAAAATATGAGAAGTAAGTAATTATCAAAAGAAGGCACCAAACCGGGCCACGAGGAAACAACATTTAAGAGTACGTAGTTTGTTACCAGTAACAGATGACCAAGAAGCCTGCCAATGGGTAAGGATGGAGAAATGGATAATGGGTAAAAGTCAGAATATGGAATACGTTTACGAGAGATGGGACCAGAGCGGACAGCTTCCTTGGCAGCAGCATCCGCACGCTCATTTAAAGACACACCAATATGGCTGGGAACCCAACAAAACTCAACCGACTTAAATTTACTGTGAACGAGAAACAGCCAATGCTGGATCTCGACAACTACTGGATGAACCGGATTAAAGGACCCGAGAGCCATGAGGGCACTACGAGAGTCAACAACAACTACAAAGGAAGACTGACAACGAGAAAGCAGGAGACGAAGAGCATAGAGAATAGCATAAAGTTCCGCTGTAAAGATGCTAGTCTCCGGAGGCAAGCGACACATAAGTGCGATCAGGAAAAACAACAGAGTAGCCAACACCGTCCGCTGACTTAGACCCATCGGTGAAGACAGAAACGGAGCGGGAGTGAGAAGAAAAGTGCTCGAGGAAAAGGCGTTTTAGAACCGTAGGAGGGGCAAAAGCTTTAGTGATACGGGTCAAGGAAGTACAAAACCGCGGAAGAGGGACTCTCCACGGGGGCAAAGAAGGAACAACACGAGGAGAAACATTAGAAATATGAACGGAAAGAGAATCCTGTCGGCGTGATAACCGGACAGAAAGAGGGAGGTGGTGAAGAGGAACAGGAACCGCAGGAGGGGTAAAAGTTAAAGCACGACAGAGGCGAGAGGAAGGATGTTGTAAGGACGGTGCAAGATAGCGAAGACAGTAGCGATCACGGCGGTCCTGGAGAGACAGGAAGTCAGAGTCAACATACAAGCTAAGGACGGGAGTCGAACGAAAGGCACCAGAACTGAGGCGCAACCCAGTATGGTGCAAAGCATCAAGACGGCGAAGAGTAGAAGGAGAAGCAGACGAGTAAGCAGGGCAACCATAATCGAGCTTAGACAAAACGAGAGAGGAATGTAAAGAAAGGAGAGTGCGCCTATCTGCCCGCCCCCCCCCCCCCAAGAAGTATGGGACAAGACCCGATGGAGGGTAAGGGCCTTAGAGCACTCAACACGGAGGTAAGAGATATGGGGAGACCAAGACAAACGATTGTCAAGGAATAACCCCAAAAGCTTCGCGGAATCTTTGTATTCAAGGGGATGACCATGCAACCCGTTCTCGCAAATTTAATAAGTGAATATTGACTTACTAAATATGTGCATAGGTGACATACTTAACATAATAGATACCCTTAAAAAGATTCATAGAAAACACCGACCTTACCTAACCTTGTTAGTACCTTTAGATAAGCATCTTATTGCTTCGTAATTACAATTATTACCTAACCTATAATAGGTATAGGTTAAGTAATAATTGTAATTACGAAGCAATAAGATGCTTATCTTAAGATACTAACAAGGTTAGGCAAGGTCGGTGTTTTCTATGAATCTTTTAAAGGGTATCTATTATGTTTAGTATATCACCTATGCACGTAGTTAATAAGTCAATATTGACTTTACGAATTTGCGAGAACGGGTTGGACCATAAAGTGACAGAGACGAAGAACGACCCGTTTCCGCGTAAAAGTCATGGCACAAGTCTTAGAAGTAGAGAACTTTAAGCCATGATCGGTGGCCCAAGACGACACGGCATCAATTGCAAGTTGAAGCCGGCGCTGAAGGAGAGGCGAATCACCACCCTGACAGCAAAGGGTAAGATCATCGACAGAGAGCGGAGAAGACACCAGAAAGAAGAGAGGAAAGAAGACCATTGAGGGCAACCAGGAAAAGAGTAGTGCTCAGAACACTACCCTGGGGCACACCTTCGCATTGCTGAAAAGATGCAGAGAGAGCGGTACCAAGGCGCACCCGAAAGGAACGACGAGAGAGGAAGCTGCGGAGAAAGAGAGGGAGATGACCACGAAGGCCAAAAGAATGAAGTTGAGATAGAATATGATATCGCCAAGTGGTGTCGTAAGCCTTTTCCAGGTCAAAAAGGACGGCAACAACGGAGGTCTTCGCAGCAAAAGCAGTACGAATATAGACCTCCAAGTTCACCAGGACATCTGTCGTGCTGCGGCACTTGCGGAAACCAAATTGAGAAGGGGAGAGGAGGTGATGGTGTTCCAGGAACCACATCAGACGAACGTTAACCATACGTTCAAAGAGTTTGCAGACACAACTTGTGAGAGCAATAGGGCGAAAGTCCTTAGGGAAAGTACCCAGAGACCCCGGTTTGCGAACAGGGAGGACAACGGCATCGAGCTAGTCCTCAGGGACTGACGACGACTCCCAGATCCGATTATACAGACTCGGTAAATACCGAGACGTGCACGGAGGGAGATGGCGAAGCATCTCATAATGAATACCATCGGAGCCCGCCGCCGTAGCATCGCAGAGGGCCAGGGCAGAACGAAGTTCAGAGACAGAGAAGGGATCATTATAGGGAAGCTGAAGACGAGTGCAGAAATCTAAAGGACGAGACTCAAAGACAGCTTTACGAAGATGGAAAGATTGGCAAGATGAAGACCAGAGCTAACAGAAAAGAAGTGGGAACCCAGTACGGAAGCGACCTGCAACGGGTCCGCCACAAGAGTATCATGGAGGTGAAGGACCGGTGAAACATCGGGAACGAATTTACCCGCTATCTTGCGGATACGCTTCCAGATCTGGGCCAGAGGAGTTTCGGACGTAATTGTTGAGACATAAGATGCCCAACATTTACGTTTAGCCGTACGGATGGCGCTACGGGCCACCGCACTCGCTTTCCGAAAGAAAAGAAAAGAATCGGTCGTCTGCCTAAGGCGGTGCCTCTTCCAGGCTGCACGCTTACAGCGGACAGCCCGAGCACAGTCCGCATTCCACCAGGGAACGCACTTCTGTGGACCCCGAGAGGAAGAGCGAGGGATAGAGCGGAGGGCAGCGTTGAAGACAGTCATGAAATAGGAGGAGAGCGCGAGAGAGAGGCAGAAGGGAGAGGTCAGAGAGAGCAGCACTGAGGGTAAATAGGCTCCAGTCCGCCTTAACAAACTGCCACCTAGGGAAAGAGAGGGAAAGGCGAAAAAGAGAAAAAGGAAACAAGGATGGGGAAATGCTCGCTTCCATGGAGGTCATCAAGAACCTGCCACGTGAAATCTAAGTAAAGAAAAGAAGAGCAGAGAGAAAGATCAAGACAAGAAAGGGTGCGAGTCCGAGAGTCCAAATGAGTGGGCTCACCAGAATTCAGAAGAGACAGGGAAGAAGTGAGGAGAAACGGCTCAAGAAGGCGACCCCGGATATTCGTCAGAACGTCGCCCCAAAGAGAATGACGACAATTGAAGTCACCCAGCAAGAGCACAGGCTCCGGCAAGGAGTCTAGGAGGCGTTTCAAATCAGGAAGAGAAAGCGGGACACTCGGGGGAGATAAATGGAACAAACTGTGTACCATTTCCCTACATAGATACGAGCAGCAGAACAATGGAGAGGCGAAGGAAAAAGTAAAGGAACAAAGGGAACATCATCACGAATCAAGAGAGCAGAAGAGTTAGAAGCCCCAGCAACGGCTGGGGGGGGGGAGAGAAAGGAATAGCCACGAAAACGACCAGGACGAGCACCAAGCATCGGCTCCTGGAGACAGACACAAAGGGGCGAAAACCGTGAAATCAGAAGTTGGAGTTCGAGGAAATTCGCGTAATAACCTCGAACGTTCCATTGAAGAATGGACAAAGACGAGAAGAGAAAGGACAAAAACAGAGAACAAGGAAAAAACAAAGGCGAAAGAGCAACAGAGCACGTTAAAGAATATCAGGGTCGGGATCAGGGTCAGCAAAGTCAGGGTTAGGGGGCATGGGTAAACTGAGCAAAGACGGAGGGAAGGAAACGGGAGAACAGATCAGAGGTGGGTGGGTGGGGTCCGGAGGAGGAGGAAGAGGAGGAGACAATGGAGAGGAGCATTCAAGGACAGCAGCAGGAAGAGGGGGGTAGAAAGAGGGGAGCACACCTCAGCAAGGGCAGCAACCGAGAGGGAAGCAGGTGCAAAAGAAACCTCTATAGCAGGAACAGGGGGCGCAACCACCGAAATGGGAGGGGAAGGAGCGAGAGAGGCAGAATTAGGGGCCGACGAAGAAAGTGAAACTTTCTTACCCGCCGGGGAGGAGGAAGGAGAGGAGCCAGGCTTACGCTTCTGACTTAAAGAGACAGGTGTCCCAGCAACCACGTACTGGGCAACGGATTCTAGCGTCTCAACAGCAGAAGCTGAATGAGAGCACACTTGACGGCCGTTTGGAGAGTGATGGACATCAGCCCACACCGACAGGCGGCGGGGAGAGTCAAGAGACGGAGGGGAAGGATGGGAAGGAAGAACAGAGGGAGACGAGGAAGAAGACACAGGGAACAAGACAGACCCGGTAGAAAGAAGGGGAACCCCAGACAGGAGGAGGATCCTTCGGGAGAGAACCCAAAGGAACAGAGGAGGGGGCAGTGGGCGTATCAGGGTCCAAGGCCCGGAAACGGTTGTGAGTCTGAGGAAGGTGGGAAGGACGAGGAGAGGAAGAGCACAACACGCGAGCATAAGAGATATTAGCATAAGGCGGGAGCCGGCGAACCTGGCGTCTCGCCTCAGGAAAAGATAAATGCTACCGGTGCTTCAAGTTGAGGACGGCTGCCTCAAGCTTGTAATGGACACACGCACGGGAGAAGGTAGGCTGGGCCTCACTGCAGTTGAGGGAACGAGCCTGGGGAGAAGTGCATTCCGACTTAGAGTGACCTTCGCCACCACACAAAGGACAGAGACAGTCCCGGAGCAGCGGAGGGCACCATGCCCAAACCTCCAGCACTTGTTACGGAGCCGAGGAGGAATGTACTCCTGGACAGAGCACCTGGCACCAGCAAGAATGACAGAGGGTGGAAGGGTCCTACCATCAAAAGGTAATCTTCACAACCCGGAGGGGATGACGGCGACTACCACGTGGGGGACGAGTAAACGTGTCCACCTGGAGAATAGAATGGCCCTGGGCAGCAAGGATATGTCGAATATCGTCGTGGCAGTCGCGCAGGTCCCGAACACCGGTCGCAACATGGGGCGGGAGCAGAATAGTGCCAACACTGGCATTCAACTGAGCATTCTTCGAGACCCGAACAGGGGTCTTGCCAAAGCAGGATAAGGCAGCCAAGCAGGAAGCAGCATCCTGAGAAGGAGCAGCAACGACGCGTGTACCGAGACGAGTGGGGTTGAAAGTAACGGAGGCATCCACGGAATCAACGAGATGTCGATGGAGGGAGAAATCGTCAGGAGGCGCAGAATCAAGAGGGAGGAGATCAAAATATTTGGCCCACGAAGCGGGACCAAACAAGGCTTGATAGGTAGCAGAACTGGAAGGAATCGAGCGAGGGCGGCCGTGACAAGGACGGCGGTGAGAACCCCCAGAGAGGGGTTAAAAGGCGCAGTAGTTACAACTAGAGATGGAGCCGCGCCAGGGGACGAGGTAGTCACCACTGGGGGCTTTGGGCTCGACCCAACCACAGAGGATGGAGTGGAGCCGAGGAGAGGAGTCAGAGAGGCCAAAGGAGGAGCAAGGTCGGGGCCCAATGCAGCGGAGGCTACAGAGCCCGGTCTTCCAACACGGACCGACTCGGGGGCTTTGTCGCCCACCCCACGAGCCTGAGAAGGTAAAGCAGAAACAGTCGAAACAGGGGTTATCATCAATATGAAAAGGAATATTCATTCACGAATGTGCCCCCACACCCACCATGGAGCCACAATTAGAGGCAGGACACCCAACAAGAAGCTATCGCCGATCATGCCGGGGCCTCCTAGGGATGCGTCGTAAGTATACGCCCCACAAACGCCACCTTAAGAACCGACAGTCCGTCGAGATCGGGTTCAGTGACGAAAGGTGGGGATTGACAATAAAAGGTTCCCCTCGCTCTCTACGTTGGGTACTACAGTTCTATGTTGCAAGAGTCCTCCTCCTCAAGCACCCGGGCGTCAAAATAGAAGAAGTCCAAAGAAAGATCCAAAACAAACAAAAGGTCGGCAGGAAACGGCAAGCAGATAGGAGAAGAGGGGGGAGAAAAACGAAACAGAAGGAAAAGGAAAAGGTGCTCAGCATAATTGGAGAGGACGGCAGCAGGAGCACAAGGCTAGAAAAGGACAGAGGACTGTCCCAAGGAGCATCACACTCCGGCAGCCGCCCACTAATCCCCCCTCACGGCAACAACGAGCTGAGCGGGGAGGGGGGCACTCAACAGGAAGCTATCGTCGATCGTGCTGGGGCCCCCTAGGGGTGCGTCGTGAGTATACGCCCCACAAACGCCACCTTAAGAACCGTCAGTCCGTCGAGATCGGGTTCGGTGATGTAAGGGGGATTGACAATAAAAGGTTCCCCTCGCTCGAGACGTCGGGTACAACAGTTCTACGGGTGCAAGAGTATGCCTCCTCAAGCACCCGGGCATCAAAATAGAAGAAGTCCAAAGAAAGATCCAAAATAAGCAAAAGGTCGGCAGGAAACGACAAGCAGATAGGAGAAGAAGGGTGGAGAAAAACGAAACAGAAGGAAAAGGAAAAGGCACTCAGCACAATTGGAGAGGATGGCAACAGGAGCACAAGGCTAGAAAAGGACAGGACTGTCCCAAGGAGCATCTGTCACAACCCTTGAGACTAAATGTTCTTCTCCCCTCAGTGTAAAGAACAAATAAAAATCTGCCATGCCAATAGGTGTCTAGGGGTATAATTAATCACTGTGTAAAAACGGGAGAACAATATATTTTATTAAGGGTGACAACTTAACAACAATTAAATAAATAGTAGCCAGAAATATTTATCAGCATGTAATACTATAGAATGCAAGTAATTATTTGAGACCTGAGCACTATCACCAGAATATGGAGTAAGCCATAAATACACTAAAATCGTCTATCTAGATAAATTAATATGTATATGGGCTTAAAATAACAAAAACCAAGAACTTAGCTTAAACACAACTGCACTCGACCGCAGCCGCCACTCTACTGCCCAGGACGTGGTCCGCAGGCCCAACGTCGACTAACCGTCTACCCAAACACCAATTAACGTTCGCATGAACATTGTGAACATTATATTTACAAAGGTCAGCCCTAAACTCCAACATTATTAACTAAGAGTTGTAATTACCGGTCTCACATTCCTTGAAATATTACGGCTACCACATATGGGAATAAATAAATATAAAACTATAGGCAATTGATTTGCCAACAATCGCCCTGGCCATTCCCAAATATTGTCAACCGCCCACACGGCTAATTTCACGTGACATCCACCACCAAAACAAACCTTACACACACTACCCAGCTATCTATGTTATATATATATATATATATATATATATATATATATATATATATATATATTACACAAATCTTATACAACTGACAGCAATATTTATGTAGAGAAAACAATAACATAATACGAGGTTCGGGAGAATTGGTAGAATCTTAATAAGATTCGTGACAGCATCACACTCCGGCAGCCCCCCACTAAGCCCCCCTCACGGCATCAACGAGCTGAGCGGGGAGGGGGGTAAGGTTATGCAAGTTACACTAGGTTAAGTTATGGTAGGTAAGATACATTAAGTTAGGTTAGGCAAGATATGTTAAGTTAGGATAGGTTAAGTTGGAATAGGTTAAGCTGGGATAGGTTAAGTTAGGATGTTAAGTTACATTAAGTTAGGTTGGGTTATGTTAGTTTAGTTAAGTTAGGATAGGTTACGTTAGGTTCAGTTGGGATAGGTTGAGTAGGTCACATTAAGTTAGGTTGGGTTAAGTTACGTTAGTTAAGTTAGAATAGGTTAGATATGTTTAGTTATGTTAGGATAGGATAGGTCAAGTTAGGATAGATAAGTCACATAAAGTTACGATAGGTTAGGTTAGGATAGTTTAGTTAGGTTATGAAGTTAGGTTAAGTCATGCAGGTTAGGTTAAGTTAGGTAAGATACATTAATTTACGATAGTTTAGGTTAGGTTAAGTTAGGTTATATATATACATTTTAAAATAAGTGCAAGTTTGATATGAAAAGCTGAACCAATTACATTTAGGAGTTATATTATATGCATCAAGATGTCTTAGAGAACATTGATGTAGTGAACAACACTAATGGATGAAGGCGTCTGAGAACAGCTTTGATGACAGATTAACTTTTGCTGACACTGAGAATAACTTTGATGATTGACATTAACTTTTGTTAGCTCTGAGAATAACTTTTGAGTACATGAATAGTATTTTTGGTGTGTTTGAGTGTGTCATTTATGGTCTTTGATTGATGTCTCGAAGAGTGTCTTTGATTGCGTCCTTGATGTTTCTGAATGTGTCTTTGATTTCTTGGAGACATCAAAAACATTCTACGAGTCTTTCATTGATGTCCGAGTGTGTCTGATGTCTTGAGGAGTAACTCTGATGTCTCTCGAGTGTCTTTGATGTTTTTGAGTTTGTCATTGAAGTCTTTGAGAGTGTCTTCGAGTGCATTATTAATGTGGTCGAGTCTTTTGATGTATCAAAGAGTAACTTTGGTGTCTAAGTTTATCTTTGATGTCTCAAAGGATGTCTTTGATGTCCGAGTGTCTCCTTGACTTTCTTTTCTTACTACACGAAGGATATTTTTAGTTAAGAACAGTGTTGAAAGATACCCTTTGCCTATTTTCTACTCTAATTTCTAGTTAAGAAATTACAAGAAATGTTTGTTTTGGTACATTTCGTACTGAATAAAGAGCAGATTTGTTTAAGAACAGTGTTGCGAAGAACATTCTGAGACATGGAGAACAAGAATACCGAGTATAAAAGTAGTACAGGGAACATGATGAACATGAAATGAACACAGAACATGAACTTGTGAAGAACATGCCAAGAACATTGAAAACGTGAATATCGAGTATAAAAGTTGTACAGAGAATACGAGACGAGAATGAAAACATGACAAGGAACACAGTGAACTTTGGGGTGCATTTGAAGTTGCAGAGAACATGAAAATATGATAAAGAACACAGAAAATATAATTAGAATGTGCAGAGAACGTTATGAAAATATGACATTACAGAAAAATGGGAAAACTGGTGAAACATATCAACTGAACATGCTGTGAACATTTGCATAACATTGAGTAAACACGGAAAACATGGATGAGAATGCGAAGAACAATGAATATAGAGCAAATATACAAATACAGTAGGATTATTGAAGGTTTGGATAAGGTGGGAAATGGACGAGATGAAGGGGAAGGCAAGGGATGAGAGGTAAGGGGGGAAAAGTAAAGTTTGTGGGGACATAAGGGCGAAAGGGAGTTGGTAAAGGGGTAAGGGCGGGAGGAGGTAAGGGAGGAGAAGGTAAGGGAGGGAAAAGGTAAGGCGTTATTCGACTGATTATTGTTTAGTCGAGTGAACAATAGGTATTGAAGGTAGGATGCAATCTGACCGAATATTAGCACGATAGCGATTATTTACATAGTTGCGGAAAAAAGGGTATCAAAGGACATGATGTTTACTTTTGATAGACTGGCGAGCATCTTTTCCTACATTAATTTTGATGAACATTAAACTAAAGTGGACGACATGAGTTGGAGGTCGGTAATTTCCTCTATTTATTTTACAGGGGTCTGAAATGTAGTTGGGGGTTGTAAATCTCAAGTGATTTGGACTGAGTGAATTTACAAGAGCGAACCATGGTAGGGGACGAGAGCTGGTGCTCGGTAATTGTTTGGATCTTTTTTACAGTGTAGTGTTTACAGTATTTTAATTTTCAGGGACGTTGATAGGGTATTAACGAAGATACGTGAGGGAAGTAAGGTGGAGGGGGGGGGGGGGGTGGGGGTGGCAGGATCTAGTTAATTAACTGCATGGATTTGACTACATTTGAAATTGCTATATTTTAAATCTCAAGGGATTTGGTTATGTACTAATGACGATACAAGAGGGACGTAAGGTGAGGATGGGAGCTAGAGTTCGTTAACTGCTTTGATTCGATTTACTACATTTCAAATATGACCGTTTAAAATTTCAGGAAGATTGGACTTGGTAAAGAAGTTACTGGGATAAAGTTAGGCGGGGAAAAGGAGCTAGAACTTTCTTACAGACTATTTGATTTACTATGTCTGAAATATTACAGATTAAAATTATTGAAATTGAATAGTTATTAACGAAGAAATAACAGATATGAGAAAGGATTAAGGCGGGGACAGGAGCTGGAGCTCGGTAATTGTTTATATCTATTTTACTATGTCTGAAATAGTGGCTTTAAAATTTAGGGAAATTGGGCTTTTAGTAGCGAAAATGTGATCTATGACAAATTTTGGTCGTCAAACGGTCTGAAGAAAATTGGTCTGAAAATGGTGTCTGAATATTTCTGGGCTGAAACTGGACTCTAGCAATGTTTGAATTTCTTCTATATGAACTCTAAGAACGTAGGTGTAAGTAAAACTGACATTTTGGTCTTAAAGGGGTCTGTCAAATTTGGGTCTTAAACGGACTTTGCCAAATTTTGTCATGAACTGGACTGACTATTTTTTATCTTTTATTGGACTAACGAATTGTGGTCCTAAAGTGGACTGTTAAATTTTGCTCTTAACGTGATCTTAAATTTTCGGCTTAAACTGATCTCTTACTATTTTTTGGTCTTAAGTGGACTGACTATTTTCGGATTTCTATTGGACTGAATAATTTAGTTTTTTTACTGGACTGACAATATTTGGGTCTAAAATAATGTCACATTTCGGTCTTATATGGTCTTTTAAATTAATTGGTCTAAAATAGTCTGTCATATTGGGGTCTAAATTAGTCAAATTTTGGTCTTCAAATGGTCTTAAATGGACTCTGAAGGTAAGGTAATTATCAAAAGAAGGCACCAAACCGGGAAGGCTATGTAGCACCATCAAAGTGCGAAATAATCGGAGGGCGCTAAATATCACCAAGAATGCCAATACGAGAACAAAAACGCATAAGGCGAACGATATCAAAATTATCCGATTTACCTAGAATTCTATCGAGGGACAAGAGACCGCGATGGACGGTCGGAAAGTAAGACACACGCTCGTCCTGGAAGTCAGGACATTCAACAAGGATATGCACAACTGTAAGAGGGACAACGCAATTCGGACAATAAGGAGCAGGGCGGCGCTCCATTAAGTGACCGTGGGTTAAGCGGCTATGACCATCCCGCAGCCGTGCCAAAGCAGTTTCCCACCGCCGGTTACAGTGGTAGGAGGAAGGCCACGGGAAAACACTACGTTTGAGAGTACGCAGCTTGTTACCAACCACAGAGGACCAACAACCCTACCAACGGGCAAGAATGGAAGAATGAATAACAGGATAAAAGTCGGAATAAAGAATACTTTTACGGGAGATGGGACAAGAACAGATAGCTTCCTTAGCGGCAGCATCTGCACGCTCATCGAAAGAAACACCAATATGGCTGGGAACCCAGCAAAACTCTACTGATTTAAATTTAGTAGATATAAGAAACTGCCAATGTTGAATCTCTATGACCACCGGATGGACAGGATTAAAGGACCCTAGAGCCATGAGGGCACTACGAGAATCAACTACAACCACAAAGGAGGAATGAGAATGCAAGAGACGAAGAGCATAGAGAATAGCATAAAGTTCTGCCGTAAAGACGCTAGCCTCCGAAGGAAGGCGACACAAATACGGTCAGGAAAAACAACAGAGTAGCCCACACCGTCCGCAGACTTAGACCCATCAGTGAAGATGGAAATAGAGTGGGAGTGCGAAGAAAAGTGCTCAAGGAAGAGGCTTTTCAGAATAGTAGGAGGGGTAAAGGGTTTAGTAATACAAGTCAAGGACGTACAAAACTTGGGAAGGGGGACTCTCCACGGAGGGAAGGAAAGAACAATACGAGGAGAAACATTAGAAACATGAACAGAAAGAAAATCCTGTAAGCGAGATAACCGGACAGTGGGAGACAATGAAGAGGAACAGGAACCACAGGAGGAGGAAAAGTCAATGCACGACAGAGGCGAGAGGAAGGATGTTGGCAGGACCGCGCAAGATAGCGAAGACAGTAGCGATCACGACGGTCCTGAAGAGAGAAAGCCAGTGTCAACATACAAACTAAGGGCGGGAGTCGAACGAAAGGCACCAGAGCTGAGACGCAACCCAGTATGGTGCAAAGCATCAAGACGGCGAAGAGTAGAAGGAGAAGCAGAAGAGTATGCAGGGCAACCATAATCGAGTTTAGACAGGACGAGAGAGGAGTGCAAATAGAGGAGCGTGCGCCTATCCGCTCCCCAAGAAGTATGGGACAAAACCTTAAGGAGGTTAAGGGCCTTAGAGCAATCAACTCGGAGGTAAGAGATATGGGCTGACAAGACAAACGAAGGTCAAAAACTAACCCCAAATGCTTCGCGGAATCCCTGTACACAATGGGATGACCATAAAGCAACAAAGAGGGACGAAGAACGACATGCTTCCGAGTAAAAGTCATAGCACAAGTCTTAGACGCAGAGAACTTGAAGCCATGATTGGTGGCCCAAGATGACACGGCATCAATCGCAAGTTGAAGCCGCTGTTGAAGGAGAGGGGAATCATCACCCCGACAGCAAAGGGTAAGATCATCAACATAGAGAGCAGAGAAGACGCCAGAAGGAAGAGCAAAGAAGACCGTTGAGGGCAACTAGAAAAATAGTAGTGCTCTGAACACTACCCTGGGGTACACCCTCATACTGCTGAAAAGGGGCAGAGAGAGAGCAGTACCAAGCCGCACACGAAAGGAACGACGAGAGAGGAAGCTCCGGAGGAAGAGAGGGAGGTTCCCACGAAGGCCAAAAGAATGAAGTTGAGACAGAATATGATACCGCCAGGTAGTGTCGTAAGCCTTTTCCAGGTCAAAAAGGACGGCAACAACGGAGGTCTTCGCAGCAAAAGCAGTACGAATAGAGACCTCCAAGTTCACCAGGACATCTGTTGTGCTGCGGCACTTGCGAAAACCAAATTGAGAAGGGGAGAGCTGGCGATAGTGCTCTAAGAACCACATCAAACGAACGTTGACCATACGTTCAAAGAGCTTGCAGACAACTCGTGAGAGCAATAGGGCGGAAGTCCTAGGGGGATGACCCGAGAGACCCTGGTTTCCGAACTGGGAGGACAACATAATCGAGCCAGTCTTCAGGGACTGACGACGACTCCGAGACCCGATTGTACAGACTCAGTAAATACTGAGACGTGCATGGAGGGAGATGGCGAAGCATTTCATGATGAATGCCATCGGAGCCCGCTACCGTAGAACCACAAATGGCTAGGGCAGATTGAAGTTCAGAGAGAGACAGAGAGAATGGATCATTATAGGGAAGGTGAAGATAAGTACAGAAATTTAAAGGACGAAATTCAAGGAGAGGCTTACGAAGAAGGAAGGATTGGGGGAGATGAGAACCAGAACTAACAGAGGATAAATGAGAACCCAGTTCGGTCGCAACCTGCAACGGGAGTTGCAACTGCAACAAGAATACCATGAAGGCGAAGGACCGGTGAGACATCAGGAACGAACTTACCCACAATCTTGCGGATATGCTTCCAGACCAGTGGAAGAGGAGTTTCGGACGTAACGGTGGAGACATAAGACTCCCAGCAAGCACGTTTAGCCGCACGGATGGTCCTACGGGCCACCGCACTCGCCTTCCGAAACAAAAGAAAAGACTCAACCGTCTGCCGGCGGCGATGTCTCTTCCAGGCTGCACGCTTACAGCGGACAGCCCAAGCACAGTCCAAATTCCACCAGGGAACGCACTTCCGCGTTCCCCGAGAGGAAGAGCGAGGAATAGAGTGGAGGGCAGCGTCAAAGACGGTGTCATGAAAAAGAAGGAGGGCGCGAGGGAGAGGTAAAACAGAGAGGTCGGAAATAGTAGCACGGAGAGTACAGAGGCGCCAGTCAGCCTCGGCAAACCGCCACCTAGGGAAGGAGAGAGGAAGGCAAAAGGAGAAAAAAGTGACAAGGATAGGAAAATGGTTACTGCCATGGAGGTCATCAAGGACTTGCCACCCGAAATCTAAGGAAAGGGATGACGAGCACAGAGAAAGATCGAGACAAGAAAGAGCGAGTCCGAGAGTCCAAATGAGTGGGCTCACCAGAATTAAGAAGGGACAGGGAAGAAGAGAGGATGAAAGGTTCAAGGAGGCGACCCCCGGGTGTTTGTCAGCACATCACCCCAAAGGGCATGACGACAATTGAAATCACCCAGCAGGAGCACAGGCTCCGGCAAGGAGTCTAGGAGGTGTTTAAGATCGGGAAGAGAAAGTGGGACAGTGGGGGTAGATAAATAGAACAAACTGTGTACCATCTACGCACAAAGATACGGGCGGCAGAACAGTGGAGAGGCGAGGAAAAAAGTAAGGGGACAAAGGGAACGAATCAAGAGAGCAGAAGAATTATGGACCCCAGCGACAGCTGGGGGAGGGGAGAGAAAAGAATAGCCACGGAAGCGACCAGGACGAGAACCAAGCATCGGCTCCTGGAGACACAAAGGGGCGAAAACTGTAAAGTGAGAAGTTGGAGGTCAAGGAAATTTGCGTAAAATCCACGGATGTTCCACTGGAGAAAAGACATCAGCAAAGAGAGAGGAGAGCAAAGAAGAAACAAAGGTGAAGGAACACAGCACGCTAAAAAAGCACAGGGTCAGGATCAGGGTCAGTGAAGTCAGGGTTAGGGGGCCATGGGTAAACTGAGTAAAGAAGGAGGACAAGAAGCAGGAGGACGGACCAAAGGTGGACGAGCAGGGTCTGGAGGAGAAGGAAGGGGAGGAGGGGGGGGCAGAAAGAGGGGAGCGCACCTCAGCAAGGGCAGTAACCGAGATGGAACCGGGGGCTAAAACCCCCACAGTAGGAACAGGGGCACCACCACCGAAGCAGGAGGGGAAGGAATGATAGAATCAGAGACAGGGGGTGAAGAAAAAGCGAAGCTTTCTTACCGACAGGGGGAGGAGGAAGGAGAGGAGACAGGTTTCCGTTTCTGTCTCAAAGATACAGGCGTCCCAGCAGCAATGTACTGGGCAACAGACTCCAGTGTCTCGATAGGAGAAGAAGATCGAGAGCGAGCAACACAACCATCAGGAGAGCGATGGACGTCGGCCCGCACAGTCAGGCGGCGTGGAGAACCAGGAGACGGAGGAGAAGGACGGGAAGGAGGACTAGAAGGAGAGGAAATAGAAGACACAGGAGACGTGACAGACTGGGTAGAAAGGAGGAGCCCTAGACAGAGAACCAGGAGGGGGACCTTTCAGGACAGAACGGAGGGAAACAGGGGAGGTGGTGGTGGGCGTGTCCGGGTCTAAGGCTCTGAAACTGTTGTGAGACTGAGGAAGGCGAGAAGGACGAGGAGAGGAAGAGCGCACCACGCAAGCATAGGAGACACCGGCGAAAGAGGGGAGACGATGAACTTGGCGCCGAGCCTCAGGAAAAGAAACGGTCCCGGTGCTTCAAGTTGAGGACAGCCGCCTCAAGTTTGTAACGAATACACGTACGGGAGAAGGTAGGGTGGGCCTCACTGCAATTGAAGCAGCGGGCCTGGGGAGAAGTGCACTCCAACTTAGAGTAACCCTCGCTCCCACACAGGGGACAGAGAGAGACAGGACTAGAGCATTTGAGGGTACCATGCCCAAACTTCCAGCACTTACCGAAGAGCCTCGGAGGGGGGAATATATTCCTGAACGGAGCACCTGGCACCAGCAAGAATAACAGAGGATGGAAGGGTCCTACCGTCAAAGGTAACCTTCACAACCCGAAGAGGCAGAAGGTGATGACCACGAGGGGGACGAGTAAATGTATCCACCTGGAGAACAGAATGACCCTGGGCCTCGAGGACATGCTTGATATCCTCATGGCAGTCCTCAAGATCCCTAACACCGGTTGCAACATGGTGCGGGAGGAGAACAGTGTCCACACTGGCATTCAACCGGGCGTTATTCGAGATCCGAACAGGGGTTTCACCAAGGAAGGATAAGGCGGCCAAGCGAGTGGCCGCATCCTGAGAAGGAGCAGCAACGACACGGGTACCAAGACGAGTGGGGTTGAAGGTGACAGAGGCATCCACGGAGTCGACAAGATGCCTATGAAGGGAAAAAAATCATCAGGAGTTGAATCCAAAGGAAGGTCAAAGTACTTAGTCCACGTAGCAGGACCAAACAAAGCATGGAACGAATCGGTACGGGAAGGGAGCATACGAGAGCAGCCGTGGCAGGGACGGCGATGAGAACCCGTAAAGAGAGACGGGTTGAAAGGTTCAGTAGTCGCAAGAAGCGATGGAGCCGTGCAAGGGGACGAGACGGTCACCACAGCAGGCTTGAGGCTCGACCCAACCACAGAGGAGGGAGGGGAACAGGGAGGAAGAGTCCTGTCTGGGCCTAAACCGGGCTCTGTAGCGGAGGCTACAGATCCCAGTCTTCCAGGACGGTCCGACCCGGGGGCCTGGTCGCCCACCCCATGAGCCTGGGTAAGAGAAGTCAAGTCGTCATCCATATAGCAAACCAACACAAAAGGGATGGGACCCGGAACCAAGGGATACCACCTACCAGGGCAGCCAGGGAGGCCGAGCGCGGGCCAGTGCAGGAAGGGTGTGTCGTCCCCAGCGGTGCTCCCCCTTTTCAACAGGGGAGTCCTACTACTTCGTTCATTCTCCCACACAGGTGCTAAGACCCTAGTCCCCCTATCGCCCTAGCCTGGACACCCAACCATCCACTCAGGGCGGCCTCTCACAAGCGACCCCTCCAGCGGGTGGTCCGATGGCTCACAAGGCCCCTACATGGTGCCCTTCAGCCCTTATACCACCCAAAGAGGGGTCACAGGCAACCCACACCGGACCCAGGGAGGTGTACGTGAGCCCCTCATCACGGCAAGGAGGCACCACGGAGGGGAATGGACTCTGAAGAAAATCGGTCTTTCAGGTGAAATTGCTGTAAATGGATATAAAAAAGTCACGGTTAAGATGTCTTTTTCTTAACAAAACTTCTATAGCAATATTATCTGAAAATGGTCTTTTTTTAATAATTTCTGTCTAAAACTCTTAAATAAACTCTTATGATTGCACGAAATGAAATATTTTCATAAAACTGAACTCTGAAAAATTTTGAGTTTCTTCCAGAAGATTTTCTTAGACTAAGAAATTATTTTCCTTCTAAGAATTCTGCAACTCCAATTCAGAAATTTATAAGGAAACCCAGCAGTCTAAATGGGAATGGAAAAATTATAAGGAAACCCGAGAGTCTAAGTAGGATATTTGACCTAGAACCCCTGGCACCCTACACGCGATTTAAAAAAAAATAAAAAAAAACCGTGTGAGGCGCACTCCCTACTAGTGTTGTCCAGGTAGCGTCCAATATCAGGGAAGCTTAGGTGCTCACCCATAGATGGCGCCGAAATCGCCTCTCCATACTCCAATGAAGGAGGCGATACCGTAACACCTCCCCCACCAAAAAGAATTTGGTTTGGTTTCTAGAAAGAAAATGAACTAATTTAGTATGTTGAAATACACCCAATTAGACGTTTGTCGATAATGAATGCTGAGAAGTCCTGCTTGAGGACCCACACTAGTAGGGGTGTCTGGCACGGAGTGAATTCAAAGATCATCGGATGTGAACTCCAATGTTCTGACTGATGTTCCTGTCAGGAGCAAAGTCACCTTATGCATCTTGGGTAATATTAGTATCTAGATTCTGCAGAGAATCGGAACACTGGAGCGAATCGACAACATCGTCCTGAACCATGGTACCACTGGTGGCTGCATGCAGAGGGAGTTTCTTGCACTGATCTTGCGGTCCCTCAGGGAGACAGGAATCTGGAATACAGGAGACTAATGATTTTGGGTAACAGATACAGCCTGAAAATTCGTACTTACGGCATGTCCAATGATTAGGTCCGTGCGTATTCCCACAGTGCCTGTCTGTACCTTAACGAGGAGTGCGTTCGTTCTTCCAACGTCAGGTCGACTAACGTTCCGTATAATGTTGATTCGAAGCCCACCAGTTATACTTGGGGGTGTCAACCTGTCGAGAACGGTCACTCTTTAAAACATTTCTTATATTAGCAAAATCCTCAATCACCTCTCTGTCCCTTCTTCCATCCACAACACTCATGAGGCAAATATCCTGTCACTGATATCGCTCCACGATTCTCACAGGAGCCATCATCTGCTGGTCCGTCCACTGATCTTTGGTCACTCCTTAGAGCAAACACGATGAAGATACAAAATACCGTTAAGAAACATTTGGCTAAACAAGGCTAAACTGTCACAAGCCTGCAATGTCCGTAACGTCCATAACTAGCAGTTTTCATTAGCCTGCTTTGGAACACGGAGGGCACGAGAACCTGTGCACATACCTCTGCACATACCATCTGGGGAGTCCTTGGCCGGTTCAGAGAACACCGTACCTTGCCATACCGCAAATACCGATTACCTGCCATTGCTCCAGCCTCTGCGGTATCTTTCGGTACTTGCACGCGAGGTTCATCCTCTGGCTCAGTCATCCTGGTCGCTCTAACCCAATGCTTCTGTTCGTGCATGGAGTCAGGAGAATCTGTTGGAGTGCTTTCAATAATCTGTTGGGTAGATGTAGGGTTAAACAAATCACGTAGTTTCAACTCTGTACCTGGGGTCAGATCTGTGCTGCTACTACAGGTGTTACTATTTCTCCAACCGGGAGTTCCACCTGAGCAGCCGTAGGGTGAAGACGTGTCGTCTGAACACTCCGGCAGTTTGGGGAGGTTGCAGTTTTTTTCGCCGGCAGGGGGTGTGGGGGTCTCTTACCCTCCCTGTCCAGTATTGTTGCCTGCCTGGCTGCGTGCTGACGTGGCCTTTTTGCCATGGGGGCCTGGCTATTCCTCCTGTGTTGAGGGTAAATTCCGTGGGACTGGAATTCACGTGTAAGGCTGGTTATCCGGCCGTTGAGTTATGTGTGACATGCTTCGTGTCCCGGTGGAAGCCGTGTATGGCGTTGAGCTTGTTACGGCCCACCGGGCGATTGTCAAGTTCGTGGGGGAGGAGGAGTATCGGGACTTCCTCCGGCGGAACGAGGGGCGTTCATTGCAGTTGCCGGATGGCGCCGGCTCCGTTACGATCTCGGACCGAAGTGGTGCCCTGACATATGTCAGTGTGCACGGTGCGCCCCTGGAGTTCCCTGAAAACCTTCTCCGGCGCTTCTTCGGGAGGTATGGTGCAGTCATCAGTGTGCGGGTGAACAAGCTGTCCTCGGGGAAGTATGCTGGGAAGCAGACGAACGTCCGTACATTAGGTATGCGCCTGCGGTCGGATATCCCATCTTCTGTCCGGCTGCTGGGCTACTACGTTCGGGTGTACTATGCCCGGCAGCCCCGTACTTGTTTCCGGTGTGGCCAGTTGGGGCATCAGGCTGCCGGGTGCTCTGAGACACCTACTGCACCCGTTAACTTATTCCGGGAGGAGGATTTCCCGCCGCTCCCTCAGGGCGTGGATTCCGGAGATGAAGTGGAGCAGGTCCCAGTCGCTGCTGATGCGGCCCCTCCTGCGTCACCCGACATGCCCCCGGTGCTTGTTGCCCCTCAGCCGAGTGCGTCTGCGTCTTCCTCGACTCCTGCTGCTGCGCCTGGTTCTGCGCCCTCGCCAGGTGTTCCGGCTGTGTTGGGTGTTGGGGGTGCTGCGGAGCACCCTGTTGTGTGCGGCCCGGTTCCCCATGTGGTTGAGGCTGCTGAAGTACTGTGACGGGTGTTGGTTCGCCCGGTTCGTGAGGGCCGTGGTTCTGG
This sequence comes from Procambarus clarkii, assembly GCF_040958095.1. Classification (NCBI taxonomy): domain Eukaryota; kingdom Metazoa; phylum Arthropoda; class Malacostraca; order Decapoda; family Cambaridae; genus Procambarus; species Procambarus clarkii. The sequence goes on from NC_091228.1 coordinate 10,757,523, forward strand.
GTCCGCCTCCGGCTGTGAGGATGTGCGGCCAGTGCCCAAGCGTTCTAGGCGCTCTTCTACTGCTTGGGCTGATATGGAGGACTCCGACGCGGGTGGAGCTTCGGGAGATGGTGTGGCGGTTCCAGGTGCCTCGTGCTCTAAGACGCTGGTGGTGGCTGATGTCCATGTGTCTGCTGTTGACGATGATTGTGCGTCTAATTTACCTCCTGTTCTTTCTCCTGCAGAAGGTTCTCCGCAGTGGGAGGTGGTTGCTCCTACGGGCGTGGATGGTGTGGATCCTGGTACGAGCCGAGGCATCAAGCTGGTGCTGAAAAAGGATGCCAAGCGTGGGGGGTCCCGGCAGGTGCAACGTTCAGTGGTTGCCGAAGAGCCCTGTGAGGCGGCTGAGGAGGCTCCCAGTGTGCTGCCCATTGCCCGGCCTCTTGGGAAGGAGCCTCTCCCTCTCATCTTGGCCTCCGGAGTGGCGATGGATGCTGACCATCCGTTGCATTTTGAAATTGTTGACCGTGTGCGTCCTGCTCCATGGTGCCCTTCTACCATCTGGATTCGTCGGGCTAAGTGTTTTATTGTGGGTGTGCCAGAGTTAATGCCCGATCCTCGTACGCTCAATAGTGACCATGTTTCGGAGGACATTATGTTACTTTGGGAAGCGTACTGTATTCGCTTCCCGGCGGAAGAGTGGCCGGACAAGTATGAGATCTTTTCGTAGTCTGTGTGCTTGCTCTGTGTTTTATTTTTCTTTTGTTTTCTTGTGTTTTTGATGTTGGCCCTTCAGGCCGGTGTTTAGTGACTTGTGCTTTTGCCTGCTTTTTTATTGTAATTGGCCTCGCCTTTTGTTACGGGGCGTTAATGTATTTATTTTCTGTTGCTTTACCTGTTGCCTCTTTGTATGTTTTGTTTTTTGGAGGTGTTGTTTTGTACTGTGATTGCTGGATTTCCATTGTATTCTGTTTTATGTTTTGATGTATGCTGTATTTTTCATGTTTTTCTTGTGTATGTGTTTTGTTGTGCTATGCTGTTTTGTTGTGCTCGGCTGTCGGCCCTTCTGGCCGGTGGTCTATTGTTTTCCTTTATGTATTCTGTATTTTTATTGTATTTAATTTGCATGCTCTGCATGTAAAAAAAAAAAAAAAAAAAAAAAATCTCCAACCAGGTCGGCACCAATCGTTGGATGGTTATTAACAAAACCCGTCGCCAAGTCGTTGGCTAGTATTACCTCTATCCCATCTGTAGGAAGGGTATCAATTACTACAAACGCACACATGCTGCTGAAATAGGGCGATTCCAAGTGTACTTGCACTAAAAGGGGGGGGGGGGGGGGGAAACGTACCGTGTTGAGGGAATCCCATCTAGAATAACACTTTCCCCATCAGTACACTCCCTCGTGTAACGAGTTTCTCACGATCAGCGACTGGGCTGCTCCACTATCTCTGAACACTACCACAGACCTACCAGTCTGATCACTCTACACATACCTGCTAGAAGTGTACGGGGCAAACAATCCCGACTTCTCTCCATTCCCACTGAGAAACTGGGTGTTTACTGGTGAGATCAACAATTCACCAGCATTACCTCCCTATGCAGGTCGTTACCTCATCTGCTCCGACATTTAGCAGCAATGTGCCCTCTCTGCCCGCAGGTCCAACACGCTAGGTTCTTCCTAGGACTTAGTCGTTTTGGACTGTTATGACTAGTCCTCCGTGGGATACCTGGGAGGAGTCTTCAAAGCACTTTGTGGGACGGGTCTTTCCTCTTCCGGTTAACGTGTCAAAAAAGTCTTGGGTAGCTTTTCTGAACATACCTGGTAGAGGGCCGATGCATCAGAATATATTCTTCGGCCATTGTTGTCGCGGCACCCAAGGTCTACGTGTTTCTCCTCCAAGTATGTCCTATATCACCAGACAAACCTTCTTTGAAGTCTTCTAACAGGTCGAGTTCCAATTTTTCTTTGGTCTCCACTTTCCGAGATACGCACCATTCGTGAAACAGCCCCTCTTTAATACATGCAAACTTCATAAGTGTGCTCTGACGTCTCCTTAAGGTTGCGGAACTTCTGCCTGTATGATTTAGGCACCAACTGGTAAGCCATCAGCACCACCTTCTTGACTGTCGTAATTACTCGTCACCTACTGACAGTGTGGAGTACGCAGTTTGAGCCTTTCCAGTCAGGACGGACTATTATAATGGCCCACTTGTCTCTTGGCCACTTCAATGATGCAGCTACCTTTTGGAAAGCAGCAAAGAATTGCGACACCTTCGTCTCGTTGAATTTAGGAACCATCTTTATGTTCCGCACCAGGTCGAAACCCACTCGTTTCCCGTCTACCACTTAATCTTAGAAAGAAAACGCCAATTGGAAGTGCTCTCTCTTTGTCTATCTCTTGTCTTTCTTCTTTCTCCCCTTTCCTCTTTCTCGCTCTTCTCTTTCAAGTGCTAGCTCTTTCTCCCCTCTCTACTTCTCTTTGCTTTTCTATACGCTTCATTACCATTTCCTTCTCTTGTCTCTAATTCTAGCTTTTTCTCCTCTTTCGAATTGAAATAGTCTTGCTTTCCCTTCTCTCTCTCTTTTGCTAGTTCTAGCTTTTTTCCATTCCGTTTCAAGATGGATTTCTAACTCGCAGATTTTCAGTCAACAAGCTTATCAGTTCACTCGCGTCACTCTCGCCATCATTTCCTAGGTCTTGTTCAGTGGAAGCCATCACACTTTCCTTCTTACTGTGCTCCTCGTGCTCCTTGAGGAGCACTACTAGTGCTTAGTGCTCCTCGCCTAAGTTTCCTGCTTTTTGTCGGTCTTTAAGTGCTTATGTACCTTCGAAGGGATCTCGACACAGTAATCCCGCTCGCTCACTTTGATCCCTAAATAAGCACTTATTAACACGAGTTCTGGCTTTCCTTGGTGTCTCAGTTTTGACAGGTAGTCTTCCTGGTTCAAGAACTGATCATCCACGTAGTCAATGGACCTTTCCTCTGCCATTTTTCACTGTACGTTGTGCACGAGCACGCAACACTGCACTTAACACCGCGCTACACTTACACACAAAACTAAAAGGGGAGCTTTTCACAGGGGTTGTACTACGTAACCCCTCTTATCAAATGCACTTGACAAGAGGTCGGATCCCGCTGGGGATGCCAATTATGTTGCGGCCACTATGGACCAGTAACCGGGTTCTTTATGTTATTACCTCTTACAGTATCCGACCCCAAGTCGGTAGTATGCTTTCATGGGCTAGTAGTAGTGCAATGCATAAAGAAGAGGGGGGGGGGGGGGTAAACCACACTATTCCCTTCAATATATTTACACTTTCACCATTAAAAATATATATTAGATTAAATAGATTATAACTACACGTATATACATTAATGTGTCTCATGCAGGACACGTGTACACCAACTCCAGTGTTTCCACCGTCCAGTACCTTGTGCACCGGTACTGATAAACACTGGCGAATTCACCTTTTACGTGGGCCAGTCCACCGACACAGTATCACAAGGTGCCTACACCCAACTTTCGCTCTCGAGCTCCTCTCTGGCAGAGGACTTCAGCGATCACGCTGACAAGGGTCACAAACAACCATATACAGGGGTTGCTAACCCCTGGCAGAAGCCTCTAGAAGCCTACTAGCAGCACTTCACGATAAAGCACCTCACTGTCGTCCGTTACTCTCCTAAGCTAATCCCGGGGTACGCCGAGCTCTACCAACTGCATAATTTTGCAACTAACACATTGTCCAGATCGATGGCGCCTTACTCGGTCTTCTTTTAGGACTAAGTTGAGAGTACATGGACTGCCCACGGTAAACTGACTTTCTCAGTACAACTGTGTCCACACGTCACTTCAGTGGACATAAAACGTCATCAATTGGACGGTACACTGGGGAAACCATGAGGTAACACTCACTCACCGGGGAGTTGACATTATGCTCTGTAGCACAACAGATGGCACTGATCGTGACACACCATCCACAAGAGGTCATCCACGCCGACCTCTCTGGCTAACTGGGGCAGGAAACAGGAGCCATTGATCGCTGCCAAGTCACCACCAATAGATGGCGTTGACCACCTAGCATTCAATATCAGGGGAACTGAGGTGCCCACCCATAGATGGCGCCGAAATCGCCACTCCATACTCCAAAGAAGGAAGCGATACCGCAACACAGACGCTAAGTGACGACCAGTGTTAAGTGGACCACTGGCCTCAGAACACCACACAGAGTAGCTAAAGCATGCTCACTTACTGACGACCAGTGGCAATAGAACACTGCACAGTAGCTAAATGATTCCCATTCATTGACGACTGCGACGACCTGTGGCCTCAGAACAGTACGCAGTAGCTAAATGATCCCCCAATCACTTTCCTTAGAACACTGTACACGGTAGCTAAGTGAATGCAATTTCCAACAACTGTGACCTCGGAACGTGGTACTTAGTAGATAAATTACCACCACTTGCCAATGACTGACATCAGATCACCTCAGTCAAGTGATCACCACTTACTATTACTAATGGTTGAGTAGCCAGTCATTCATATAACTTCTTAATTTTGTTAATACATTAATAATTTCGTCTTTATTATCAGATTGTAACTTTCGACGTTCCAAGGACCCCTAGAGCAGGCAAGCTGGGGATTGAAGACAGTAGCGAGGCGAGGATGCAGAAATCTTGAGCTAGGAACTGGAGGCAAGTCAAAGAGGGGGAGAACACGGGCGCATGTCGCACCCGACACACAGCCTCTTTCCAGCCAAGAAGATGAAAACCCAAGAGTAAACTGTCAAGTGTGTGACAGACGGTATCGTCTTAATCAAGGTGGAACTGTCCGCTTTCATTCTGTCAATTCAGGTGGTTGTCTAGGGTCTAGGCGCCGGCCCGGGGGTAGTGACGATGGACAACCTGCTGCAGGAGCTAGGAACAATACCTCCCTCAACTTCATCTCGGCAAATAATCTGCTTGAAACAGTCAAAGCGACATCCACCAGGACCTGGCCCCACGTCCTCAAGGCTGTCCGTCACCAAGCAGCAGCCAAAATCACCAGTCTGTTAACAAAGGTCAACAATGCTCCCAGAACCACTGGTTGATGGCACAATCTCCTATTTGGGAATGTGTGCCAAGCATTACCGCCCAGGAGAGAAGGCATTAGTAACCTTTGTAATCAGGGCTCTTAATGAGTTCCTCAGAGCAGACATCCTGGTCTGCTTTCCCCCTCGTGCAAAGAACACCAGCTGAAGGTCGACCAACAATAACTCGCCTGAAAACCACAAACTGAGAGCACAGATTACCAGGAAAATAGAAGAGTGCAATACCACAGGTGCTATCAGAATCCTAACCAGCAATGACACTATTGCCCCTCGGAACCCCACGACAGCACAGGCTCTACAAGACACTCACCCAGAGCCCCAGACAGCAGTAGGAATCCCCAGGAAAACAATACCGGCATGGAACCCTTGACCGTTCGAGAATCTGAGGTGTACAAAGCAGCAATGTCTTTCCCAACAGGTTCAGCAGAGGGCTTTACAGGCCTAAGACTCCAGCACATTAAACAAATGCTGAACCCGGTGCTTGGAGGTGCTGCAAAGGACCTTCTAGTGGAACTTACCAGATTCCCCAACATGTGTTTGGCAGGCTGCATCCCTGAGGACATCAGGCTTGTCTTTTATGGAGTAGCACTCTGTGCTCTAAAGAAGAAGGATAGGGGAACCAGGCCTATTACCGTTGGCAACACCCTCCGACGCCTCGTAGCTAAGGCTGCAGCGAGATCTATCAGCCAGGAAGCAGCCACCTTGCTGAAACCTAATCAGCTCGGGTTTGGGATCCCCCTAGGCTGTGAAGCTGCAGCACATGCAGCACGGGCTTGCATTACTGATCTCCCGGATCTTGAGTTATCAAATATGTCTCTTAAGTGTCATTAGACAAGAACTCCTGGATGGATTTGAAGAAAAGTAGAACTGTGCAAACTGGAACTAGCAGGGTCCATTGTTCATCACAATGAAATGTGTGAAGTAAAACATGTGTATGCGGCAAGTAACAAAGTAGACTAACAGATGTTGTCACAGCTCCTATAAGATTTGGCTACAAGTATCTCTGGCAGTTCGGCTTGTATAGGGATCTAGATGAAGTAAAGTGTAAAGTGTGTGGACAAAGACAGGGACACACACTTGAACACTATATCTTGGATTGTAGTAAAAATGAACCATTTAGAGATAAATCTAAGCTAACTCTGTATGATATGGCAACCTATCTTATTACCATGGATAAATTACCTGAAATCCTTGCACTGTATCCATATTTCGCTTCCAGTAGATAAACGACATATGAGATGAAGAAACATGTAGTGTATTGTGAAGACTAATAATAATCCGGAGCTACCCTATGACTATCTCCATTGGTCAAACTATAATGTATTAGCAATAAGACCTACCATTATTGTATAATGACTTACTGTAAATGTATAGCTCTTGAAATAGCACTTTCTATGTAACTAGCTGACATTGTAACTTTAAGGTGTGAAGGACAGTTGAAATTGTTTATGTAATAATCTAAGATAAGGTCTGATAAAGCCCTTTTGTGCTCTCTGTAATGCTTTTTGCGCTACCGCTCACTGGATGGGTATGGGGTGCACAATAAACTAGCTGCCTCCGGGCGGCAACAATCAATCAAATCAATAGTAAAGCTTGACTTCAAAAATGCCTTCAATCAAGTCAGAAGAGACGCTGTCCTCAGCGCTATACACAACCATTTCCGCCCCCATTACCCATTCATCTGATCGTGCTACAATGGGGACTCTAAGCTTCTTTTTGGGGAGTATGAAATAGATTCCTGTGAAGGTGTCCAATAAGGACACCCTTAGCCCCCCCCCCCCCCCTTCCTTTTTTGCTTAGCTATCAAAGAAGTCACAGTCTGACAAGCGAGCTAAACTTCTGGTACCTGGATGATGGCACTCGCTGGAACCCCGGAAACCATTTTGGAAGATAAGAAAAATCCAGGAGCAGCCTTGGGCCTCATTCTCAATGCATCCAAATGTGAAATCTCCTACAACCCCGACATCACTGGCCAATTAAACAAATTTCTTCCAGACTTTCTCGTTGTCGAGTCATCAGACTGCACCCTCCTGGGTGCCCCCATTGTCCCACAAGCAATAGAGAAGGCTCTGGATGCAAAAATCACTGATCTAAAGAGAATGCTGGACAGGATTGACAAGATTGATGCCCATGATGCTCTCTTCCTCCTCACAAGATGCCTGTCTCTCCCCAAGTTGACCTACTTTCTGAGATGTTCACCATCCTACAGCAGCCCTAAATTAAATGTGTATGACACCCTTTTGAGGTCCATGCTGGTGAAAGTTCTGAACCTGCCATTGGACGACTCTCAGTGGGAGCAAGCAACCTCCCCGTAAGACTCGGCGGCCTTTGTGTACGCACAGCCTCCCAGATTGCTCTACCAGCCTTCCTTGCCTCCTCCCATGCATCGCACGATCTCGTAAGAGATATCCTACCTGAATTCCTGAGCAATTCAGCAGGAATACACGATCCTGCTTTCACTGAATGTTCAAATCAGTGGAATGATCTTGCAGCCCCAGCATCCTTCATAGAACAAACAAAAAACTTAAATTGTCCAGCTGGGACCACCCGCTAGTAGAAAAAATAGCTGATGCCATGCTCAGAGCCGCAACATCAGACAAGGAGAAAGCCCGCCTCAGAACAGTGCATGCCCCCCCCCCATGCAGGAGACTTCCTCCTGACAGTACCCATGTCGGCAATGGGCATGCGTCTAGATCCAGAATCCCTTCGTGTAGCGGGGGCCTCTGCCTTGGTGCCCAAATTCACTCTGAATACAAGTGTATTTGTAATAGGGTGGAAGTCGACCAATATGGACTGCATGGGTTGCATTGCGGAAGCACAATGGACTGGTATGCGAGACACAACGAGGTCAATGACATCAGCCTTGAGGAGCCATCATTAAGAGCTGAGTGCCCAGGAGCTGGGTACTCAGCTAAGTGCCCAGCAGATAGAGAACCTCGCATCCCAGGGGACCAAAATCCGGATTTCCCTGCACTTCGCCCTGATGGCATCACCATATACTCCTGGAAGGGGGGCAGACACTTTGTGTGGGACTACACGTGTGTATCCACTCTGGCTGACACCTATGTACACTTCGGTGCTGATCAAGTAGCTGGGGTGGCCAACCACGTGGAAATAGCAAAATCAGTCAAATACAGGCGATTGGAAGGTCAATACGTCTTTGTTCCCATAGAGTCTGAGACGCATGGCCCCTGGGGCAAGAGTGCCTTGGGATTTCTCAAGGAATTGGGCTCAAAGCTCAAAGACGTCACCAGGGACCCAAGAGCTGCCAGTTTCAAGTTTCAGCGCCTCAGTGTGGAGATCCAGAGGGGAAACGCCTGCTGCATCCTCGGTTCTTGTCCTGAAGCGGAGGAGCTTCAAGATATCCATAACCTTTGAGCACTCTTTGTATCAACCAATGTATATCTTGTAACCTTTAAACACCTATTAAAGCAAAAAAAAAATCAAATGAAGAGGGTGGTAGGAGAAAAGCACACAAACTGTTTTGGAGGGGACCGAAACATTCCCTCTAATGCGTTATGTATGGTTTCCTCCGAGGCTAAGGGTCCCCTTCTTCCAGCCAGAGGTGGTACTCCCTATTTATTTAAAAAAAAATAGAATAAAATATATTTACAAAATTTTTAAGTTATTAAAACATTAGGTTACGTTATATTTTACCAAATACATTGTATACACATGTACAGGCGAATTACTATTTGTAAAATTAATAAGAAATAAATTATATTTACTCAGTTGTCCTCTAATCCTGCTTGGGTCGTTCGGTCGTGGATTCTATACAGATTTTAAGGGTAACTTTAATATTATCAATATTTTATGTTCATTTTTTTTATTCAAGAGACGTGCAATGCTGGCAGATCACATTTTGTTGATCGGTCATGACTGTAGGCGCACCTTTCTCTCCTCTCTTCTAAACCTTCTTCCTCTTTATACACGCCGACCAATGGGGAGCCTCGTGATGGTGCGAGTCAACCACACTGTTGTGGGTTGCAACGTCGAGGACCAGTACGGTGTTTGCTTCGCAGACGAGGCCAGGACAGGTTTTATACCTGGCCTACAGATTCATCCACCGAGCACCGACTTGCAATGTTGCAGTGATTGGTTAGGACAGCACACGGAGCAGCTCAGTCAGTCTGCCAGAATTGTGCACTGTCTGCGGATACTGTCCTCTGGTGAGGCACAGATTGTCACCTTAGGCTGTCTCTATATTCTATAATGCCACTAACATAGCATCAACAAACAACATCAAGACCAATAAAGGCATAAATTACTTTCTAGCCACCGAAGACTGTATGACTGCTTCAAACCTGCCGCTCTTAAACTCAAACAAGGCCAACTATCACCTCCGTTCACTATTGAGCAGTAAGCAAAATGTGAAGTAATTGCACGTAATGTTGATAACACAGTTCTTGCACGTAATGTTGACAGCACAGTTCTTGCACGTAATGTTGACAGCACAGTTCTTGCACGTAATGTTGACAGCACAGTTCTTGTACGTAATGTTGACAGCACAGTTCTTGCACGTAATGTTGACAGCACAGTTCCTGCACGTCATGTTGACAGCACAGTTCTTGCACGTAATGTTGACAGCACAGTTCTTGCACGTAATGTTGACAGCACAGTTCCTGCACGTAATGTTGACAGCACAGTTCCTGCACGTAATGTTGACAACACAGTTCTTGCACGTAATGTTGACAGCACAGTTCTTGCACGTAATGTTGACAGCACAGTTCTTGCACGTAATGTTGACAGCACAGTTCCTGCACGTAATGTTGACAGCACAGTTCCTGCACGTAATGTTGACAGCACAGTTCTTGCACGTAATGTTGACAACACAGTTCTTGCACGTAATGTTGACAACACAGTTCTTGCACGTAATGTTGACAACACAGTTCTTGCACGTAATGTTGACAACACAGTTCTTGCACGTAATGACCAAAAACACCAACAACAAGAAGCATCAGCGTGACCAAAACACCAACAACAAGAAACATCAGCGTAAACAAAACACCAACAACAAGAAACATCAGCGTAAACAAAACACCAACAACAAGAAACACCAGCGTAAACAAAACACCAACAACAAGAAACACCAGCGTAAACAAAACACCAACAACAAGAAACACCAACATAAACAAAACACCAACAACAAGAAACACCAGCGTAAACAAAACACCAACAACAAGAAACACCAGCGTAAACAAAACACCAACAACAAGAAACACCAGCGTAAACAAAACACCAACAACAAGAAACACCAGCGTAAACAAAACAAAGCACTTTCTGGATATTTTAACACACAATGGCACGACTACACCATGTAGACTATTACATGGTGTACCTACCCTATTACCCTATACATGTAGACTATTACATGGTGTACCTACCCTATTACCCTATACATGTAGGCTACTACACCAGCACCAAACCTGTTTGGTAGACGCAAAGTGACGACCAGTGTTAAGTGGACCACTGTGACGACCACTGGCCTCAGAACACGATGCACGTTACAACCCGTTCTCGCACTTGCTTATAGTCAATATTGGCTTATTTAATAAGTGCATATGTGACATACTAATTGGTTGTGAATATTTTAGTTTACCTTGAAAAGCTTCATAGAAAACACCGACCTCACCTAACCTTCTTAGTATGTTAAGATAAGCATCTTATTGCTTCTTAATTACAATTATTACTTAACCTATACCGTTGATAGGTTAAATACAATTATTACTTAACCTATACCGTTGATAGGTTAAGTACTAATTGTAAATAAGAAGCAATAATATGCTTATCTTAACATACTAAGAAGGTTAGGTGAGGAGGTGTTTTCTATGAAGCTTTTCAAGGTAAACTAAAATATTCACAATCAATTAGTATGTCACATATGCACTTATTAAATAAGCCAATATTGACTGTAAGCAAGTGCGAGAACGGGTTGCACAGTAGCTAAATGATTTCCACTCACTGACGACTGTAACGACCTGTGGCCTCAGCACACGGTACACAGTATGTAAGTGATCCCCAGTCACTGGCTTCAGAGCATAGTACACAGTAACTAAGTAAATGCAAACCTGATTAATTGTATTATACACACAACATTTTGTCTTTATGAAGGCCTATTAAGTATTTAAAAAAATGAAAATGTTCAAAGAGCTGGCAAGCAGGGGATGGAAGAGGCAAGGGAAGGATTTAGGAAAACATGAAGGAGGATTGAGAGGTTGGGTGGAGAGTGGGGAGGACAGGATAGTGGCCCAACCACTTAGGCTTTGTGAGTGATTATGGAGTGGCACGAGTTGATATGAATTGATGGCCGAGACAAGATTGCACTCAGATTTTTTTTCATTATTATTATGGATGATTGTTGGCTGCCAGTGGCAGCGAGCTGTAGCTGCCGCACAACAGAAGGAGAGAAGTTGCCATGCAAGGACAGAGTTCTATTCTTGGTGCCGCACCGGGAGAGCAGTGCTGTGGTGACTTGCAGATGTGTGGTTGGTAGAGGAGCTTGTCGTTGATGTACACACTGATTTTGTCCTGGTTGGTAGAAGTAAGGGTGTCAGATGTTGACTTGTTAGTTCATAGTTAAATCGTGTTAAGTGTAATGTATCAGGAGGTTCCCATTCCTCATCAACTGGTATCCTGGGCCGTGGGAAATTCCTGTTGTGAATGTCCCGCCTGACTTCTTCTTGTAGTGACATCCTCCTTGTTCTGTGGGGCTGTTCTTGTATCTCTTAGTTGGTATGTTATATACCCTAAATTCAACGGTTCTTTCTATAATTGGATGTGGAGGCTGTCAGTCCGAATTTTGTCGGCAAGTGTCACTCCTCCTACAAATCTGAGTGCCCTATTTTGAACCCTTTGAAGTTTTAACATATTTGACTTCTTAATAAGAGCAAGCGGGGTGTATGGGTATTCCAGGATAGGTCGAATAAGCATTCTGTATAGGTGTAGCTTCACATGGTGTGGAGCTTGCCTGAATCGGTACAGCCGAGCTAGTTGTGCTTTGGCTAAGGCTACTTTCTTATCGATATGCTCAGTGGAATTCAAAAGTCTCGATATTACATAGCCCAGAATTTTAGTGGAGTTCTGAACCTGTATTAATGTGCCACCGATGTCGAAGACCCCGAGTGTACTAGCCCAGCTGCCCACCGAACACAATTGTATCTTGTTAGGGTTTGTCACGATTTTCCAGTCTTGTTATCAACTTGCTGTGGCTGCTAGTTATTCTTTTGTCTTCCTTATGACTGAATCGTGTTTAGTTCCTTAGCCAGAAGGCATCGACGACACTACATGAATGACATTGTCCTCGAATTGAGTGATAATAGTGTCGTTATAAATTGGGCGGGGTAAATCGTTTACCAAGAGATTGAAGATGAGTGGGCTGATGCACGATCTCTGAGGAACTCCTGCTGTCGGGGTAAAGGCTTCAGCTTCCTTGTTAAACATTAGAATTATTGTTCTATTGCTTATATTTTCTTTACTAGTCTTAGGACGGTTCAGTTGTGGTGAGTATGGATTGCAGCTTGAAGAGTAGACCATTATGCCATAAATTGTCAAAGGCCTTGTTGACATCTCAGCAAGTGGCCTGAGACGATGATGGCGTTGAAGACACTGAGCAGGGACTGCAGGTAGTCGAGAGGTAGAAACTTCAGTTGGTTGACTTTTATTCCTGACAAACCTGGCACTTTGTTCCTCGTTTTCTTAAATACTTCTATCAATTCCCGTATGGTGATGGGTCGGGTGATCGGATGGTAAGGGTCAGGGAGTCCGGTGTCCATTTGAGGCCTGCTAGACAGGTTCTCCACATTTTCAGCCACACATCGGTCGACTGTAAGGTGGTTGTCATTGTGGATTTGGCTGTTTTCTGTAAAGATTTCCCCCCAAACTAATCCCGTGAGATTAGTTTGCAGCTGTGCATCTTTCATTCTAGTGGCTATTACCTCGTTGTTATCAGTATATGTATAATTGAGGGGCGACAGTGGTGTCTTTGACGATCCTAGGAGTTGTCTGATCTTTCTCCAGAATATGGAAGGTTCTCTCCTCTCCTGGTTCGCTTGGTTGACTAGTGTACACCAAATATGACGTATGTGTAGGAGCCTCAAGCCTAAGACTTCACGTCTGAGGGCCTGAATGATTTGGAGGGATGGTTGGCCTGTGTGTAGACGTCTCTCACAATCTTGCTGGTAGAGCCTCATTTAATCCTTGCTCTCTCTCTGGTCGGTTTGTATTGCTAAATTATTCTGGTGTTAGGTCACAATTGCCCATAGTTGCTTCAGTGATGCGTGTATATATGGAGGCAATTACTGCGTCAATGTCCTGGACTGGTTGATTGTCAAGATCAGCGGTTGGATCAGTGTCAAGGAACTAAATACATGGTCGAAGTCGAAGCGTGTTTAGATTGGGTCTGGGGCATCCCAGAATTCTACAGGGAGATGCTTGCAGGTGTAGAATAACAGGTATGTGATCTGAACCCACATCATTACACGGGAGAATTCTACTGTGAAAGATATTGCATTCAACATTCGTCAATACAATATCAGGTTTTCCTTGGTGGTTACCTACAAAGGTTTTGAAGTAGGGACCCAAGAATATTAAGTTCTTCGCTGTCATGAGGTTATACAAGAGCCGACCTTCGATGTCATCTCGTCCATTGGTGTCGGTGAAAAATGCTGCATGGTGTGCATTAAAGTCCCCCTGCAAGGATCGTTAGGACATTTCTGTTAAGTTCCTTGTGAATGGCTCTCGAAGGGATGGAGTGCTCTCCTGGGGAGATGTAGGTAATTAAAATTGCAATGGACCATGGTTTGTGACTATTTCCACTGCTAGTGCATTTTCTTTCTTGGAGGTAGATATTTGTGAAGGGGCAGCCCAGCTTGATGAGCACCGCAACACCTCTATTCTGCCCAAAGTTCCTTTCAATAGTCGTGTATCCATAGTGTTTGATGTGTTGGTCTGGGCGTACAGAAGTCTCGTTTAATAGGATGACTTCAGGGGTGATGGTTGCATGCGTCCAGTTCTAGTAAATATTTGTGGAAAAAGGGCCTTATGTTAAGTTTTATAATTCTAATCCCATTATTGGTTGGCTTTTCTAAAAAGGTATGGTGACCTTTCAGGTTGCTTCTTTTGGTGATTTTTTTCCCTTAGCAGTCGATACAGATTTTGTTTCCCTAAACAGGTGTGCTTCCCCTGCCTCCCCTCCCCCCGATTGCGCTCTGCTTCCTCCCCTTCTTCCTCCTTTTCCTACCTCTTCCCTTTCCGTTTCATTACCACCATCTATTGAGGCTCGTTCGTCGTCTTCTACTGCAGTGGTCACTTGTGGAACTGCTTGTCTGTAAACGATTTGGCCAGGGAGTGTCACAGCGGGCGCCTCCTGTTGTAGTGAAGGCTCCTCTTCTGAGTCTTCAACGTGGATGTCAAGATTCTCGCTTGTTGAGGATGAATGATCAGAAGGGGCAGGTGAGGTAGGAATGATATGGGAATTGACTGGGTGTTCGGGTTTACCATGATGGCGATACCGATTCCCTTCCAGATGTGAGGTAGGAGGGTTACCTCCCTCTGCTGCGTTGTGGTGGGAAATCAGAGAGGTGGTTTGGTCGTGGGACCTGTGAGGTGGTGAGTGGGACATTGGAGTTTGTCGTATATTGCATGACGTTGATTGCATCATTTGTTGTGGGTTCTGAGACCGGAGACTGGTGATGTGGTGACTGTTTGCGATGACTGTTCAAGGTTGGATGAGAATGCATAGGCTGGGATTGCGACTGTAGATAGACTGTTAATCATTTAAAGCTAATTGAATGTGGGTGGCAAATAAGTATGGATTATTGCGTGTGAATCTTGCTGCAATTGCTATTAGGACCTGCACCTGTACCGAAGCATCAGAAGACGCAAAAGGCACCTGCGACATTGACGTTGTTGGGCGAGATTAGCCCACCCAAGCATTATGCTGGTTAGGTAAGGATGTCTGCCAGGAAACCTGGTTTGTGTTCGTTCTTTGACCCGGCATGCTAGGGAATGTTGCAATCCAAATATGAACGCAGCATGTAACTGGTTAGGTCGTGGGGTTTGGGCCTTGTCATGGATTCTCTGTATTGCTGCGTTCCGCACTGGACACACAGGAGATCCTCTTAAATGTACACCTCCACAAAAGGCACATTTTGGTTGCCAGGTTTGGGACAATTCCTAAATTTATGGTGTTCAGCACAAATACTCCAAATGCTTGATGTTGCAGGACATTTGTTAACCACGTGATCAAAGCAAGTACTTATCAAAAGAAGGCACTCAACAGGGAAGGCTATGTAGCACCATCAAATGTGTGGGATAATCAGAGGGCGCTAAATATCACCAAGGATGCCAATACGAGAACAGAAACGCATAAGGGTAACGATATCAAAACTATCTGAGTCACCAAGAATACTATCGAGGGACAAGCGACCGTGGGGGACGGTCAGAAAACAGGACACATGCTCGTCCCGGAAGTCAGGACATTCAACAAGGACCTGCACGATCGTAAGAGGGACAATGCCATTAGGACATTAAGGAGCAGGGCGGTGCTTCATCAAGTGACCATGAGTTAAGCGAGAATGGCCAATACGCAACCTTGCCAGAGCAGTTTCCCATCGCTGGTTACGGTGGCTGGAGGACGGCCAGGAGGACACACAACTCTTAAGAGTACTCAGTTTGTTTCCAATAACAGAAGATCAACAAGCCAGCCAACGGGTAAGGATGGAGGAATGGATAACCGGGTAAAAATCGTAATAAGGAATACCTCTACGAGAGACGGGACAAGAGCGGACAGCTTCCCTGACGGCAGCTTCTGCACGCTCATTTAAAGACACACCAATGTGGCTGGGAACCCAACCAAACTCAACCGACTTAAATTTACTGTGAATAAGAAACAGCCAATGCTGGATCTTGACAACCACTGGATGAACCGGATTAAAGGACCCGAGAGCCATGAGGGCACTACGAGAGTCAACAACAACAGCAAAGGAAGATTGACATCGAGAAACCAGGAGACGGAGAGCATAGAGAATAGCATAAAGTTCCGCTGTGAAGATGCTAGACTCCGAAGGTAAGCGACACATATCAGTGCAATCAGGAAAAACAACAGAGTAGCCTACACCATCCGCAGACTTAGACCCATCAGGGAAGACGGAAACGGAGCGAAAAGAAAAGTGTTCAAGGAAAAAGCACTTTAGAACCATAGGAAGGGTAAAAGCTTTAAGTACAAAACTGCGGAAAGGGGACTCTCCACGGGGGCAAAGAAGGAACACCACGAGGAGAAAAATGAGAAATACGAACTGAAAGAGGATCCTGAAAGCGAGATAACCACAGAATGAGGTGGTGAAGAGGAACAGGAACCGCAGGAGGGGCAAAAGTTAAAGCACGACAGAGGCGAGAGGAAGGATCTTGCAAGGACCGCGCAAAATAGGGAAGACAGTAGCCATCACGGCGGTCTTGGAGAGTGCCAACATACAAACTGAGGACGGGAATCAAATGAAAGGCACCAGAACTGAGGAGCAACCGAGAATGGTGCAAAGCATCAAGACGGCGGAGAGTAGAAGGAGAAGAAGACGAGTAAGCAGGGCAACCATAATCGAGCTTAGGCAGGACGAGAGAGGAATGTAAAGCGAATAGAGTGCGCCTATCTGCTCCCCAAGAAGTATGAGACAATACCCAAACGAGGGTAAGGGCCTTAGAGCATTCATCACGGAGGCAAGAGATATGGGAAGACCATGACAAACGAGTGTCAAAAATCAACCCCAAAAGCTTAGCGGAATCCTTGTACACAATGGGGTGACTATAAAGCGACAAAGAAGGACGAAGAACGACACGCTTCCGAGTAAAAGTCACAGCACAAGTCCTAGATGTAGAGAACCTGAAGCCATGATCGGTGGCCCAAGACGACACGGCATCAATCGCAAGTTGAAGCCGGCGTTGAAGAAGAGGCGAATTGCCATCCTGACAGCAAAGGGTAAGATCGTCGACATAAAGAGTGGAGAAGACGCCTGAAGGAAGAGGAAAGAAGACCATTGAGGGCAACCAGAAAAAGTAGTGCTCAGAACACTACCCTGGGGCACACCTTCGTATTGCTGAAAGAGGCAGAGAGAGCGGTACCAAGCCTCACCCGAAAGGAACGACGAGAGAGGAAGCTGTGGAGAAAGAGAGGGAGATGACCACGAAGGCCAAAAGAATGAAGCTGGGATAGAATATGATATCGCTAAGTGGTATCATAAGCCTTTTCCAGGTCAAAAAAGACGGCAACAACGGAGGTCTTCGCAGCAAATGCAAAACAAATATAGACCTCCAAGTTCACCAGGACATCTGCTGTGCTGCAGCACTTGTGGAAAGCAAATTGAGAAGGGGAAAGGTGGTGATGGTGTTCTAAGAACCACATCAGACGAACGTTAACCAAACGTTCAAAGAGTTTGCAGACACAACTTGTGAGGGCAATAAGGCGAAAGTCCTTAGATGTTCTCAGAGACCCTGGTTTGCGAACAGGGAGGACAACGGCATCGAGCCAGTCCTCAGGGACTGACGACGACTCCCATATCCGAATATACAGCCTCAGTAAATACCGAGACGTGCACGGAGGGAGATCTCATCATTATTCATCTCATAATGAATGCCATCGGAGCCTGCCGCCGTAGAACCGCAGAGGGCTAGGGCAGAACGAAGTTCAGAGAGAGAGAAGGGATCATTATAGGGAAGCTGAAAATGAGTGCAGAAATCTAAGGGACGAAAGATTTCAAGGACAGGACAGGTTTACGAAGCAGGAAATATTGGGGAAGATAAAAACCAGAGCTAACAGAAGAAAAGTGGGAACCCAGTTTCGTAGCAACCTGCAACGGGTCTGCCACAAGAGTACCACGGAGGTGAAGGACTGGCGAGACATCGGGAACGAACTGACTCGCTATCTTGCAGATACGCTTTCTGATCTGCTGAAGAGGAGTGTCTGATGTAATGGCGTAGACATAAGATGCCCAACATTAACGTTTAGCAATACAGATGGCCCTACGGGCCACCGCACTCCCCTTCCGAAATTAAAGAAAAGAATCGGCCGACTGCCGGTGGCGGTGTATCTTCCAGGCTGCACGCTTACAGCGGACAGCCCGAGCACAGTCTGCATTCCACCAGGGAACGCACTTCCGAGGTCCCCAAGGGGAAAAAGCGAGGAATAGAGCGGAGGGCAGCGTCTAAGACAGTGTCATGAAAGAGAAGGAGAGAGCGAGGGAGAGGTCAGAGAGAGCAACACTGAGGGTAAATAGGTTCCAGTCTTCCTTAGCAAAGTGCCACCTAGGGAAGGAGAGGGGAGGGTGAAAAGAGAAAAAGTAATAAGGATAGGGAAATGGTCACTGCCACGGAGGTCATCAAGAACCTGCCACGTGAAATCTAAGTAAAGAGAAGACGAGCAAAGAGAAAGATCAAGATAGGAAAAGGTGCGAGTCCGAGAGTTCAAATGCATGGTCTCACCAGAATTCAGAAGAGACAGGGAAGAAGAGGATGAACGGCTCAAGAAGGCGTCCCCTGGGTGTTCGTCAGAACACCACCCCAAAGGGAATGACGACAATTAAAATCACCTAGCAGGAGCACAGGCTCCGGCAAGGAGTCCAGTAGGTGTTTCAGATCGGGAAGAGAAAGCGGGACACTCGGGGGGAGATAAATGGAACAAAGGGTGTACCATTTCCTCACAAAGAAACGAGCAGCAGGACAATGGAAAGGCGAAGGAAAAAGTAAGGGGACAAAGAGAATATCAGAGCGAATCAAGAGAGCAGAAGAGTTAGGAGCCCCAGCAACAGCTGGGAGCTGTTGAGAGAAAGGAATAGTCACGGAAGCGACCAGGATGAGCACCAAACATCGGCTCCTGTAGATAGACACAAAGGGGTGAAAACCGCGAAATCAGAAGTTGGAGTTCGAGGAAATTGGCGTAATAACCACAAACGTTCCATTGAAGAATAGACATCGACGAGAAAAGAAAGGACAGCAACAGAGAACAACGAAGAAACAAAGGTGAAAAGGGAACACAGCACGTTAAAGAAGCGCAGGATCAGGGTCAGGGTCAGCGAAGTCAGGGTTAGGATGCATGGGTAAACTGAGTAAAGTAGGAGGGAAGGGAGCTGGAGGACCAACCAGGGGCGGACGAGTAGGGTCCGGAGGAGAAAGAGAGGAGGATAACCGAGGGTCAAGGACAGCAGCAGGAGGGGGCAGAAACCAGGGAATGGACCTCAGCAAGGGCACCAACCGATAGGGAAGCGGAGGCCAAAGAGACCTCCAAAGCAGGAACAGGGAGCGTAACCACCGAAACGGGAGGGGACGGAGCGAGGGAGTCAGAGATAGGGGGCGAGGAAGAAAGCGAAGCCTTTTTACCTGCTGGGGAGGAGGAAGGAGATGAGTCAGGCTTACGCTTCTGACTCAAAGAGACAGGCGTCCCTGCAGTTACGTACTGGGCAACGGATTCTAGCGTTTCAACAGAAGCAGAACGAGAGCATACACGACGGTTGTTGGGAGAGCGATGGACATCAGCCCGTACTGACAGGCGGGGTGGAGAGCCAATAGACAGAGAAGAAGGATGGGAAGGAGGATCGGAGGGAGACGAAGACACAGGAGACATGACAGACCGGGCAGAAAGAAGGGGAACCCCAGACAGAGGACTAGGAGGGGGACCCTTCGGGACAGAACTCAAAGGAACAGAAGAGAGGGGCGGTGGGCGTGTCAGGGTCCAAGGCCTGGAAACGGTTTTGAGTCTGAGGAAGGTGGGAAGGACGGGTAGAGGAAGAGCGCAACATACGAGCATAAGAGACGTTAGCATAAGGTGGGAAACGGCGAACTTGGCGTCTCGCCTCAGGAAAAGACAAACGCTCCTGGTGCTTCAAGTTGAGGAAGGCTGCCTCAAGCTTGAATTGTATACACGCACAGGTTAAGGTAGGGTGGGCCTCACCTTAATTGAGTCAGCGAACCTGGAAAAAGTGCACTCTGACTTAGTGACCTTCGCCCCCCACACAAAGGACAGAGAGAGAGAGTACTGCAGCAGCGGAGAACTCCAAGCCCAAACCTCCAGCACCTATTACAGAGCCGAGGAGAGGGAATGTACTCCTGGACAGAGCACCTGGCACCAGCAAGAATGACAGAGGGTGGAAGGGTCCTACCATCAAAGATAATCTTCACAACCCGTAGGGGCAGACGGCGACGACCACGAGGGGGACGAGTAAACGTGTCTACCTGAAGGACAGAATGGCCCTGGGCTTCGAGAATATGCCGAATATCATCGTAGCAGTCCTTCAGATTCCGAACACCGGTTGCAACATGGGGCGGGAGGAGAATAGTGCCAACACTGGCATTCAACCGAGCGTTCGAGACCCGAACAGGGGTCTTGCCAAGACAGGATATGGCAGCCAAGCGGGCGGCTGCATCCTGAGAAGGAGCTTCAATGACACGTGTACCGAAACGGGTGGGGTTGCAGGTAACAGAGGCATCTACGGAATCAACAAGATGCCTATGGGGGAAGAAATCGTCAGAAGGCGTAGAATCAAGAGGGAGGAGATCAAAGTATTTGGCCCATGAAGCGGGACCAAACAAGGCTTAATACGCATCAGTACTGGAAGGAATCGAGCGAAAGCGGCTGTGGCACAGACGGCGTTTAGAACCCACAGAGAGGGGTTAAAAGGCGCAGTAAACACAACGAGAGACTGAGCCTTGCCAGGAGACGAGGTGTTACCACTGGGGGCTTGTTGCTTGATCCAACCACAGAGACAGGGGAGCCGAGGGGAGTAGTCAGGAGGGTCAAAGGAGCAAGGTCGTGGCCCAACGCAGCGAGGGACACAGAGCCCGGTCTTCCAATACAGTCCAACTCGAGGGCTTGGTCGCCCACCCCACGAGCATGAGAGGGTACAAGAGGAATATTCATAGACATAAATACGAAAAGAAACACGTTAATTCACGAATGTGCCCCCACACCCACCATGGAGCCACAATTAGAGGCAGGACACCCAACAAGAAGCTATCGCCGATCATGCCGGGGCCCCCCAGGGGTGCGTCGTGAGCATACGCCCCACAAACGACACCTTAAGAACCGTCAGTCTGTCGAGATCGTGTTCAGTGACGAAAGGAGGATTGACAATAAAAGGTTCCCCTCGCTCGAGACGTTGGGTACTACAGTTCTACGGGTGCAAGAGTATGCCTCCTCAAACACCAAAAGAATGATCAAAACAGGCACTAGGTCAGCAGGAAATGACAATGAGAAAGGAGAAGAGGGGGGGGGGGGAAACGAAACAAAAGGAAAAGAAAAAGGCGTCCAGCAAAATTTGTGAGGACAGCAGCAGGAGCACAAGGCTACAAAAGGACAGAGGACCGTTTCCAGGAGCATCACACTCCGGCAGCCACCCACCAATCCCCCTCACGGCAGCAACGAGCTGGACAGGGAGGGGGCCACGTGAAGGAAGCTGAAGCATCGAAAGCATTGCTTAATATCAGTGAAACGTTCTGTTGAGATTTGTTCAGGTGTTCATATGTACCCAAAGCATTTTAATCCCTGATCAATCACCTAGGTAGCGTGGGCAGTAGTAGCAAACGTTTTCTTTAGAGTGGGGCGTGGGTTGTCTTTGGTGATTGTGTATTTATATAGCTTGTTGCTATTGACTATTGATTTCAAGTATTTCATTGTCGTTGTGGTCCCTGGCTATGAGGCAATTGAATCGCGACACACAGTCCTTCCAGCTTGGAATTTGCCAGTAGCAATGGGAATTATGCCTACTGCATGGAGTGCAGACACTATCAGGGTGTAGAACTTTCTGAAGCTCATCTTCAGTTGGAAGCAAAACAATTGCACGTTTGCAAGTGCAATTGCAAACGTGCAATTGGTGGTAAGATAAGTTTCAACAGGTGAAAATTCACCATGTGTGCCAAGAACATTGGAAATCTGGGTTTCATTACGTTTATGAGGTTCAACGATCTTTATTCTAAGTCTTACTGGCATGATGATGGAGGTAGCAAGATTGGTGGCTAGCAATAATTGCTGGTGAGAGTGAAGTTTTAATGATCAGTCAAAATCCTAGAATTGCACAAAGTGCTCCTAATTCTAACAAACCCTAGCCATACTACAATGGCGACAATGTAGCCCCGACTCTTTGCGTGACCAGATTTACTACCGATTGGCTGTGGAACTTGCGCTGTCAGTTAAATCAAGTGGAGAAAGAGCAAGAGTAGAGTAACAGATCAGAAAGACAGGGGTTAGTACATATAGTGTAGTTCAAAACGGATTAGTGATAGGGGCTGATGGAGAGGTGGGGTGGGATGAGAGGTGGGGTGGGATGAGTGGTGAGGTGAAAATGGAGAATGGTAGATGAATGAGATGTGGTAGGGTTGAGGAGAGAAGGGTGAGGATGGGATGGAACTGTGAAGGGTGAAGGATGTGGAGAGTAAAGGGAGTGGTCGGTGAGTGGAGGAAGATGGCAGGGGGCTGGCTTAGAGATGGCGGTTGGCGTAGCGCCCCTCCTGCCGACTTGCTGGCCAACAATTGACGATTTCGTCTTTGTGGTTGTTAATCTTCCTGGTTTCTTGCTGTCAGATGGATGTAGTTTGGTTTAACCAATTGCCGACAACCACACAGGTCTCGAATCGGCGACAGGAGGTCAAAGGGCTGTGAGAGACAACTGCTCTCAACGACGGCTGGGAGTGAGCGCTCTTCAGTTCTATATACACAAATTTCAATTATAAAGTTTTATTAAACAAGAGAGATTTTATACAAAATTTGAGAATATCCTGAGTTACTTTATAATTTATTGAAAGACTTTAGTTTTGTTTTATTAGTTTTATAAAATTGTAATATCAATATAGCTATAGGTTAAGTACTAATTGTAATTAAGAAGCAATAAATGCTATTTACATGCTTGTCCTCCTACACTCCCAGGGATAGGTTAGGTCGTGGTTTTCTATGCAGCTTTTCAATTAAGCTCTAACATATCTCAATATTTTTGTGCAATGCTGGCGATTAAGTGTATTTATGTACTATGCCGATAGTCGGGATTGTACTTATTACATTTAGTATTATAACGAACTGTCTATACAGAGGATGGACTCAGGACAGATCGTCAGATAGTGTTTACAATCATGCATGCAAAGGAAGCAATTCTTGCAAGGAAAAACCTTCTGTACCAATGTGGGAGGTTAGAGGAAAGTATTCCTCCAGAGGGACATGATGAGGGAAGAGGTAGTAAAGGCAGCAGAAGCGAGGAGTAAAGGCAGCAGAAGCGAGGAGGAAACACAGGGGCAGAGGAGAGAACCAGGGAACCACAGACCCCAACTCAACTGCCCTGGAGGGAAGTGAGGGTACTCCCAACCTGCACCCCAGCAACCCCAGAGAAGAGGACAACACTCCCATCTTCCTCCCTATAGAAATCCCCCTACACTGAACCCTCCCTGCCCTCCTTCCAAGGCCCAGTCTACCCTCCCTTACCCTCTCCTTCTTCCCCTCCCCCAATACCCTCCCTGTACCCCCTTCCCCACCACGCCTTACCTTCCTTGTCCCATTTCACCCCATTCCCTTCCCGTCCGCTTTCACCCCATACCCTTCCTGTCTCCTTTCACCCCATTCCCTTCCTGTTCTCTTTCACCCTATTCCCTCCCTGTCCCCTCCCTCCTGTCACCTCATACCCTCCCGGTCTCACATCACCCCATTCCATCCCTAGCGCCCCATCCTCCCTCACCCAATATCCTCCCTGTACATCCCCATCCCCTCATCTCATACTGTCCCCCCTTTCCTTGTCCCTCCCCCCCCCCCTCGCCCTAGCATCAGATAATACCCTGTTAACCATCTCACAAGCACCCTCCCCAACCACTGTTCTCCCTGCCATCCCACCCCCAGACTCCACTGCATTCCCCAACCCATGACCTCCCTCCCCTTCCACCACATGCCCCCTGTGCTCCCCCATTCCATGCCCTAAGTGACCCCCAACACCAGACCCCTTTCAGCCACACCACACCAGACCATCCCAGCCCCTAGGTACCAGCTCCTCCAACTCCCCCCCCCCCCTTACACCCCAGGTCCCCCATTCCTAGTCTCAACCTCCCCTCAGATACCCATTGCCCCTCCAGTCCCAAGGGAATCAACAGAAACTGAGAATGGACAGAAGAGAGTCAACATTAAGGTAATGTACTCTAACATAATTGGGATCACAAGCAAGGCAAGTGAACTTAGGGAAAGAGCACAAGAAGCGAACCCAGTTGTAATTGGACTAAGAAACAACACTCAGGAATAATAACAAAAGCGGTGTTTCTCCAGAAATACACTGTAATAAGGAGAGAAGGGGAAGGAAGGGGAGAAGGCGGAATGGCCCTACTGATGAGAAAGGAATGGAGTTTTGAGGAAATGATTATTCCCAACTGTGAGGAGTTCAGAGACTTCATAACAGGAACCATGACGATGGGAGGACCAAGAGTAGTAGTAACAGTGATATATTATACAAGACCCAGGCAAGAGTATGACAAGAAAAACAAGGCGGTTAACACTATAATTGAGAGAGCAGCCGCTCTCTCAATTATCGAATCGAACCCATTTTAGTAGGAATCGAACCCATCTGCTCATCATGAAGGACTTCAATCACGTAAGGATAGACTGGGAAAACAAGGAACAGCGTGGAGGTGAGGAAGCATGGGGAGCTAAACTACTGGGAGTGGCGACAAAGAACTTTTTAAGTCAGCATGTTAGGGATGCCACAAGAATGAGAGGCAACGATGAACCAGCAAAACTCGTCCTAGTATTCACTCTGAACGACTCAGACATTAGGGAAATCTGTTTCGAAACCCCAGTGGGAATGAGTGATCACAGTGTATTTATGTTTGAGTTCCTGGTCGAAGTAGGATTAAGGTACGCAAAGAAAAGCCCAGAACACAATAGGTTGGCATTTCGGAGGGGAAACTATGAGGAGATAAGAAAATTTCTAACAGATGTAGCGTGGGAAACAGAACTCAGAGGAAAGACGGCCCAAGACATTAACTACATCACGTAGAAGTGTAAGGAGGCAGCAGACCAGTTCGTCCCAGTCCAAAATGAAAAAACGAAATAGAGACAAGAAACCCATGGTTTAATCAGAGATGTAAGATGGCAAAGTAACGAAGTACAAGGGTATGGAGAAACTATAGTAATAACATTACAAGAGAGATCAGAGAAAGATACCACAGTGACAGGAATGAGTATGTCTGGGTGAGAAGAGAGAGTGACAATATGAAAATGACATAGCAAGCAAGACAAAGACAACCTAAATTTCTGCACAGCCACATCCGGAGAAAAATAAAGGTGAAGGAACAAATAATGAAATTTAGGGTAGGGGCAGACAGATTCACTACAAACAACAAGGAGGTGTACGAAGAACTCTAGAAGAGATTCTAGGAGGTCTTCACAGTAGAGCAAGGAGACGTCCCAGAGATATGAGAAGGGAATATCAAACCAGACACCTCTAGAGGTGTTTGTGATTACAAGGGGGAGGTGAGGAAGTGTCTGCTAGAATTGGATGTGACAAAGGCTATAGGTCCGGATGAAATCTCAACATGGAAGGAGCAGAAGCTCTGTGTGTCACTCTGCATGGTATACAAATAATCACTGGTAACAGGTGAACTGCCAAGAATTTGGAAGATGCCAATGTAGTCCCAATATACAAGAAGGGGTGATAGGCAGGAGGCACTGAACTACAGGCCAGTGTCCCTAACTTGCACATCATTTAAAATGGATAAGATTGTGCTAAAAAAAACTAGTGGAACATCTGGAGCGAAAGAACTTTGTAACAGCAGCATGGGTTCAGGGATGGCAAGTCCTGCCTCACAGAATTAATTGCCTACGAACAGGCAAGATAGAGAGGGCTGGGCAGACTGCATATTTTTGGATCACCAGAAGGCCTTTGACAGTACTACATGAGAGACTAATGTAAAAGCTGGAGATGCAGTCGGGAGTAAAAGGGAAGGTACTCCACTGGATAAGGGAGTACCTAAGCAACAGATGACAGCGAGTCACTGTGAAAGGTGAGGTCTCAGATTGGCGAGGCGTCACCAGTTGAGTCCCGCAGGGTTCAGTCCTTGGACCAATACTGTTTCATATATGTAAATAATCTCCCAGAGGGTAATGACTCTTTCCTCTCATTGTTTGCTGATGATGCAAAGATTATAAGAAGGATTAAGACAGATGAAGTTAGTATGAGGCTACAAGATGACCTAGTCAAACTGAATGAATGGTTCAATAAATGGCTACTAAAGTTCAACCCGAGTAAATGTAATTAAATGAAACTAGGCAGTGGAAACAGGAAGCCAGACAAGATACCGAATGGGAGAAGAAGTCCTTCATGAAAGTGACAGAAAGATCTAGGAGTTGATATCATAACAAACATTTCTCCTGAAGCTCACAAAAAGAATAACGTCAGCGACATACGCAAGGCTGGTTAACACCAGAACTACCTTCAGGAACCTGTGTAAGGAATCATTCTGAACTTTGTACACCACATATGGAAGACCAATCCTGAAGTATGCAGCCCCAGCATGAGGCCGTACCTTGTCAAACATAAGAAACTGGAAAAAGTTCAGAGGTATGCCACTAGGCTAGATCCAGAACTAAGAGGCATGGGTTATGAGGAAAGGCTGCGAGAAATACACCTCACTGCTCTGGAAGACAGAAGAGCTCGGGGAGACATGATCACTACCTACAAAATTCTCAGAGGTATTGATAAGGTAGATAAGGTTAAACTGTTTAACACGAGGGGTATGCGAACAAGGGGGGTACATGTGGAAACCGAGTACCCAAATAAGCCACAGGGACGTTAGAAAGAACTTTTTCTGTCTGAAAAGTTAATAAATGGAATGCATTAAGCAGTGATGTGGTGGAGGCAGACTCCATACACAGATTCAAATGTAGATATGATAGAGCCCAGTATGCTTAGGAACCTGTACACCAGTTGATTGACAGTTGAGAGGCGGGACCAATGAGCCAGAGCTCAACCCCCCACATGCACAACTAGATACGTACACTTGCAGCTCCCTCACACACCTGCAGCTCCCTCACACACCTGCAGCTCCCTCACACACCTGCAGCTCCCTCACACATCTGCAACAGAAAGACTCTTAAGTATGTTTTAGAACAAATTAACTAGTGCATTCAACTTTAAAATATCTATACAAGTACAAATATGTAAAGGACATTTGTAGACATTCTGGATCTAGAAAAGGATTTGAATGCAGCTACTAACTTATCAAAAGATATCTATATATACTTAGGAAAGGAGAATGTCGCTTTGGATCAACACGTAGATTTTTTTGTTTTCGTTTTATGTGCGAAACCTCATTCAATGAAAGAAAAGGCTATGAACTCGGCTGCCCATACCTTCACGTGAAAGGCACTAATGGAACCCTACATATAGTGGCAAACAAGAAAATGACTTTAGAGGAAAGAAATCTCTTTTTATAACCAGACAAAGAGGTTTCAAAAAGTGGAGCAAAGTGTATGTATGGAACTGGCTGAAATACCTACTTGCACACCAGTCACATCTACAATTACACCCTACAACAGAGCTACAACTGGGACAGGCAACAACTATACAACAATCTGTACTGATCTGAACAAAACTGACATGCTCACGCATAACTGATCTGCCAGAAAAATCTTCATCAAATTACCCCAAATAGAGCAACCCAATGGTCTTTGCCAACATACAAGGACTAAAATCAAGAGCAAAAAATTTCCTTTTTAATTGGCCTCTTCACTGAGTCAAATGCAGTACTTGGAGTTCTCACAGAAACTCATGCAGGTAACTTTTGGACAGTGCACATAAGAATATAATCTATACAGATGTGATAGGGTAAATATGTCACATGGAGGGACAGGTATGTACATAACAGAAGACTTTGTATGCCCTGGGCATCTTAACTACAAATGAGGTGGTAGTTAACTCTTCCTGGGAGAAAAAGATAAATATACTTACTTATTATTCTAATATAAACATATAATATAATTATATATTATTATATGCAAACTGCCAGATGCAACGAGTGAGGAATTCACATATTACATAAACAAAATAGAGAATAACCTCGATAATCTGGCAAACCCAATACCTGATATTATCTTCCTAGGTGACTTCAACCTGCACAAGTCTCATATGCAGAATATTATACCAAGAATAAACAAGAATATTATACCAAGAAACCTATCTGGACATAACCAACCATAGATTAGAGAACTACTTAGATTCTGGGACAAATTTTCACTCAACCAACAGATGCGAGATTGAACTAGGAACGGAAATATTATAGATCTGAACTTTATAATCAAAGAAGACAATCAGGGACATTACAATCTTAGATACATAATACTCAGATCACAAACTCATTGAAGTGCAAACATTAATACTCGTAATAGGCTTAAAACAACGATTAAGCAAGAGGGATTATTCAATAAATTCAATTTTAATTAAAGGATAAACTGGGAAAAGTTAAACAGGGAACTAAGAACAGTTTCCTATTGAATGTTTGTAAGTAACTAAAATCTCACAATAGGAATACAATTGACTTCCGAAGTATATAAATTGTCAAACATGTTCCTTTGTTGAAAGCCAAAAAGAGGACCAATGTAGAAAGATAACGCAGACGGAACTACAAAAGGAAAAACATAACGGAACTTCTTAAGCAGAGACACGTCTATCCCTACAAATAAGGAATAATTTATACAGGATGTTTGAAGAAATCTAGTACAGACTGAAGCAATCATATATGATTAAAGGAATCCAACTAGAACAAAGTCATACACGTGATAAAGAAAACCTAAAATATTTCTTCACATGTGAAATAAATATTTTTATCTTAACAAAAAATCAATAATAGACCTATTCTTACAAGTGAAGGGTAATACACAGAGGATGACAAAGAAATTAGTTAAATCCTATAAAAGCAAAATGAGGACATGTTCAGCACCCAAATAAACAGCATGGCAGTGGAAGAACCGGACAGTTTCTTTATGCGTGATATCTAAACTCTTGAAAATATAACTAATATTAACAAGAATTTTGCTGATTTTGAATGAGAAATTGACATTATGTCCATGCACTCAGCCCCGGGTCAAAACTCGCGGAATTCAATATTTATAAAGAAATGCAAAGTGCCTGTAGCAAAGTGTGGAGAAAACTTTGACACAGGAGATACACCAGATTCGCTTAAATCAATACATCTAGCTCCCCTTCACAAGGAAGGTAACGAAGCATAGTAGACTAAGAATTATGGACCAGTTGTAGTAACGTCCCACATAATAAGAGTATTTCAATGAGTGATCAGGAATCAGGTCTCCAGTTTAATGGAGACCTTTGTCCTCCACAACCCAGATCAACATGTATTTAGAGCGGGAATATCATGCATTTCGCAGCTACTTAGCTACTACGGCAAAATCACTGAGGCATTAAAAAAAAAATAGAATTCCGATGAGGCATACACTGACTTCGAAAAGGCATTTCATGAATGTGACCATGGAGTGTTTAGTACACAAAATGAGATTAATGAAAATGTCAGGTAAAGTAGGATGGTGGATATTCAATTTTATGTAGAACAGAACAGTTTCAATCAACCAAATAAAATCGAGTTCAAGCGCAATTAAAAGCTCTGTACTTCAGGGTACAGTCTTTGCTCCACAGCTTTTCCTTATTCTCATCAGATATAGACAAAAACACATGTCACAGCTTTGTGTCATCTTTTGCAGCTGACACAAAATCAGCATGAAAATTATTTCTGTTCAAGACATTGATAAACTACAGCAGAAGTCAATAAAGTTTTCGTCTGAGTAGGAGAAAATAACATGATGTTTAACAGTGATGAATTCCACGTACTCAGGTACGGTATAAATAAGGACATAGAACAAAATTCAGGATAGAAAAGACAAATCTGCTCATAGTAGAAAAGCATCATGTAAAAGATCTGGGAATAATATGTAATGACCTAACGTTTAGAGCACATAACCATGCAAATTTAGCATAAGCCAAAAAATTATCGGATGGATTGTGAGAACCGTCAAATCCATGGATCCCATCACAATCAAGACTAAACCACACACCAGAAGATGTGGAGACGATGACGTTTCGGTCCGTCCTGGATCATAATCGAGTCTTGATAATGGTCCAGGACGGACCATGATCCTGGACGAACCAAAACGTTGTCGTCTCCTCATCTTCTGGTGAGTGGTTTATTCTTCATATCTTCAGCCACATTGTGACCCATCGTCTGCAACCCATCACAATGGTTGTACTATTCAAATACCTTCTGTTGTCCCGTCTTGAGTACTGCTTGATACTCTCTTCCCCTCTCAGAGCAGAAGAGATTGCTGAAATAGCGGGAATACAGACAACATATATGGCATACATAGACGCGATAAAGCACCTAAATTATTGGGATCATCTTAAAGCTCTCCAAATGTACTCCCTAGAAAGGAGACGATTGAGGTATCAAATAATATACACGTGGGAAATACTGTTGGGCCAGGTCCCAAATCTACACATACTGGAGTTAACGATATGGAAGGAAATGCCAAATAGCACCATTGAAGAGCTGATAGGCACAACCACAGAACATCATAACTGAGAACATCAATCAGTATAATCAGAGGTCCACTGTTCAACATACAGCGAGAATAAGAAATATTGCTAGAACAAACGTGGACGTCTTCAAGAGAAAATTGGATAGTTTTCTTCAAGAATTGCCATGCCAACCAGGCAGTGGTGGGTATGTGGGCCTGCGGGCCGCTCCAAGTAACAGCCTGTTGGACCAAGTTCTCGAGTCAAGCCTGGCCCCGGCCGGGCTTGGAGAGTAGAAGAACTTCCAGAACCCCACCCAGGCACGGTACTAAATTTGTAATATAAACAAAAGCTCAGGATTATGTAAATACGCTTTTGTGAAATGTAGAAGTTTGTGTGTGTAGTAATTATTCATGGAATAATAGCATTCACAGTGGCCCTGTATGCACTGCCTGGAGATTAGGGCAGAGATTGACAGGTTAATGAAGCAGGTGAAACAGTAATGGTGGGCAAGGTGTCTCACAAAGATGTATAGGAGAAGATCCATCGAGATAGCTGGCGAGTGGTGGATAAATTTACTCAAGACGGCAAAGGACGTCAAAGAAATAAACACTGGTTAAAATGTAGAACCACTTCAGTTGAACGAGGGAAGAGCATTAGCGGTAACTAACCAGATGAGCTGAATATCACTGCAATCTAACCAAACACCTAACTCGTGTTTAACTTACCTAACCATTAGTCAAAGGTGAGTCCAGTGATTTGGGACAATCTTCTCCATCACTTTGCATGGTATGCAAGTTAGTAGGACTGGCCTGTAGTTCAGTGCCTCCTGTCTGTCACCCTTCTGGAATATCGGGACTACATTAACCGTCGTCCAAGTTTTTGGCAATTCACTTGTCACCAGTGATTTGTTATACACCATGGCTAGTGGGTGACACAGAGCTTCAGCTCCTTCCTTCAGTATCCATGGTGAGATTCCATCCGAGCCTATAGCCTTTGTCACTTCCAACTCTAGCAGATGCTTCTTCACCTTCCCACTGGTAATTACAAACTCATCTGGTGTTTGGTTAGATCTTCCCTCTCCTATCTCTGGGACTTTCCCTTGCTCTTCTGTAAACACCACCTGAAATTTCTAATCTAGTTCCTCGCACACTTCCTTGTCGTTTGTAGTGAATTCGTCTGCTTTTATCCTCAGTTTTATTACCTGTTCCTTACTGATGATTTTCTCCTAATGTGGCCATGCAGCAATTTAGGTTGAGTCTTTGCCTTGTTTGCTATGTCATTTTCATATTGTCTTTCTGCCTCTCTTCTCACCCTGATGTATTCATTCCTGGCGCTCTGGTATCTTTCTCTGCTCACTAGTATCCTATTATTTCTGTAGTTTCTCCACGCCCTTTTACTCTGATGATGTGATGTATATCTTTGGTTAAACGAGCATGTGGATTGACAGTCCTTAATTTGTGGTTGCTATCGTGGGGAAACTTACTGCTTGACAGTATTTATGAGGGTGTCCAGCTGATGGATACCTTTTTTGATCAAAAGAATGGCAGTACGGATGACTACTGCTAGTTTATGGGTTACCGTTAGTTTCAGGTACTCAAAGTTCTTTTAAGGTCATTGGTTGCTTCGCATTCCAGGATATATATAATAAAAGGGATTTTCTAAAATTTGTTTGGTAGAAGATGCATTCCCACTAGTTTCCTCTGTTGTAACCTACGTAAGCTGTACAACCGAACTCCTATTTCCTTATGGACTATCGGGATATTTAACCCGTCAAATTTGTTTGCCTGAAATACTATTCATTAGTAAGAACTGTTGAAACATTCAATTGCATTTTGGTGAAAGATTGAAAATGCCTTCTAGCCTAATATAACTAGGGTTGAAGAGGTCCTACGTTCAAAAACATATCCCCATTCCCTCTTCAGTAATGACTGGCTCTTTAGGGGACCATTACCTAGCTTCCAACCCTCCCAGTAATGGTATATGATGTCCTGGTTTTCAACGCCATCTAGGGGTTTAGTGACAAAAAGCCTTTTGCTAAAAGTAATGGATTGTTTTTACCCGTCTTGAAAATTTAGATGTTGAAGTTTAATAGTCCCGAACCTCTAGTTAATTACCAGATTACTAATGTGCAAGGAAAAGTTATAATAATCCAGGGGTTGATAAGCTGGGTTGTGTCCATCCAGCGTAACGGCCGTCCCTCGGGGTTGCCCAGCTAGCTTTCTCAAACTGCAACCACATTGTGTGTTATCAGTTACCATATCTAGATGAACCAGACTGATAAAAGTGAGTTTGGGTGCTTCACAAACTCATTTGTTTAAGATTTTTTATCTTTTTATTTATTTATATTTTAAGAGGGGAGTGAGAATTTGCCTGTTACATCAGTGACTAGCTATGTGATGGAAGATGAACAAACTTCATGAGAGCTGACCCCCTCTATGTCTACCGGCATAGAATTCGATACATCCACCATTTGGAAACTGCCCATCAGCAACACCTTGGATCATCAGCTTTAAAAAATTCGTCAAGTTAACAGTAGGAATTGAGAATATTTAGTTTTTGGTGTGTACAAAACTGAAAATATCTACTTAATTTAATTATCACCCTAAGATGGAGAATTTAATTGGGGACGATGAAGCTTTTGAAAAAGATTCGTCCAGTAATTTATTAGCAAGACCTGTTGAAACTTTCAGTTGTATTTTGGAATATGAATGAAAAGACCTACATAACCTAATTTAAATATGGTTGAAGTCCTTCGTTCAAAAAGCCTCTCCCTCTTGTGTGAGTACCTGCACCCCCAAGTTGAGGTGCGGCACCGTGCGTAAAGATGATCGGTTTAAAAGAGAAAATAAATGAAGCGAAAACGATAGTGAAAATTAGAAAATACTTTAATTTAACGAAGGAGGAAAGATTAGCGTTGAAAGCGTTAAAACGAAGAGTGACAAAACAGGCAGGTAACGGTGGTGCAGTGATAGTGTGAAAATTTGTTATCTACAGAAAAATTTCATAAACTAATGATAAACTAAACGTAATGAAAATTTTTACATAAACTTGACGTTTATGTAAAATATTCCAGCCCAATATAACCTGCCTAAGATACACAAGTAGAAATTAACCATAACATATGGCAGCGTAGGCCAGTCTTAAGTGGGTGCAGGGCACCAACTAGACCTATAGACTGGATCTGAACAGTACTATTAACCCCGCTTCTACAATTACTTAGAAAGTTAAATGACAACGGAATACAATCAATCAGGGACCCTATACCAAGGAAAGCTGTCCTTTTCTCTTTGGATGTTGTCTGTGTGTCCGAGCATACTGCAGATTGAAGAAGCCAGAAACGTAAGCAGAATTTTTTACCTTAATAATCAAGTTCAGACTGGCCCTCAAACAAACAGCAGTCCTCAGGCTTCCAATCAAGCAATTACTTGAGGAGGCAATACTTCATGTGATGATAGACGCCCTCCTAACCCTTAATAATAGAACCTACAGACAAATCAAGGGGAACAGCAATCAGTGCTTCGAGCAGTGTGGTGGCTGCTGCTGCTTTAGATTTAGCTACTCGGAACTAATACATCTATGTAGCACTGGCTATGGTGAGCCCGTAATTGAGTTTGGCTATTCACGATAACCTTGTTACTCTGATATTTGGGTCAGTTTTAAATGAAGGTAGTTTCCTTCTTTTCGCACTGGTTTAAGTCATTTGTTTTCGTAACATTATCTTGTGTCGGATATAGCCGCACCATTTTCACTATTGTGTCCCATTCTTCAACTACTTTTCTAAGTATCGTAGTGGCTGTGGATTTTGAATTTTAATGCAGCTGATCTTGTTGGTTGCATGTTGAGTTTCAGGCACAGGGCTTCACTTTCCAGTAAGTAATGAAACAGTAGCACTTCTGGATCTGTTCCAAAGACAAAACACTAACTATTGGGTTTATTACCTCCCAGCAGCACTTGTAGCCAAGTCTTACTCTGTGTATGGCTACTACAATGTGTCTGGATAGCATTTTGCCAGGCTTGAAAGAGGCTCACCCAGTGGCTTGTTCATACATCATTGCACTGGCTCTGCCTTCTGTCACTTTGGCTGTGTGGCGACTTTTGATAGGAGTATTTTCTTCATAATTTGCCTCTAAATCTCTGAAGAACTTTGTTTATTTTACCTGTACAACAGTTAAATCAGTGGCAGTTTTTGCTAGCAAGTGTCTTTTCATTATCAACTATGACGATGTGACTTGGTATCCAATTTAGGGCGATTGACAGATTGAATGTGAGGCCATAGTACTGGGAATGATGGAGATGGAACGGGAAAGACAAAAGAGCGAGAGTAGAGACAGGAAGAGGCCTCGACATCGAACTGGAGGCGGAAAATAGAACCTGATATCTAGTGGAGAAAGCTGCCGGAATTTCACCGACTACCGCCCTCAGGGACTTATAAGACGACACATTGAAAACAGCCTGGGATGAACATTCACCTGAATTTACTTTAGAACTACTAATGCTAGTGGTCTCTATAACGGCAGGTAGCCGTCGGCTTGTCAAAGATCCTTCCCCGCCATTTGCCCTGATCTTTTCCAATTGTATTTTAAAGCCCACCAAAGTTTTGGCATTTGCGACTTCGGCGGGTAAGCTGTTCCACGGGTTTATATCACTATGGGTAAAAAAAAAATCATTTTTTTTTCTGTCCTACAGTGTGGCGTTTTGAACTTTAACCCGTTGCTTCTCGTTCTTGTTGAATCTGACCTTTTGAAGAAATTGTTCAGATCGTCATCCTCTAACTTGCTCAGTATTTTATTTAAGATCTGTTTCGATGGTAAAGTTTTGATGAGATCCGCCCTGTCATGCCTGGTTTGCTGTGTCAGCCCAGTGGCACTCCTCCGTTTCTGATACGGAAGATGACTAAGCTTTGGGATAATTTTTGTTGCCCCGTGTTGCACTTGTTGCACTG
Organism: Procambarus clarkii; assembly: GCF_040958095.1. Lineage (NCBI taxonomy): Eukaryota > Metazoa > Arthropoda > Malacostraca > Decapoda > Cambaridae > Procambarus > Procambarus clarkii. The sequence continues at coordinate 10,793,060 of NC_091228.1, forward strand.
ACCTTGAAGATGAGGTCTCCATGCCTGCAATCATTCAGGTGAGTGCGTACCAGACTTATACAAGTGGACTACTTTTTTTTTCTTGAAGATAAAGGTACACTTGATTATTCCCAGGATTTGTTTTGCTTTTTTAATACCTCTCCCACTAGTTGTGTAATTTTAAGTGAATGAAGGATTCTGACTCCAAGGTCCTTTTTTCATCTATCTGTTGTAAGGTAGAGCGGTCAATTTGGTAGTTGTGACGTGGATTGTGTTATGCCCACATGCAGGGTCTTGCATTTATCGTCATTATAAAGCATTTACCAGTAATTTGACCATTTGTAGAGTTCATGTATCTCTCTTTGTAAGGCCTCAATATCACTGTCACTTCCCACGTTACCATTGATCATGGTGTCATTTGCGAATTTGATGATGTGGTTTGTAATATTCTCATCTATGTCACTAATGTATATGACAAAAAGGGGTTAGCTCCAAAATGGACACCTGTGGCACCCTACTTAGCAAATTTCCCCAGCCAGATTAATTCCCATTTAGCACGACCTTTTGTTTTCTGTTTTAACCATTGTTTTATCCATTCCAGTATTCTCCCATTCATTCCCTGTACCTGCAATTGCAATGACAGTCTCATGTGGTACCTTGTTAAAAGCTTTAGCAAAGTCCATGTAAGCTACATCTACCTCAAGTCTTGTCTGAATAGACAATTACCGTTTCCAGAAATATGAGCAGGTTAGTAAGGCAGAATCTATTTAACAAACCCCAGTTGCGTTTATTTTACAAAAATTTTCTCTGCCATATGTTGTATGACTCCTAAGGGAGGGGGTCCTTCCATGAGCTTCCAGATGTGTGATGTCAAGCTGGTCGGACTTTTCTTCTCCTGAGCTCTTTCGGCTTTAAATTTTTTTTTTTTAAACTGTTGCATATTTTCAATCCAGGGGAATTATCCCTAGGTCCAGTGGATTGTCTGAAAGTGAGTTTCAATGGTATTCATCGTGCATTTGACAGTTCCTTCATCACTTTTGATTGAAATCCATCCATAACTGGGGCTTTTGCGTCTTAGTTTGTCAATGGTCTTCCTGATTGTATCACACGTAATGGGGTATATCCCCTAATTCATTCTCTTCACTTCAAACATTTGTGTGGGTGATGGAATTCCTTTCAGCCTTTCTTGTGTGAACACTGATATAAAGTATTCAGTGTTTGCTGCCCCTTTTATCACCTAATAAAACTTGGTTAGTCTCATGTTTTGGGGGTCCTGTAGAGTCCTTTGTTATGGTTTTACTTCGTATATGCATAGAAAAAATTTGGATCTTCCTCTTATGTTTTGGGCAAGTTTCTTTCGTAGTTTCTTTCGGCTAATCTGATTGCGTGGATAGCTGAATTTAATGCTCTTTTTATATATCTCATGATCAATGTAATTAAGATGCAGATAACATCAATGGAAGGGACGATATGAGTAGTGTAAAGTGCGACTAGAGCGACGCGCGCCATCTGCCCAGGTGGCACTCTTGAGTGCCAGCTGGGCAGGTGTGGCGCTCGCTCAAGTCGCAAAGGGTTTGGGGGGAATTTCCCCGGAAGTTTGGCGCGTGTCGGACGCGTGTGAGCGTCCGGTGTTAGGGTATGTGGTCAGGAAAGATGGGAGGTTCTGTTGTTGTTGGGGGTGTAGGAGAGTATGTGTGGTAGAGTAAGAAATACAAGGATAAGAGTGGAATATGTGGAAAGAGTAAATGAATATGTATGTGTGTTTGCCGTAGACTTAATCCTGTGTGTAGATAATAGTTTTTGATGATAGTAAGTAAGCTATGTAGAGGATGAGTGAGAGGGGTCCCAACATAGTCTGTTATGTTGTTTGGGGTGGGGGGAAGGGTGAGGGAGGGAGGGAGGGATGGAAGGGTGAGGGGAGGTCCCCCTCGGCGTGAGACTGCTCAGGGGTCATTTGCGGTTTTGACAACCATTAGCTCCCCCTACAGGAAGCCGTAAGTGGGAGAGGAGGGTAAGAGAGAGCAGAGTCCAGGAGGAGTGATGTGGTCCATTTGCCTTAATGGCTTTTCGATGTCTTAAGACAAGTCTTGGAGATGTTCACCCCAGCATGGCTCTACCTCCACTGCGATTCGTTAAGGAGGGGGCTAGGGTCTTACTTCCGCCAGCAGGGGGCTCACCTGTCATCGTCAATCACCCCCACCCCTCCCATACCATCAGGGGGCCCCCCTCTCCATCCCCTCCACTACCTTCTAGAGTGGGGCACCCCTCTTCCCCCTTACCTTCTAGAGTGGTACGGACCAGGATCACATACCGTCACATCGACCTGAGAAGTGTCACCACATGGCACATCGCTTAGTAAACTCAGTCAAAGTCAGTAGGTTAGCGTTTACTAAAAGAGGGAAACATTTCACATCGTCACGGAGACGCGATCTCTACCTACAAATTGTTCTTGTTAACTGTGATCATTGAAATGTATGCATGTTTACTCAATCTCCATCACCTCTTCTTCCTACAGCCATTACTGTTGTGCAGAGCTTGTATCACACAACGGTGTTATCATAGCAAGACAATGTCACAGAATGTTCAAGACTCCTGAATGAATGAAACGGCATTCCGTCTCGTTAAGGTCTAACCTTCGCGGCGGTTTGAGACGTTGTGAGATGGACTAGGTAGTGGGATGGCCTTACCCTCTCCCCATCCACCCCCCCCCCAAACCCCTACCCCCTCCCACCCCACTCCTCTCTCCTTACCATCAACCATTGTTCTGTGCAAAGCCTTTAGTATTTTTTCTGATCATATGTATAACCTTGTATCGCATCGTGACCAACATGGTATCATCATTCTTTGCTCAAATAGCATTTTTTAAGAATATCCAGTCATAAGCTGGTCTTCAATCTTATTATTATAACAAATCATAATTTGTTGTAAACACAACTGCATGGGATATACATAGCAGTCAGTCAGTCAGTCAGTGGTTTCTCTCTGTATATATATCTCTCTCTATATATATCTCTCTCTATATCTCTCTCTATATATCTCTTTCTATATATCTCTTTCTATATATATCTCTCTATATCTCTCTCTCTATATCTCTCTCTATATATCTCTCTCTCTATATCTCTCTCTCTATATATATCTCTCTCTCTCTCTCTATATCTCTCTCTCTCTATCTCTCTCTCTCTATATCTATCTCTATATCTGTCTCTCTATATCTATCTCTCTATATCTATCTCTCTCTATATCTCACTCTCTATCTCTCTCTCTCTCTCTCTCTCTCTCTCTCTCTCTCTCTCTCTCTCTCTCTCTCTCTCTCTCTCTCTCTCCCTCTCTCTCTCTCTCTCTCTCTCTCCCTCTCTCTCTCTCTCTCTCCAGATCATTTAATAATTGGGGGGAAAGTAACATCATTTCCTTTCTCCTGCTGCCGCTGTTCACGTATCTTTTTTCATTTCACTTAGACTGACAGCGCACCAGAGGATGGACGACTAATGTCAATTTTCGAGCCCCCATCACTCTCACCCTTACAACCTTGTAAGGTAACACGACCAACATGATGACATCGTTCTTTGCTCAAATATCATTAATGTAACGTGATCAATATAGTAACTTCGTTCTTTGCCCAAATAACATTTTAAGAGTAACGAGCAACTTTCTGTCCGATGTCTGAATAATGAAATGTAAACCATGTTTAGCCATTACATCCAAACACAATAAAATATTACCACAAGCTTGTTTAGTTCTTGTATCACATAACGTAACGTAGCGTTTATTTAACAACTGGTAGACATAACATAATATAGCTTCATATTCACTGTGGTAAAACAAACACACACACACACACACACACACACACACACACACACACACACACACACATCACGGTCAGTCCTCGCTATAGCTCAAACGCGCCGTTCATTCTCTCTCCCTTAGGTGAGCATTGTTCCACACATACAAATTCCAAGCAAAGTAAACATATATAAGACAATGTGGAAAAACATAGTCTTGATACTATTATTAAATTGACTTGTTCATTATCCCCGAGTTCAAGGCTGCCTCTTAAGACCTACATCGTCCAAATGTAATCACCAATCGATGAGAATAAGACCGGATGAGTCGATAGTGAAATAGCTCTGGGCTATGTCTATTTTCAGTTCTTGTAACACAGTCAATGTAGCGTAATGGGAAAACAGACTTTCTACTGCCTACATAAATAGCATTTGAAAATGTATGCAAGTCTAGACAATCTCCTATAGCTCTTACATTCTAAACACAAATAAAATATTAGCACACGCTTGCATCGCATTATATCATCATTAAGTAACGTGGAGATCTGGCTGATGTCCGAATATCATTATTGAAATGTGAACCCCATTTAGCCAAACACAATATCTCCATTACATATCATAGCATATAAATATTACGGTCTGCAAGTTTTAGCCTCTGTAACACATTGTAACGTAACGTGGAAATCATCATCATCATATTTCTACAGACCAAATAACATTTTTAAATGAAAGTATGACTTAGTCCATCTCCATTACATCTCTTACCATATAAATATTGGCGTCTACCAGTTTTAGCCCTCTGTAACACAATGTAACGTAACGTAACGTAACGCAAATCAACTTTTTGCAGTCCAAAATGTCATTTTGAAACGAAAAGTGATGCTTAGTCCATCTCCATTACAGCTCTTACCATATAAATATTGGTGTCTACCAGTTTTAGACCCTGTAACACATTGTAACGTAACGTGGAAATCATCATCATCATATTTCTACAGACCAAATAACATTTTTAAATGAAAGTATGACTTAGTCCATCTTCATTACATCTCTTACCATATAAATATTGGCGTCTACCAGTTTTAGCCTCTGTAACACAATGTAACGTAACGTAACGTAACTCAAATCAACTTTTTGCAGTCCAAAATGTCATTTTTAAATGAAAGTATGACTTAGTCCATCTCCATTACATCTCTTACCATATAAATATTGGCGTCTACCAGTTTTAGCCCTCTGTAACACAATATAACGTAACGTAACGTAACGCAAATCAACTTTTTGCAGTCCAAAATGTCATTTTTAAATGAAAGTATGACTTAGCCCATCTCCATTACATCTCTTACCATATAAATATTGGCCTCTACTCGTTTTAGCCCTCTGTAACACAATGTAACGTAACGTAACGTAACGCAAATCAACTTTTGCAGTCCAAAATGTCATTTTTAAATGAAAGTATGACTTAGCCCATCTCCATTACATCTCTTACCATATAAATATTGGCCTCTACCCGTTTTAGCCCTCTGTAACACAATGTAACGTAACATAACGTAACGCAAATCAACTTTTGCAGTCCAAAATGTCATTTTAAAATGAAAGTATGACTTAGTCCATCTCCATTACATCTCCTACCATATGAATATTACGGTCTACCAGTTTTAGCCCTCTGTAACACAATGTAACGTAACGTGGAAAATCAACTTTGTCTGATGACCAAATAACATTATTGAAAATGACATCCATGTTTAGCCATTACATCCAAACACAAAGAAAAATATTACCGCATTTCTTGAGAAACTTATATGTGGAGATCATATCTCTAGAGTCCACACAATAAGCCACACATCACACATCTTCTGTTTTCAAATCACAGTTCGCATCTAATTTAATGTTATTTTTTTTTTTTTGCAGAAACTATGTTTTGAGAATATGCTCAATGTCAGCAATTACTATTCGTATCATCAAACTCCTTTCAGTCATCAAAAACAAGCAGAGGTGCCGCATAAACCACTAAAGATTTGATGTATGCAAGGTACATTATTTTTGACAATTCTGTCGCCGACACACCTTAGCGAGATGACTGCGCGCAACAGTACCCTAGCACTCTTAATAATTTTATTCAAGCACTGTTAACATAGCATAATGTAAGATTTTTTTTTCACATTTCATATCGCGTGTGTAGATTAGAGAGAGAAGGCAAACGTAGCTTGCAGCTAGTCAAAACTTATCATAACAGATATGATTTCACAGAGTTTTCAACCTTTGCCAGTTTTTCAATGTTTTCTCTTCACTTGTGCTAAGTGAGTCAGACAAAATGTGACATTTCATTTCATTATTAGCCAGGCAATATGCTATTAGCTAGATAGTCAAAACATATAACGAGCATTATTTCACAGGAATTTTTTCTAGCAAATATGCTTCCTTTAAGCAGTTCAACACATCAAACACCAGCAGTCCGTGAAATTCCCTTTAGTCAATAATCATCCTTTACAGTATTTCTTGACTAAAATAGCACTCCAAAACATAAGTGGTCATTTTTATTCTCACTGTCGCACTATAGTCAATAATTTGTTTCGCAGAGTGACAAGTTATGCCTAGTGATGAGATTTCACGGTGAGCATAGTTTAAGAGAGTTCACACTGTATTAATTACGGTCATGGATATCTTATGTTATGTTTATGAATATCATTACTTCTTATTTTTAACATTTTTCTTGCCCCCCAGCTTTTCAGTCTTCTCTTATTCTTTTTCAAATAAAGTTTGCTTACTGTTTTCCAGTAGATTGGCTTCACATTACATATATTAATCAATTTTCAAATTCAGTTCAGTTTCTTTTTCAATATCACAGCTTTGTTGTCCCCCTGCCAGTATCTAGTTCAAGACCTCTTATTATCAATGTCATTAATACTGCTATCATCAACCATGTATTGGATGTCTCAGACATTCAGTTAACAACGTAGTAAGTGTTTAATGAACGTGAGAATCACTTCATGTGCGCTCATTTTAGTTTAGTTTAAAGTTTTCCATCTTGAATTAATACTACTATCACCAACTATGTATTGGATAGCTCAGACATTCAGTTAACAACTCAGTAAGTGAAAATCACTTCATGTGAGCTTATTTTTAGTTTAGGATAAGGTTTTTCCATCGTGAAATACTATTATCATTAACCAAGGTATTGGGTGGCTCTACCATTCAATTTACAACTCAGTAACTGTTTACTGAACATTGTTATCCCTCCATGCGACCTCATTTTTTTAGTTTAAAGTTTCTCCATCGTAAAAAAATAAAATATTACTATCACCAGCCATGTATCGGGTGGCTCAACCATTCAGTTTACAACTCAGTAACTGTTTACTGAACGTAGATATCCCTCCATGCGACCTCATTTTTTAGTTTAAAGTTTCTCCATCGTAAATAAAAAATAAAATATTACTATCACAAACCTTGTATTGGCCAGCTCCGGCATTCAGTTTACAACTCAGTAAGTGTTTACTGAATGCAAAATCGCTACATGTGTGGTCATTTAGTTTAAAGTTTCTCAATCTTAAAATATTACTATCATCATCAACCATGCATTGGCCGGCTTAGTCTTTCAGTTTACAACTCAGTAAGTGTTTACTAAATGCAAAATCGTTACATGTGTGGTCATTTAGTTTAAAGTTTCTCAATCTTAAAATATTACTATCATCTTCAACTATGCATTGGCTGGCTTAGTCTTTCAGTTTACAACTCAGTGAGTGTTAACTGAATGTGGAAATTATCACGTGTGAGCATTTAGTTTAGTTTTAAGTTTCACAATCAATTAAATACTATCATCAATCCTGTATTGGGCTGTCGGGCATTCAGTTATCCACTCGGTGAGTGTTTACTGAACGTCGAAATCATTTCCTGTGGGCCCATTTTTTACTTGAACCCGTCTCCACTCCAAACCGGACCTGCGGTCTGAGTCGGGACCGCAGGTCCTGACTGGTTTGGAGTGAAGGCGACAACTGTGAAATGAGAAGTTGGAGGTCAAGGAAATTGGCGTAAAATCCACGGAAGTTCCATTGAAGAAAAGACATCAGCAAAGAGAGAGAGGAGAGCAACAGAGGGCAAAGAAGAAACAAAGGTGAAGAAGGAACACAGCACGCTAAAAAAAGCACACAGTCAGGATCAGGGTCAGCGAAGTCAGGGTTAGGGGGCATGAGTAAACTGAGTAAAGAAGGAGGGAAAGAAGCGGGAGGACAGACCAGAGGTGGACGAGCAGGGTCTGGAGGAGGTGGAAGGGGAGGAGGAGGGGCAGAAAGAGGGGAGCGCACCTCAGCAAGGGCAGTAACCGAGATGGAGCCGGGGGCTAAAGAAACCCCCACAGTAGGAACAGGGGGCTAAAGAAACCCCCACAGTAGGAACAGGGGGCTCCACCACCAAAACGGGAGGGGAAGGAACGATAGAATCAGAGACAGGGGGTGAAGAAGAAAGCGAAGCCTTCTTACCGACAGGGAAGGAGGAAGGAGAGGAGCCAGGTTTCCGCTTGTGACTCAAAGATACAGGCGTCCCAGCAACAATGTACTGGGCAACAGACTTCAGCGTCTCGATAGAAGAAGAGCGAGAGCGAACAACACAACCATCAGGAGAGCGATGGGCATCGGCCCGCACAGTGAGGCAGCGTAGAGAGCCAAGAGACGAAAGAGAATGACGGGAAGGAGGACTAGAGGGAGAGGAAAAAGAAGACACAGGAGACGTGACAGACTGGGTAGAAAGAAGGGGAGCCCTAGACAGAGAACCAGGAGGGGGACCCTTCGGAACAGAACGGAGGGAAACAGGGAGGTGGTGGTGGGCGTGTCTGGGTCTAAGGTTCGGAAACGGATGTGAGAATGAAGAAGGCGGGAAGGACGAGGAGAGGAAGAGCACACCACGCGAGCATAGGAGACACCAGCGATAGAGGGGAGACGATGAACTTGGCGCCGAGCCTCAGGAAAAGACAAACGGTCCCGGTGCTTCAAGTTGAGGACAGCCGCCTCAAGTTTGTAACGAATATACGTACGGGAGAAGGTAGGGTGGGCCTCACCGCAATTGAGGCAGCGGGCCTGGGGGAGAAGTGCACTCCAACTTAGAGTGACCCTCGCTTCCACACAGGGAACAGAGAGAGACAGGACTAGAGAATTTGAGGGCACCATGCCCAAACCTCCAGCACTTACCGCAGAGCCGAGGAGATGGAGTATATTCCTGAACGGAGCATCAGGCACCAGCAAGAATGACAGAGGGTGGAAGGGTCCTACCATCAAAGGAAACCTTCACAACCCAAAGGGACAGACGGCGATGACCACGAGGGGGACGAGAAAATGTATCCACCTGGAGAACAGAATGACCCTGGGCCTCGAGGATATGCTTGATATGCTCGTGGGATCTCAGTCCTTGAGATCCCTAACCCCGGTCGCAACATGGTGCGGGAGGAGAACAGTGCCAACACTGGCATTCAACCGGGCGTTCTTCAAGACCTGAACAGGGGTTTCACCAAGGCAGGATAAGGCGGCCAAGCGGGTAGCCACATCCTGAGAAGGAGCAGCAACGACACGGGTACCAAGACGGGTGGGGTTGAAGGTAACAGAGGCATCCACGGAATCGACAAGATGCTTATGAAGGGAAAAATCGTCAGGAGGAGTTGAATCCAAAGATTGGAGGTCAAAGTATTTAGTCCACGTAGCAGGACCAAACAAAGCATGGAACGAAATAGGATGGGAAGGGAGTATACGAGAGTGGTCGTGACGGGGACGGCGATGAGAACTCTTAGAGAGAGACGGGTCGAAAGGTGCAGTAGTCACAAGAAGAGATGGAGCCATGCAAGAGAACGAGACGGTCACCACAGCAGGCTTGGGGCTCGACCCAACCACAGAGGAGGGAGGGGAGCAGGGAGGAAGAGTCCGGTCTGGGTCTAAACCGTGTCCTGTAGCGGGGGCTACAGATCCTGGTCTTCCAGGACGGTCCGACCCGGGGGCCTGGTCGCCCACCCCATGAGCCTGGGAAAGAGAAGTCAAGTCGTCATCCATACACCAAACCAATATATAAGGGATGGAACCTGGAACCAAGGGATACCACCTACCAGGGCAGCCAGGGAGACCGAGCGTGGGCCACTGCACGTAGGGTGTGTCGACCCCAGCGGTGCTCCCCCTTTTCAAACGGGGAGTCCTACTACTTCCTTCATTCTCCCACACTGGGGCTATGACCCCAGTCTCCCTATCTCTCCAGCCTGGACACCCAACCATCCACTCAGGGCGGCCTCTCACAGGCGACCCCTACAGCGGGTGGTCCGATGGCCCACAAGACCCCTACATGGTGCCCTTCAGCCCTTCAGAGTAGTGGAAAGTACGCCAAATCGTGTCCGTTTTGCTTTTTTCGAGGGACACGTTCTGGCGTACCTGTTTTTCGTTACAGTTTTAAGGGGACACGTTCTGGCGTACCTGTTTTCGTTGCAGTTTTGATGGGACACGACTTGGCGTACCTGTTTTTCGTTGCAGTTTTGATGGGACGCGACTTGGCGTACCTGTTTTTCGTTGCAGTTTTGATGGGACACGACTTGGCGTACCTATTTTTCGTTGCAGTTTTGATGGGACACGACTTGGCGTACCTGTTTTTCGTTGCAGTTTTGATGGGACACGACTTGGCGTACCTGTTTTTCGTTGCAGTTTTGATGGGACACGACTTGGCGTACCTGTTTTTCGTTGCAGTTTTGATGGGACACGACTTGGCGTACCTGTTTTTCGTTGCAGTTTTGATGGGACACGACTTGGCGTACCTGTTTTTCGTTGCAGTTTTGATGGGACACGACTTGGCGTACCTGTTTTTCGTTACCCCAGTGGGCCATGCACAGACATTGCTAATGGTCAATGACGTCACCCCCGTCTTCATCTTCCCTGTATAAGTCCGTTTTCTGTTATAGTGTAATTATTCCCATTTTCAATATTTATAGCAAAGGGGGATTCAAATGCTGCCTTCTGTCAAGTCTAATGTGCAATGGCGTTAACCATTATAAGCTCGTTTTTTCACAATTAGGTATTACCATACGGTTTCCCATTGTCTAAGATCATTTTATAGCTAAGATTACATAATAATAACAAGAAATGAGTTCAAACCCTGTTTACAGAACCGGTATTTACCCAGGTCTTTTTCCTAAATATAAAACTTATCCAGTTCATTTCCTATTCTGTTTCATGTTGATACGTATAATAGGTTAATAATATTCCCCTTTACTATGACCATTCAGTCACACCTCTATCATGTCACCCCTATTTCTTCTTCGTCGTCGTCGTTCTAGAGAAAGTAATTTGAGCTTTGACAATCTTTCTTAAAGGATTGTTTATTATACATAGGGCAAAAAAAATAAAACTGCTATCAGTCGTTTATATTAAAAAATAGAGGCCTGGCCATTTGTGATTTCAATGCGAGTTCGGTAGTGACCCTTTCCTTATGCGCGTCTCACATTCGCTCAAAACATACCTCCCACACCATACTGTAGCATTTAACAAATAAAAAACTCATTCAGTAAAAAGCAAGCCTCTCATATTTTGAAATAAAGCCTTTTGCAGATACCACCTTTTGTGACGTCATCATCCCTAATGCGGCACGAGGCGTCAACGGGCTAAATGCGGATCCCAGGAGGTTCACACATAAGTGTGAACTCTTAATCTAGCTTAATACCTCACCTATACTCTGTGCTTCATCAGAGTTGATATTCAGCTACAATAGCTCGTATTTTCGCTCATTACTTATATTTTCTGTTATTCATAAACCCGATCAAACCTTCCTAACCTAACCTAACCTAACATATTATTTATAACAAACAAATACATTCTACAGAACAGTTATTGTTGTTGTTTAGTGACATCGTGTAAAGCGAGCTCAGGTATAGGGATAATGTATTGATGGTCATTAGCATATAGGTGTGAAGGTATTACAGTACCTTACTGGTTAGCTATGTATGACGTCACCAGACAACCAATGCTACCTTTGGCGTCCTACTGGCATTTGTATTTGATGTTATTAATAAAAAATGACTAGACTAACCATCCCCACCTAACCTAATCAGAGGTTTAAGAATATACATTTTAGTCATCTGCGACTGTAATCATTCATTATGCAGTAATAAGTTCAAAACTAGAATAGATGCCCAAATGTCGTACCGCAAATTTTAGAAGCATCGTATGACTGGCAGCACAGCTGGTAAGCTGACCTGGCCGCCATTCCCCAGTCAAATAGGTCAGTACATCTCTAGCTCTCCCAGCCAGCACAAGCAGCCAACATCGCTCCTGGACATTTCACCAGACCTCTGTATTATTCAACAACAATACGCAACCATGGAAACTTGTCCTTTCTGCAATAAGCCAAAGCAAGGGAAATTGCACTTGTGCGAAGTAAGGTGCATAGAATGTCGTATTTCATATACAGCCAACTCGCGTCGTGAGTGTGTGTTATGCTGTCCCCAGTGCGTTAATATCCCTCGTGGACATTATGATGCAGTCTGCACCTCGTGCTCCAAAATCTTCTGCACCAGTCGTGAGTAATATTTATATCAGCAACACTTGCTTCGTTTATGATCAAATAATTTTATATAGAATTACACCAGCAGCATGTGATATTTTATAAAAAAAAATATTGCCTACCAGCTTCAGTAATATTGTTTTTATTTGCATAAGTAATATTACTGTGATCCACAGGTCGCGACCCCGAAACCTGTCCATTTTGCATGAACCTGGATGTTGATGACGATACAGAGTCTGACACCAGATACGATTCTGAAACCTCAGAAGCTTCATCACCTCAGAGCGAAAGTGAGTTAATATCCATCATCAGTATTCATTATTAATTTTATTTATCTGAGATAATATTGCACTATTCCCATCATTAATCAGTCATTTAAAAATATATATGTTATGAATTCTAACTAACATCTACAAAAAAATAATTTTTTTTTTCAGGATCATCTGTTGAACAGTTGGATGAGGAATATCCTCGTGGAGGAGGGAATGAGGCTGGAGAACCTAGCACTAGTCAAGCTCGTACACCGCCATTAGAAGATAGTAACAATAGCAGGCCAAGTCTAGATCGTAAGTATCATCCTCAGTGATTATTTCCATAACCTTGCATTATTTATTTGTAAACATTCCTATATTAAATTTATATTTTTTATTAAAAATCTCAATTCTTTTACTCTAGGTAGCCATCTAGAGGATGAGGACTCCCTGCATTTGGTTTGGGAAGCTGATTCAGATGTGGAAGCCAGCCAGCCTATCGCTAATACTCCACCACCACCTCAGGAACAGCAGCAACAGCAGGTAGATGATTTGCTTCCTCCTCAACCCGAAGTAATAGAAGTGATCAATAATTTCAATGGGGGGTACATACGCCATTCTTATAGCATCCCAGATCATGCCCAAGGAGATCCTGCCCATTATTTGACTATATATCGTGATTATTTTATTCAGCAAATAGAATCCTTGTTTGACGCCGTTCACCCCAATTTCCCTCCTGCCCTCTTGATATACCCTGATTTTACATTTAATTTACAGCGGCTTAATCAAGAAAATGAACCTGATTTTGAGGGAGAGTTACCTATAAGGGCCGAGCAGCGCACTGTATCTAGGCATGAGGCTAGTGTTGTTGTAGATCAATGGATTGCTGAATTGGATAATAAGTTAGAAGAGTTCTTTGCCGAGACAGAAGGTTCGAGTCTAGGTATACAGAGCATTTCTGGTTTTTATATCAATTCTATAGCTGTTCAGCATCCCATCCGTCTAGGAGAATACGTGCCTTATCCAGATAAATTACGTGGTCGACATTATGTTTTCAATCCTAAAGGGGAGCAAAATATATGTTTGATCCAATGTTTAGCCGCATACATATGTCTTGCTAGGGGGATGGACTTACGCAACATTGGCAGGCGTTCCAAATCAGCCAGGTGGTGTCTTAGATTCGTCCGTTGGAGTGAGGATATTGAAATTCCCATAACGTATGATAACATTAATAAAATAGAAAGTATAAATAAATTAAGTATTTTTATCTATGTGCTCACTCGTGAAGAAAATAGATACTACATTAGCTTAGCTAGAAAAGGCAGGGAACATTCTGCCCGTAAAGTACCTTTGCTCATGCTGGAGGATCAGCATCTTGTGCTCATTAAAGATTTCAATCAATATGTTCGCAACATGCGCGACAATACATATAATATTCCTAAGAATCATATTTTTTGTCATTCGTGTTTAATTCATTTGTCACCTGATGCTATGCGGGATCACGAAGAGTCATGTGAAGTTAAACAAACATTGAAATTTTACCCTGAAGGTCATAAAATCAAGTTCAAAAATTACGGTCGTGCCTATGGGCCGTCTCACACGGCATATTATGATTTCGAGTGCTTGTTGGACCCCTCCAATCCCCAAGGTATGATCGAGAAGCGTCACAAAGCCGTGGCATATGCTTTTATCATCATCAACAGGGAATTGGAGGTGGTAGAGAAATTAACTTATATGGGGGATGACCCTGTGAATCATTTCATAGATACTTTGGAGAAGTCATGGAAGAGAATCAAATCTGCCATGCCTAAATACAAAATATCTATGACACGTGAACATTGGCAAGCTTATAGACGTCAGACCACATGTGAAATGTGTTATAGTCCATTTAAATCGGCTATGGACAAGCACCGTCATCATGATCATGCTATTGAATTTAATAATTATCTAGCAGCCTATTGCCAAAGGTGCAACATGTTGTGCAGAAACTCATATAAATATTTATATACATTCTCTCACAATGCTGCTTATGACCTCGGAGTAATTTTAAATGAATTGTCTAACCTCCCTAACCGCGAAATTGATATTGCCTCCAAAGATGGATTTAAGTTCATGAAAGTAGATATCGGTAAACTTCGGTTTATGGATAGTCTGGCTTTACTAAATGGTGGGCTGGAAAAACTAGCTAAAGAACATATCAAGGAAGGTAAACCCACCACTTACACCTCAGTTATGCTAGATGACGTCCCTGTAGCTGCCCACCATTTATTAAAGACAGGCAAACAGGTCTTCTGTTATGATTATATTTCATCTCTGGAGAAATTAAATGAACCGGCTCTTCCTCCTCCCGAAGCCTTTTTCAATAGTTTAAAGCACGAGGCCATAAGCGAGAGCGATTATACACAGGCTAAAGAAGTCTTCAGATTAGCGGAATGCAAGACCATTGGGGATTACTTAAAGGTCTATTTGAAAGTAGATACTGGACTATTGTGTGATGTGTTTACTGTATGGCGCAAGACCATGCTTGAGCTGTACAAGTTAGACATTACACACTATGTCTCGTTATCTAGTTTTGCATGGGACGCTTTCTTGTTTAAGAGTCAAGTTGTCTTGGACTCTATTTCCGATCCCCATTTGTACGATGTATTGCGCAGAAATCTAAGAGGCGGATTTACCTCTGTTGTGCGGCAACACACAAGTGTACACAATGAGCATACGGGTGCTGATCCTTCTAGTACTGATAAATATATTCTGTATTTGGATTTTAATGGCTTATACGCCACCTGTATGACAGAACTGCTTCCTCAAGGCGGGATCCGTAAATTATCTGCTGCCGAATGCAATGATTGGCTCCAACAAGGATTGGAAAATATTACATGTGATGGGGATAAAGGGTATTGGGTCATGTGTGATACCAAGCATGTCGCACCTGAGGTGGCTCGATACACCGATGACTTGCCTTTAACCCTGTCACATGCTAATATTTCAACTGATCTTCTCTCCGATTATAGCAAACATATTTTAAATACCAAAGATCGTAAACTCCCCAAGAAAAACAATAAATTAATTGCTTCACATCTCCCCCAAAAAGATTACTTGGTGAGTTTAGATTTGCTTCAGATGCTGATGAAATTGGGATTGGAAGTGGCTAAGGTAAATGCAGTTTATGAATTCCAACAGAGCAAGTACCTTAAGGAATTTGTCGAAACAAATGCTCGTGAACGTGCAAATACACCTTGCGCCATTAAGGGTAAAGCTTTCAAGCTGGTATCAAATGCAATTTACGGCAAGAGTTTGACAAATGTGAGTAAATATGGCGATCAGCATTATTTAGTTACATCACGAGACAAATTCCAAAAGCATGCACGCAATCCGTTCTTCAAACGGAGCATTTTGTTAAGTGAAGACAGAGTCATTTGCACTGTTAAGAAACAATCACTTAAAGTCAATACACCAACTTATTTGGGGTTCCAGATCTTGCAAATAGCTAAGAGGATCCTATATGATTTTTGGTACAATACCGTCAAAGCTCATTATGGAGACAAAGCTAGATTGCTGTATACGGATACAGATTCGTATTTGATTGAATTAAGCTGTCCAAATGCTTTTGAGGAATTAAATAAACTGCCTTTATCTCAGCATATGGATTTCAGCAATTTCCCTCCTGAAAATCCCTATTTCGATGACTCTCGCAAAGGTCAACTAGGTTTGTTAAAATCGGAAGTTGGAGCCAAAATTATCAAAGAACTCATTGCATTGAAGCCTAAAATGTACTCGATTCTAACTCAAGATCAGGTTCAGATCTGTCGTTGTAAAGGTATTCCCACTTATCATCAGTCTAAACTCACTCATGCTGCTTTCCAAAGTGCTTTAGAGTTAAATATTGGGCAGAGGTTCCAATCCAGATCTATTAGGAATGTTAAAGGCCGTATGTGTACCTGTCTCACTACAAAACGTGGATTGTCCGCCTTTGACGATAAACGTTATGTACTGAGTCCTACACAGTCTTTGGCGTATGGACACCCCGATATACCTCGAGCAGAAATTAATGAAGAAGAGAATGAGGAGGAGGAGGAGGATGTACCTGCACCTGCTGCTGCTGCTGCACGTCCTGTGAGACGTGGATTCCATCCCATATTCAATATGTGGGGAAAACGCGATGCACTGGTGAACAAGACGTATCCTCACAATTAGTGACTGAAGAAATTGTTGATGGGACATTGCAACCTCCCCTAACCTGACATTGATGTTTGAAAATTGCTACCTCCCCTAACCTGACACTGATGTTTGAAAATTGCTACCTCCCCTAACCTATCTTTGGGTTTGACAATTGCTACCTCCCCTAACCTGAGATTGATGTTTGACAATTGCTACCTCCCCTAACCTGAGATTGATGTTTGACAATTGCTACCTCCCCTAACCTGTCATTGATGTTTGAAAAATTGCGGGGCCCCTGACTCATCACTGATGTTCTAAAAATGCAGTCTCCCTTAACCTATGTTGAAAATGTTCTGTTGTATATCTATGTTGTAAATGTTCTGTTGTATAAAAAAAAATAAAAGTTTGTGAAATGTATACTTTGATGTTTTTATAAAACCGTGCCCCCCTAACCTATGTTTTGAAAATGTTCTATGCCAAAAATAAAAATATGAAAATGTATGCTTTGATGTTTTCTATGAAAACCTCCCATGTTTAAATATAATAACCTTATCATTCTTATGTCAGTACAAACCCAACACGAGTCATGGATAGTTCACCTATCACTGAAGAACAACTCGATATTTTCAATGAACCCAGCAGAATAATCATTGCAGGATTTTCCAATGGCGGAAAATCTTATTTGTGCACTAAACTCGTACAAAAATACCATCTGAAATTCTCCAGTATTATTATATGTGGCGGCAGTTACAGAGCATTGCTAGACGATCCAGTAATTAACAAGAAAATAATTGCTCAACCTGAAATTATTAACCCTTTAGATGAACGTACAGATGATTCGCCTATTTTAATTATTATCGATGACTTGTTCATCGAATCTGCCAATTCCAAAATTGTGTCTGATATCTTCACTAAAGGCAGACATCTTGCTATTTCGTGTATATTCATTACCCAAAATATATTTTTCTCTGGGAAATATGCTAGAAGTATCAGTTTAAACGCCTCCCATTTCATATTAGTGAAATCTAGAGATTTAGCTCAAATTGAGACTTTAGGGCGGCAGTTATTTGGAAAACAAGATTCTAAAAAGCTTTTAGATATCTACAAGAAAGCCATCAGTAAACCTTATGGATATTTATTAGTGGATTTAGGAGTGAAAACCCCTGAACGCATCACCTTCCGTAGCAATATTGTTGGTGAGCATCCATACGAAATTGTTTACCAATGGTGAATGTACTTAACAACAACAACAAGGGGAGGTTAGGGGGGTTGGGTGTATAGGATGTGTTCCCCACAACAGCAACAACCACCACAAGGAGAGGTTAGGGGGGTTGGTATATCGGATGTATAAAACAGCTAAAACCATACAATCAGATATCACTTTATTAGAAGATGGAGAACGTACTAGATAAAATACATTCATAGATATTAAATACATAGATATTAAATACATTCTCGTAACTGCCGCCCTAAAGTCTCAATTTGAGCTAAATCTCTAGATTTCACTAATATGAAATGGGAGGCGTTTAAACTGATACTTCTAGCATATTTCCCAGAGAAAAATATATTTTGGGTAATGAATATACACGAAATAGCAAGATGTCTGCCTTTAGTGAAGATATCAGACACAATTTTGGAATTGGCAGATTCGATGAACAAGTCATCGATAATAATTAAAATAGGCGAATCATCTGTACGTTCATCTAAAGGGTTAATAATTTCAGGTTGAGCAATTATTTTCTTGTTAATTACTGGATCGTCTAGCAATGCTCTGTAACTGCCGCCACATATAATAATACTGGAGAATTTCAGATGGTATTTTTGTACGAGTTTAGTGCACAAATAAGATTTTCCGCCATTGGAAAATCCTGCAATGATTATTCTGCTGGGTTCATTGAAAATATCGAGTTGTTCTTCAGTGATAGGTGAACTATCCATGACTCGTGTTGGGTTTGTACTGACATAAGAATGATAAGGTTATTATATTTAAACATGGGAGGTTTTCATAGAAAACATCAAAGCATACATTTTCATATTTTTATTTTTGGCATAGAACATTTTCAAAACATAGGTTAGGGGGGCACGGTTTTATAAAAACATCAAAGTATACATTTCACAAACTTTTATTTTTTTTTTATACAACAGAACATTTACAACATAGATATACAACAGAACATTTTCAACATAGGTTAAGGGAGACTGCATTTTTAGAACATCAGTGATGAGTCAGGGGCCCCGCAATTTTTCAAACATCAATGACAGGTTAGGGGAGGTAGCAATTGTCAAACATCAATCTCAGGTTAGGGGAGGTAGCAATTGTCAAACATCAATCTCAGGTTAGGGGAGGTAGCAATTGTCAAACCCAAAGATAGGTTAGGGGAGGTAGCAATTTTCAAACATCAGTGTCAGGTTAGGGGAGGTAGCAATTTTCAAACATCAATGTCAGGTTAGGGGAGGTTGCAATGTCCCATCAACAATTTCTTCAGTCACTAATTGTGAGGATACGTCTTGTTCACCAGTGCATCGCGTTTTCCCCACATATTGAATATGGGATGGAATTCACGTCTCACAGGACGTGCAGCAGCAGCAGCAGGTGCAGGTACATCCTCCTCCTCCTCCTCATTCTCTTCTTCATTAATTTCTGCTCGAGGTATATCGGGGTGTCCATACGCCAAAGACTGTGTAGGACTCAGTACATAACGTTTATCGTCAAAGGCGGACAATCCACGTTTTGTAGTGAGACAGGTACACATACGGCCTTTAACATTCCTAATAGATCTGGATTGGAACCTCTGCCCAATATTTAACTCTAAAGCACTTTGGAAAGCAGCATGAGTGAGTTTAGACTGATGATAAGTGGGAATACCTTTACAACGACAGATCTGAACCTGATCTTGAGTTAGAATCGAGTACATTTTAGGCTTCAATGCAATGAGTTCTTTGATAATTTTGGCTCCAACTTCCGATTTTAACAAACCTAGTTGACCTTTGCGAGAGTCATCGAAATAGGGATTTTCAGGAGGGAAATTGCTGAAATCCATATGCTGAGATAAAGGCAGTTTATTTAATTCCTCAAAAGCATTTGGACAGCTTAATTCAATCAAATACGAATCTGTATCCGTATACAGCAATCTAGCTTTGTCTCCATAATGAGCTTTGACGGTATTGTACCAAAAATCATATAGGATCCTCTTAGCTATTTGCAAGATCTGGAACCCCAAATAAGTTGGTGTATTGACTTTAAGTGATTGTTTCTTAACAGTGCAAATGACTCTGTCTTCACTTAACAAAATGCTCCGTTTGAAGAACGGATTGCGTGCATGCTTTTGGAATTTGTCTCGTGATGTAACTAAATAATGCTGATCGCCATATTTACTCACATTTGTCAAACTCTTGCCGTAAATTGCATTTGATACCAGCTTGAAAGCTTTACCCTTAATGGCGCAAGGTGTATTTGCACGTTCACGAGCATTTGTTTCGACAAATTCCTTAAGGTACTTGCTCTGTTGGAATTCATAAACTGCATTTACCTTAGCCACTTCCAATCCCAATTTCATCAGCATCTGAAGCAAATCTAAACTCACCAAGTAATCTTTTTGGGGGAGATGTGAAGCAATTAATTTATTGTTTTTCTTGGAGAGTTTACGATCTTTGGTATTTAAAATATGTTTGCTATAATCGGAGAGAAGATCAGTTGAAATATTAGCATGTGACAGGGTTAAAGGCAAGTCATCGGTGTATCGAGCCACCTCAGGTGCGACATGCTTGGTATCACACATGACCCAATACCCTTTATCCCCATCACATGTAATATTTTCCAATCCTTGTTGGAGCCAATCATTGCATTCGGCAGCAGATAATTTACGGATCCCGCCTTGAGGAAGCAGTTCTGTCATACAGTTGGCGTATAAGCCAATAAAATCCAAATACAGAATATATTTATCAGTACTAGAAGGATCAGCACCCGTATGCTCATTGTGTACACTTGTGTGTTGCCGCACAACAGAGGTAAATCCGCCTCTTAGATTTCTGCGCAATACATCGTACAAATGGGGATCGGAAATAGAGTCCAAGACAACTTGACTCTTAAACAAGAAAGCGTCCCATGCAAAACTAGATAACGAGACATAGTGTGTAATGTCTAACTTGTACAGCTCAAGCATGGTCTTGCGCCATACAGTAAACACATCACACAATAGTCTAGTATCTACTTTCAAATAGACCTTTAAGTAATCCCCAATGGTCTTGCATTCCGCTAATCTGAAGACTTCTTTAGCCTGTGTATAATCGCTCTCGCTTATGGCCTCGTGCTTTAAACTATTGAAAAAGGCTTCGGGAGGAGGAAGAGCCGGTTCATTTAATTTCTCCAGAGATGAAATATAATCATAACAGAAGACCTGTTTGCCTGTCTTTAATAAATGGTGGGCAGCTACAGGGACGTCATCTAGCATAACTGAGGTGTAAGTGGTGGGTTTACCTTCCTTGATATGTTCTTTAGCTAGTTTTTCCAGCCCACCATTTAGTAAAGCCAGACTATCCATAAACCGAAGTTTACCGATATCTACTTTCATGAACTTAAATCCATCTTTGGAGGCAATATCAATTTCGCGGTTAGGGAGGTTAGACAATTCATTTAAAATTACTCCGAGGTCATAAGCAGCATTGTGAGAGAATGTATATAAATATTTATATGAGTTTCTGCACAACATGTTGCACCTTTGGCAATAGGCTGCTAGATAATTATTAAATTCAATAGCATGATCATGATGACGGTGCTTGTCCATAGCCGATTTAAATGGACTATAACACATTTCACATGTGGTCTGACGTCTATAAGCTTGCCAATGTTCACGTGTCATAGATATTTTGTATTTAGGCATGGCAGATTTGATTCTCTTCCATGACTTCTCCAAAGTATCTATGAAATGATTCACAGGGTCATCCCCCATATAAGTTAATTTCTCTACCACCTCCAATTCCCTGTTGATGATGATAAAAGCATATGCCACGGCTTTGTAACGCTTCTCGATCATACCTTGGGGATTGGAGGGGTCCAACAAGCACTCGAAATCATAATATGCCGTGTGAGACGGCCCATAGGCACGACCGTAATTTTTGAACTTGATTTTATGACCTTCAGGGTAAAATTTCAATGTTTGTTTAACTTCACATGACTCTTCGTGATCCCGCATAGCATCAGGTGACAAATGAATTAAACACGAATGACAAAAAATATGATTCTTAGGAATATTATATGTATTGTCGCGCATGTTGCGAACATATTGATTGAAATCTTTAATGAGCACAAGATGCTGATCCTCCAGCATGAGCAAAGGTACTTTACGGGCAGAATGTTCCCTGCCTTTTCTAGCTAAGCTAATGTAGTATCTATTTTCTTCACGAGTGAGCACATAGATAAAAATACTTAATTTATTTATACTTTATTTTATTAATGTTATCATACGTTATAGGAATTTCAATATCCTCACTCCAACGGACGAATCTAAGACACCACCTGGCTGATTTGGAACGCCTGCCAATGTTGCGTAAGTCCATCCCCCGAGCAAGACATATGTATGCGGCTAAACATTGGATCAAACATATATTTTGCTCCCCTTTAGGATTGAAAACATAATGTCGACCACGTAATTTATCTGGATAAGGCACGTATTCTCCTAGACGGATGGG
Organism: Procambarus clarkii; assembly: GCF_040958095.1. NCBI lineage: Eukaryota > Metazoa > Arthropoda > Malacostraca > Decapoda > Cambaridae > Procambarus > Procambarus clarkii. Next base: position 10,815,429 of record NC_091228.1, read on the forward strand.
ATGCTGAACAGCTATAGAATTGATATAAAAACCAGAAATGCTCTGTATACCTAGACTCGAACCTTCTGTCTCGGCAAAGAACTCTTCTAACTTATTATCCAATTCAGCAATCCATTGATCTACAACAACACTAGCCTCATGCCTAGATACAGTGCGCTGCTCGGCCCTTATAGGTAACTCTCCCTCAAAATCAGGTTCATTTTCTTGATTAAGCCGTTGTAAATTAAATGTAAAATCAGGGTATATCAAGAGGGCAGGAGGGAAATTGGGGTGAACGGCGTCAAACAAGGATTCTATTTGCTGAATAAAATAATCACGATATATAGTCAAATAATGGGCAGGATCTCCTTGGGCATGATCTGGGATGCTATAAGAATGGCGTATGTACCCCCCATTGAAATTATTGATCACTTCTAGAACTTCGGGTTGAGGAGGAAGCAAATCATCTACCTGCTGTTGCTGCTGTTCCTGAGGTGGTGGTGGAGTATTAGCGATAGGCTGGCTGGCTTCCACATCTGAATCAGCTTCCCAAACCAAATGCAGGGAGTCCTCATCCTCTAGATGGCTACCTAGAGTAAAAGAATTGAGATTTTTAATAAAAAATATAAATTTAATATAGGAATGTTTACAAATAAATAATGCAAGGTTATGGAAATAATCACTGAGGATGATACTTACGATCTAGACTTGGCCTGCTATTGTTACTATCTTCTAATGGCGGTGTACGAGCTTGACTAGTGCTAGGTTCTCCAGCCTCATTCCCTCCTCCACGAGGATATTCCTCATCCAACTGTTCAACAGATGATCCTGAAAAAAAAAATTATTTTTTTGTAGATGTTAGTTAGAATTCATAACATATATATTTTTAAATGACTGATTAATGATGGGAATAGTGCAATATTATCTCAGATAAATAAAATTAATAATGAATACTGATGATGGATATTAACTCACTTTCGCTCTGAGGTGATGAAGCTTCCGAGGTTTCAGAATCGTATCTGGTGTCAGACTCTGTATCGTCATCAACATCCAGGTTCATGCAAAATGGACAGGTTTCGGGGTCGCGACCTGTGGATCACAGTAATATTACTTATGCAAATAAAAACAATATTACTGAAGCTGGTAGGCAATATTTTTTTTTATAAAATATCACATGCTGCTGGTGTAATTCTATATAAAATTATTTGATCATAAACGAAGCAAGTGTTGCTGATATAAATATTACTCACGACTGGTGCAGAAGATTTTGGAGCACGAGGTGCAGACTGCATCATAATGTCCACGAGGGATATTAACGCACTGGGGACAGCATAACACACACTCACGACGCGAGTTGGCTGTATATGAAATACGACATTCTATGCACCTTACTTCGCACAAGTGCAATTTCCCCTGCTTTGGCTTATTACAGAAAGGACAAGTTTCCATGGTTGCGTATTGTTGTTGAATAATACAGAGGTCTGGTGAAATGTCCAGGAGCGATGTTGGCTGCTTGTGCTGGCTGGGAGAGCTAGAGATGTACTGACCTATTTGACTGGGGAATGGTGGCCAGGTCAGCTTACCAGCTGTGCTGCCAGTCGTACGATGCTTCTAAAATTTGCGGTACGACATTTGGGCATCTATTCTAGTTTTGAACTTATTACTGCATAATGAATGATTACAGTCGCAGATGACTAAAATGTATATTCTTAAACCTCTGATTAGGTTAGGTGGGGATGGTTAGTCTAGTCATTTTTTATTAATAACATCAAATACAAATGCCAGTAGGACGCCAAAGGTAGCATTGGTTGTCTGGTGACGTCATACATAGCTAACCAGTAAGGTACTGTAATACCTTCACACCTATATGCTAATGACCATCAATACATTATCCCTATACCTGAGCTCGCTTTACACGATGTCACTAAACAACAACAATAACTGTTCTGTAGAATGTATTTGTTTGTTATAAATAATATGTTAGGTTAGGTTAGGTTAGGAAGGTTTGATCGGGTTTATGAATAACAGAAAATATAAGTAATGAGCGAAAATACGAGCTATTGTAGCTGAATATCAACTCTGATGAAGCACAGAGTATAGGTGAGGTATTAAGCTAGATTAAGAGTTCACACTTATGTGTGAACCTCCTGGGATCCGCATTTAGCCCGTTGACGCCTCGTGCCGCATTAGGGATGATGACGTCACAAAAGGTGGTATCTGCAAAAGGCTTTATTTCAAAATATGAGAGGCTTGCTTTTTACTGAATGAGTTTTTTATTTGTTAAATGCTACAGTATGGTGTGGGAGGTATGTTTTGAGCGAATGTGAGACGCGCATAAGGAAAGGGTCACTACCGAACTCGCATTGAAATCACAAATGGCCAGGCCTCTATTTTTTAATATAAACGACTGATAGCAGTTTTATTTTTTTTGCCCTATGTATAATAAACAATCCTTTAAGAAAGATTGTCAAAGCTCAAATTACTTTCTCTAGAACGACGACGACGAAGAAGAAATAGGGGTGACATGATAGAGGTGTGACTGAATGGTCATAGTAAAGGGGAATATTATTAACCTATTATACGTATCAACATGAAACAGAATAGGAAATGAACTGGATAAGTTTTATATTTAGGAAAAAGACCTGGGTAAATACCGGTTCTGTAAACAGGGTTTGAACTCATTTCTTATGTTATTATTATGTAATCTTAGCTATAAAATGATCTTAGACAATGGGAAACCGTATGGTAATGCCTAATTGTGAAAAAACGAGCTTATAATGGTTAACGCCATTGCACATTAGACTTGACAGAAGGCAGCATTTGAATCCCCCTTTGCTATAAATATTGAAAATGGGAATAATTACACTATAACAGAAAACGGACTTATACAGGGAAGATGAAGACGGGGGTGACGTCATTGACCATTAGCAATGTCTGTGCATGGCCCACTGGGGTAACGAAAAACAGGTACGCCAAGTCGTGTCCCATCAAAACTGCAACGAAAAACAGGTACGCCAAGTCGTGTCCCATCAAAACTGCAACGAAAAACAGATACGCCAAGTCGTGTCCCATCAAAACTGCAACGAAAAACAGGTACGCCAAGTCGTGTCCCATCAAAACTGCAACGAAAAACAGGTACGCCAAGTCGTGTCCCATCAAAACTGCAACGAAAAACAGGTACGCCAAGTCGTGTCCCATCAAAACTGCAACGAAAAACAAGTACGCCAAGTCGTGTCCCATCAAAACTGCAACGAAAAACAGGTACGCCAAGTCGTGTCCCATCAAAACTGAGATGAAAAACAGGTACGCCAGAACGTGTCCCCTTAAAACTGTAACGAAAAACAGGTACGCCAGAACGTGTCCCTCGAAAAAAGCAAAACGGACACGATTTGGCGTACTTTCCACTATTCTTCAGCACGTACACCACCCAAAGAGGGGGCAGGAGAGGGGGCACAGGCAACCCATACCGGACCCAGAGAGGTGTACGTGAGCCCCTCACCACGGCAAGGAGGCACCACGAAGGGGGACCAGTCCGAAGTGGGCAGACCAATGAACCTTTTCAACCCACTCTACCACCACACTACTCCTACAGCTCCTATATTTCCGATCCTAATTATCCCTCTTCCCCCCCCCCCCCCACTTCCCTGCCCAACGTCCTTACCTTATCCTTTAGTCATCCATGCTCAAACTTCGGAACTGTTCCCTCATGAAGATTGTTACAAGTGGGTGGGAGAAATGGATAATAATAATAATGAGAAAACCAGCCATTCACTTAGGTGTTTCGAACCCACGACCAACAGACTATCAGGTGAAACCCCTACCACTGGACTACCCTGCCCAAATATATGTTCCTCAACCAGGAATTCTACTCAATCGACAGGAAGACACCTGGACGATGAAGTCACAATTACGTGGTTGAAGAAATGATGAGTTTGGTCATCAAGACACCTTTTCTCAACTCGTCCTCAGACCAAGTCCATTCCATCCATAAGTCGACCCCAAAGACTCTTACATAAATTTTAACATGTTCAATCAAAATAGGAATTTTATCAAATATAAATTAATATTATTATATAATAATAATTCACTGGACAGAAAGAAACCGGAACCATTCAATATATTATCATACTGGGCATATTTAGGCATTGGTTAGGTTAGGTGTTGGTGAAGCATTTATAGAACTGTGGTTCGAACAGAGGACGTGAGGGAAGCACTGGTTCCGGAAGTGTTCGGACGTCATCAGTTGTGGAAATCGCGTTTCATTCCTTAAAAGGGGGGTTTGGCTGCTGGATTAACGAGCTTCAATCTTTGTATGCGAGGACGGGCTGATACAAGATAACTCCCACCAAAAAAAGCCCCAGAAAGGTGGGGGAGCCAAAACATACAATCAGCAGAGTAAACAATGCATAGAAAACAAAACAACGAACCATCAAAATTAACTATCCACAGGGTCGTAAAGTTCTCTCGATAGTCCCACCTGCGCACACCAGGAGCATGAGCACCTTCCTCCTCAGCCAGTCCTCCAAACAAAGACACAAAGACTGTTTATGAATGAAAAACGATTTACACATGACTCACAACTCAACCCGTCCTCGACTCAAGGCCATTACATCCAGCGGTCGACCCCACAAACTCATTCATAAATTTTAACATGCTGTTCATTCAAAACGGTAATTTCCTCAAATATAAATTAATATTATAATATATTAGCAAATTGTGCATATAGAGGCATAGGTTAGGTGTTTAGGTTCTGTTGGCGATTATTTGTATTTGTAGTACGTGGGTGAAGCATTTATAGCGTTGTGGATCGAATAAAATTCGTCAACGAAGCACTTGTGCTGGAGGTCTTCGAACAAAATTAGTTGTGAGTCGTGTGTAAACCGTTTTTCATTCATAAACAAGGGGTTTGGCGGGTGCATGGAATCACTTTTTAGACTTTGTTTCAAGGACGTGCTGCACAACTGATGTCTTCCGAACACTTCCGGAACAAGTGCTTTGCTCAACCCATCCTCGACTCAAGTCCATTCCATCCAGCGGTCGACCCCACAGACACATTCATAAATTTTTACATGCTGTTTATTCAAAACGTTAATTTATATTAGAGAAAATTCCTATTATAATATATTAGCATATTGTGCATATATAAGCATGGGTTACATTAGGTGTTTAGGTTCTGTTGGCGATTATTTGTATTTTTATTACGTGGGTGAAGCATTTACAGTGTTGTGGTTCGAACAAAATTCGTCAGTGAAGCACTGGTTCCGGAAGTATAATGAACCATCGTTGTTTGGAGGACGGGCTGGCTTCGCTGACGAATTTTGTTCGAACCAGAACGCTGTACACAGCCGTCCTCCAAACAAAGACCCAAAAGTGATTCCATGCACCAGCCTAAACCTCTGTTTATGTATGAAAACGGTTTACACACGGCTCACACCTGATTTCGTTCGAACACTTCAGGAACAAGTGCTTCTCTGACCAATTTTGTTCGAACCACAACGGTGTAAATGCTTCACCCACGTACTACAAATACAAATAATCGCCAACAGAACTTAAACACCTAACCTAACATAACCTATCCCTATATATGCACAGTTTACTAAAATATTATAATATTAATTTATATCGGAGAAAATTCCCGTTTTGAACGAACAGCATGTTAAAATTTATGAACGCGTCTGGAGTTCGACCGCTGGATGTAATGGACTTGAGTCAAGGACGAGTTGCTGAAATTGCTTCTCCCACGAACTACAAATACAAATAATCGCTAACAGAACTTAAACATTTAACGTAACCTGTGCCTAAATATGTATAATATGGTAATATAAAATATTATTTTATATATGAGAAAATTCCTATTTGTGAATGAACTGTATGTTAAAATTGATGAATACGTCTTTGGGGTTGACTGCTAGATGGAAGTGACTTGAGTCGAGGACGGGTTGGGTTGGGCACAAACGTCTACGAAGTTGCGGGTACGCTCTTCCTCCCGCCCCAGCGCTCTTCTAGTCCCGCTTTTTCAGGCAAGTGTAGGTCATCTCGGACGCTGTTTTTGTCCTGCTGGACCATTTGCGTGTGTATTTATTCTGTATTTTAGTGTTTTCTTCATGATGCATGTTTATTTATGCCTCACTTCTTGCTCGTGTCTTTGATTAACTATTCATCTCGCTGTGCACACGCCTGGTTATCATTTCTGAGTGTTCGCTTATTGCCCAGCCAGGGATTGTCTTACCTGGTGAGTTCGGGTGGCCGTCTCTGAGGCCAGATTCTTGAGAAAGGTGCCTTGTCCTATGCTGTGCAAGGGTCTTTGACTCCACTCCGAGGCTTTGCGGTTTTCGAATATGGGCCACAAAGAGGGCTTGCGTGTTTGTTCTACGGTGTGCCGCTCACAGCCTTCACAGCCGCCTGTGCTCCTAGACTGTTTCCGGTATTTGTGATATTCAGTGAGCAGCCCCAAGCCCGTGTTTCCTCCTTGGGCATAACTTCGGATCCCCAGCAAGCTTCCACAGTCCTGCTTTGCTGGCCCTCCTATTCCGCACTCGCTGTGGCGTGAGCTTGTAAGATTCTCAGCGGTCTTGTATTCTGATGTGCCGTCTGTAACTGTCTCCGCTATTCCGGAAGTAAATCTGGGGGTTTTTCCCATGTTCCTTCTCTCCTAAAATCCTTCCCATCCATTACTGTCCTGCCCGGTGTTGTGTGTATTTGGTCGCTTTGGCGCCTTTCTTTGTCAAAGCTGCCCTTGTTGGCTCTGCTTTTTCTGGGACTGAGATCAGTCAGGCGGTGGCCCCTGGATTGTGTTCAGCCATCGAGGGAGCTCCAGGCCAGCCAATGTTGTGTGTTTTGATCTCAGGTTGATCAGTTCGGGCGCTTTACTGGCTCCTAGTTTTCTATGGCGTTGGAAGTTTGCTCCTGATTATGGAGGATGTTCAGCATCCTTCCATGTTCAGCAGCGGAGGTAATCAGGGTGATTTTTCCCTGCTGAGGTTCTGCTGCCTTCTTTTTCTCAGGGAGGGTGTAGTTTGAGGCTCGGTTTCTTTCCCTCTGGGAAGGCGCTATTCTGTTAAGAGTGACGCTGTTATGGCTTTGACTCTGCTGTCAAAAGTTCACTCTAAAAGCCTGGCCCCCTAATTCAGCCTCCTAGTGTATGTAAATGGTAATAAAATGAACTTTGCCAGCACTTAGAAGGTGAAAAAATGGAGCTGGGATAGGAACGGTGCCCAACCACTTTGACTATCTATTGTTTTTAGAGAAACAAAGATTATCAGACATTAAATATAGGAATAGCCTGTTGATCTAAGCATATTATTCCGGCTTTGAATGTAAATATTTCCGGTGTATAATTCCCAGGGAGCTGCAAGCTTGTTTCTATGAAACTTTCACATTGCATTGGCAAAACAAACAAATCTATAATAATAAAAATTCCTTAATAACTGCCAGTTGGTCTAGTGGTATGATTCTCGTTAAGGGTGCGAGAGGTTCCGGGTTCAACTCCCGGACAAGCCCTGAGTGTTTTTTCCCAGGATGAAGAAGTAAACAGCATAACTGTACACAAGGAAGAGTGGTTGATTGGTCATGATTCCTGGTGAGGGCGCGAGGGTTTCCTGGTTCGCATCCTATACAGGTCTTGGACGTTTTACAGAAAAATCTCGTATATGAGATGATTGGGGGGGGGCATAGCCAATGTTGAATCATTTTTGTGTGTTGTTAAGAACTATGATTTCTGCACTGAGTGCAGACGGAAGGAAAAAATGGTTCCCAAGCTCTTTGACCATCGGGGATTGAACGCTCTCTTGCATCAAATGTGCAGAATCCCACTACACTCAAACATACACTTCGGACACACTCAAATGTCAGTCTTACAGTCTCCGTGGTGTAGTGGTAAGACACTCGCCTGGCGTTCCGCGAGCGCTATGTCATGGGTTCGTATCCTGGCCGGGGAGGATTTACTGGGCGCAATTTCTTACTTCGATGAAAAAACGATTCTTCGCGGCGGGGATCGTATTCCAGGGACCTGCCCGAAACGATACGCGGACTAGTGGCTGTACAAGAATGTAACAACTCTTGTATATATCTCAAAAAAAAAAAAAAATGTTCAATCTGAGAGGGCGTCCATGACATAAAATCCAAACAATATGCTTCCTCCATAGCAGCCAATATCACCAATGAGACTATCTCACACTACGACATGCAATACAAGAGTGCACTGAAACTACACAGTATATACCTTCACCAATCGCCACCAATCACCCAACAACTTAACACTAACACTCTTACACCCCAGATAACAGTCCCACAGAACTCTCGACAAACTGCGGGCCTCCTCTTCACACTCGTGACTGGCACTGAATAACCAATAAAGTCACTGCTCCGACTCCTTTACATTTTCTTAACACGTCAAATCAAACCCATCCTTGAGACTGTCTCAACAGTCCAATAAGTCGAAGGTTTGGAAAGCAGGGGGGGCTAGGTTCACGAAGCAGTTAAGCAAGCAAGCACTTACGAACCTGTACATCTTTTTCTCAATCTTTGGAGGCTTTGTTTACAATTATTAAAAAGATAATGAGCTCCGAAGCACCAGGGGCTGTTTATAACAATAGCAACAGTTGATTGGGAAGTTTTCATGCTTGTAAACTGTTTAATATATGTAACAAAAGCCGTCAAAGATTGAGAAAAGATAAGTAAGTACTTATCGTTCATAAGTACTTGCGTAACTGCTTTGTGAATCTGGCCCCAGAAGTCTCCACAGTCATCTCTAATCATAAATTTATGAACAAAACACGACATGGAACTCGAGCGTCAATAAAATTTTTAGAACACATTGAGGGTGTAAAAAAAAAATACAAATTATAAGGTGTGGGGTGGGGGGTCCAAGAGCTAGATCTCGCCAGATGCCTCGGTAGACACTGACAGGTAAGCACTGATAGCTTTTCCAAGTACATAATTTTTGTCTTATTAATTAAGGCATTTTATCTTCCAATGTTTAAACATTAAAAACATTTAGCAATTCATAATGATTTGACTTCTTGCTGACAGGAAGTCAGAAATTTTTAATTGTTGAAAGAATCACTAAGTGATGGTTTACCAGCTGATTGACCGCATGTTGAAAATTATGCTTTTCTCAAGAAAAATATTGCTTGCTTTAAATACTCGTGTCCAGGGTTTTAATCCCCGACAGGCTCCGATAATTTTCAATGGGAATATTTCATTCTAAAAAGATTTAAATAACGTAACTAAACTCAAATATCCACGGCCTGTTGGTCTAGTGGTATGATTCCTGCTTTGGGTGCAGGAGGTCCCGGGTTCAACTCCCGGACAGGCCCTCAATATTTTCCTTCCCGAGCAAGTTAATTATACTGTAAAATTAATTGTTTACATTTTACCAACATTAAGAAATGCACTATTAAACATAGGAGACATCATAAGACTTAATTTTAAGAAGTAAATCAGTATGATAGTTACATGTTAAATGATATGCAACTAATTCTAGAATATAGTGAATGAAATTTGCACAGCCTCAACATTTACATAAACAGAATCAGGGTACTAGCGTTGGTACTGAGGGTACTGGTGGTGGTGGTACTGAGGGTACTGGTGGTGGTACTGAGGGTACTGGTGGTGGTACTGAGGGTACTGGTGGTGGTACTGAGGGTACTGGTGGTGGTACTGAGGGTACTGGTGTTGGTACTGAGGGTACTGGTGGTGGTACTGAGGGTACTGGTGTTGGTACTGAGGGTACTGGTGGTGGTACTGGTGGTGGTACCTAGGGTACTGGTGTTGGTACTGAGGGTACTGGTGGTGGTACTGAGGGTACTGGTGTTGGTACTGAGGGTACTGGTGGTGGTACTGAGGGTACTGGTGGTGGTACTGAGTGGTACTGGTGGTTGTTCTGAGGGTACTGGTGGTAGTGGTACTGAGAGTACTGGTGGTGGTACTGAAGGTATTGGTGGTGGTACTGAGGGTACTGGTGGTGGTACTGAGGGTACTGGTAGCGAAACTGAGGGTACTAGTGGTGGTGGTACTGAGGGTACTTGTGGTGGTACTGAGGGTACTGGTGGTGGTACTGAGGGTACTGGTGGTAGTGGTACTGAGGGTACTGGTGGTAGTGGTACTGAGGGTACTTGTGGTGGTACTGAGGGAACTGTCAGTGGAACTGAGGGTACTGGTGGTAGCGGTACTGAGGGTACTGGTGGTCGTACTGAGGGTACTGGTGGTGGTACTGAGGGTACTGGTGGTGGTACTGAGGGTACTGGTGGTTGTTCTGAGGGTACTGGTGGTAGTGGTACTGAGGGTACTGGTGGTGGTACTGAGGGTACTGGTGGTGGTACTGAGGGTACTGGTGGTGGTACTGAGGGTACTGGTGGTGGTACTGAGGGTACTGGTGGTGGTACTGAGGGTACTGGTGGTGGAACTGAGGGTACTGGTGGTGGTACTGAGGGTACTGGTGGTGGTACTGAGGGTACTGGTGGTGGTACTGAGGGTTCTGGTGGTGGTACTGAGGGTACTGGTGGTGGAACTGAGGGTACTGGTGGTGATACTGAGGGTACTGGTGGTGATACTGAGGGTACTGGTGGTGGTACTGAGGGTACTGGTGGTGGTACTGAGGGTACTGGTGGTGGTACTGAGGGTACTGGTGGTGGTACTGAGGGTACTGTTGGTTGTACCGAGGATACTGTTGATTGTTCTGAGCGTACTGGTGGTGGTACTGAGGGTACTGGTGATGGTACAGAGGATACCTGGTTGATGGGGTTCTGGGAGTTCTTCTACTCCCCAAGCCCGGCCCGAGGCCAGGCTAGACTTGTGAGAGTTTGGTCCACCAGGCTGTTGCTTGGAGCGGCCCGCAGGACCACATACCCTCCACAGCCCGGCTGATCCGGAACTTCTCTTAGAAAACAATCCAGTTTTCTCTTGAAGATGTCCACGGTTGTTCCGGCAATATTTCTTATAGTCGCTGGGAGGACGTTGAACAACCACAGACCTCTGATGTTTATACAGTGCTCTCTGATTGTGCCTATTTCACCTCTGCTCTTTACTGGTTCAATCTTGCATTTTCTTCCATATCGTTCACTCCAGTACGTTGTTATTTTACTGTTTAGATTTAGGACCTGGCTCTCCAGTATTTTGCATGTGTATATTATTTGGTATCTCTCTCGTCTTCTTTCTAGAGAGTACATTTGGAGAGCTTTGAGACGATCCCAATAATTCAGGTGTTTTATCTCGTCTATGCGTGCCGTATATGTTCTCTGTATTCCCTCTATTTCAGCAATCTCTCCTGCTCTGATGGGGGGAAGTGAGTACTGAACAGTACTCGAGACGGGACAACACAAGTGACTTGAAGAGTACAACCATTGTGATGGGATCCCTGGATTTGAAAGTTCTCGTAATCCATCCGATCATTTTTCTGGCTGACGCGATATTTGCTTGGTTATGCTCCCTAAACGTTAGATCGTCGGACATCATTATTCCCAAATCCTTGACATGCTGTTTTTCTACTATGGGAAGATTTGATTGTGTTTTGTACCCTGTATTATGTTTCAGATCCTTATTTTTTCCGTACCTGAGTACCTGAAATTTATCACTGTTAAACATGTTATTTTCTGCTGCCCAATCGAAAACTTTGTTGACATCTGCTTGTAGTTTTTCAATGTCTTCAGCAGAGGTAATTTTCATGCTGATTTTTGTGTCATCTGCAAAGGACGACACGAAGTTGTGACGTGTATTTTTGTCTATATCAGATATGAGAATAAGGAACAGTAGCGGTGCAAGGACTGTACCTTGAGGTACAGAGCTTTTAACATCACTTGGACTCGATTTTATCTGACTGTTACTCTTTGTGTTCTGTTCGACAGGAAATTGAGTATCCAGCGTCCTACTTTTCCAGTTATTCCCATTGACCTCATTTTGTGAGCTGTCACCCCATGGTCACATTTGTCGAACGCCTTTGCAAAGTCTGTGTATACAACATCTGCATTTTGCTTTTCTTCTAGGGCTTCTGTGATTTTGTCATAGTGGTTGAGTAACTGTGACAGACAGGATCTTCCCGCTCTAAATCCATGTTGTCCTGGATTGTGCAATTCATTGTTTTCCATAAAACTAGAAATTTGATTCCTAATCACTCTTTCAAACACTTTTATTAAGTGTGATGTTAGTGCAACTGGCCTATAATTTTTTGCCAAGGCTTTACTACCCCCCTTGTGCAACGGAGCTATATCTGCAGATTTAAGTGCTGCTGGTATCTCCCCTGTATCCAGGCTCTTTCTCCATATTACGCTGAGTGCTCTCGCTACTGGTACTTTATATTTCTTTATGAATATTGAATTCCATGAGTCAGGCCCAGGAGCTGAGGGCATAGGCACATTGTCAATTTCTCTTTCAAAGTCTTCCGAGTTTGTGGTAATATCCGTTATATTATCTGCATCTTGAATGGCATTCATAAAGAAGCTGTCTGGGTCATCAACTTTCATGTTGTTTATTGGTGTGCTAAACATAGCCTCATACTGGCTTCTTAGAATTTCACTAATCTCTTTGTTGTCCTCTGTGTACGTACCTTCATTTGTAAATAACGGTCCAATACTGGTCGAGGTTTTGGATTTTGTTTTTGCGTATGTGAAAAACATTTCGGATTTTTCCTTATCTCTTGTATAGCTCTCCGTTCCAATTCCATTTCCTCACACTCATATGATTGCTTCAACGTTTGTTCTATTTCTTCGATCTCCCTGCTTAGGCTTATTTTCCTTGCTTGTGATAGTTGTGTCTGCCGAAGCATTTCCGTTATTTTTTCCCTTCTCCTGTACAGTCGTCTGCGTTCTCTTTCTAGAGTGGTCCTCTTTCTGCCCCTCCTCACAGGTACGTGCTTCAAGCAGACCTTGTAAGCTTCAGCTGTCAGTTGAGCTATTCCCTGTGTGGGAGTTTTGTCGCTTAAGACCGTCTCCCACTGAATGGTTGCAAGGTCTACATTTATTTTTTTCCCAGTCAATCTCTTAATGTTGAAATTGAATTGATTGAATATTCCTTTTCGCTTGTTGGGTATCTTAGACCTACTACCGTTATTTTTGCTAGTTCGCACTTCAATGAGCTTATGGTCTGAGTATGAAGTATCTGAGATTGTTATGTCTCTGATTAGTTCATCATTGTTTGTGAATAACAAGTCTAGTGTGTTTTCGTTCCCTAGTTGGTTCTGTAATCTGTTGATTGAGCGAGAATTTGTCACAGAATCTCAAAAGTTCTCTGACCTGTGGTTGGTTATTTCCCGGGTCATTCCCTGCTATGATATTTGTGTTTGCCATTCTCCATCTTAGACTCGGTAAATTGAAATCTCCAAGGAAGATAATATCTGGAGCTGGGTTTGCTAGGTTGTCAAGTATGTTCTCTATTTTGTGCATCTGCTCTGTGAATTCCTCAACCGTTGTATCTGGCGGTTTATATATTAGAATAGTAATTAGGTTTAGTTTCTCTACCTTAATTCAAAGTACCTCTACCACCTCATTAGTTGAGTTTAGTAGTTCTGTGCATACCAGGTCCTCTTTAATATACAGACCTACTCCTCCATTTGACCTAGTTTTTCTATCACATCTATATAAATTATAATTTGGAATCCAGATTTCACATCCATGTAATCTTTTGTATGAGTTTCCGTGAATGCCCCAAATATTGAGTATGACTCTAATAGGAGGCCATTTATGAACTTAACTTTATTCCTTGACTTTGGCTTTAAACCTTGAATGTTTGCAAATATGAATGATTGTCCATATTGTGTGTCACTTCTGAAGGTTTTGGTAGTTCTCCCTCCTCTCTACCCTGACCCAGGGTGTGTTGTTGTGGCAATGGTTTGTCCAGTTTTGGAAGTAATACTGGGGAGTGTGGTAGTCTCTGTGTAGTTGGGGGGTGTAGTATGTGTGTGGGCTTGATGACGAACCGGAGTTCAGTCTTGGGCATTTTCCCCTCTCCGTCCGTACTCCTGCCACGTTTCTACCCGTCTGTTTCTCCCTCTGTTTCTCCCTGCCTCTAAAAAAATTTCAGGGCTATTATATTGGACTTCCTCTCTTATATAACGCTGTGTACCTCTGACGTGGAAATCGGGGCAATGAAGATCGTAGCATTTCCTCTCATTAACTGAGAGTTTGCATAGCTTAGGGTGAAAATATCTACACTATGTATCAAAACGACATCTGCCTTTCCCTAACCAGTTTCGGCATTTCCGTTAGTGCATGAATGAGCATTCCGTGCCTCTGGGCCCATATCTGCACTGTCCTTTTGCGCAATACCTGCAAATATTTTCATCTGTGATTGTATTATTCTTGTTTGTACCCGTGCACGACTTGTCTACCTCTGATTTTTATTCCAACTTTTTCGTGTCTGCATTCATTCTCGGTATTGCCCTTATCTTTCTCCTTGTTGCTTTCGTCTTTCTCATTTGTGTTCTCATTCGTCTCATTTTTTATCTCCTTATTCATATCACCAGTTTGCTCTACAATATTGCCTTCATTTTTGTGTACCTCGACGCTATGTCCTTCTACATTGCTACTTTGACTCTCTAAATTCTCAGTCCCTGGGTTGTGCTCAGAGTTCGTTGCTGTCTTTATATACTCTGCATATATTTCTGGTAGTTTTTGTGTGAATTGTAGCCTGTGTACTTCAGGAATGTTATTCATTAGTTTGGTGATGTTTTCCCACATCTGTCTGTCACTGTGACAGATCCAGTAGTTACCTTCCCGGTTTGCATATTGTGTAGGTAATCCTGTACAACTCAGGTGAAATCATATGTTACAAATGTTACATGCAATGCCTACATCAGTCTTAAGGCAGCCTCCACACACCTCCATGTTGGGTTTGTGGTGATATAATATTATATGCATATATTTATAATATTATATGTACGTATATATAATATGTATACAGTATATTTATAATATTACATATGTTTATTTGTTCAAGTTTGTGTGGGGGTACTTATCGCCTTGGAGAAAATATGGTCCTCTTGGGACCGTCTAGTTGACCGTTGTTTGTCTCAGGTCGGGGGCAGGATGCCACCGGTTGCCAGTTACTTGATTTATACACTGATTATTTGCCTGTAATATCCTAAGGGAATTTCTACTTTCTTCCAGCTTGCAATGTTATTTACTTACTCTATTACTAGTTCCTAGATCCACTTGCCCGTATTACAGTATATATTGCCAGTATATTATCACTGAGGGAGTATACTGTTACTGAGGGACGTCCCCTACACTGTGTAGGCCTCGTGGCTGTGGTGTAAACAGCCTAGTGTGATGCCTCCTCCACAACTTTACATTTATACTTTTTCTATGTACAATTCTCTAACACTATCCACTAATTTATGTTGTGTTACACGTTCCACTTCACTGTTCAACGAATCACTGCTCGCTATATTTGATATATATCGCTTATGCCTGTACACATGAGCCTGGTGGCACTGGCTCACCACGTGGGACCACCTTTATTCTGTATTTAACTCAAAGTTCCATTGTTAATTTCTGTTTTCAACTTTCCTACGGGTCACTATGCACTTGGTGATCACTGTGGGCCGTAATCCATGGTTGTAATCCTAAAAAGCCCGGTTTATTCCAGTGTTTTAACGGAGCGCGACGACGACACGTCCGTCCCCTCCCCCGCGAACCACGGACTTCTGGTGGGTATTGGGGAGGTACTCGGGGTTCTGGCGGTACTCGGGGTTCTGGCGGTGGCGGTACTCGGGGTTCTGGCGGTACTCAGGGTTCTGGCGGTGGCGGTACTCGGGGTTCTGGCAGTGGCGGTACTCGGGGTTCTGGCGGTACTCGGGGTTCTGGCGGTGGCGGTACTCGGGGTTCTGGCGGTGGCGGTACTCGGGGTTCTGGCGGTGGCGGTACTCGGGGTTCTGGTGGTGGTGGTACTCGGGGTTCTGGTGGTGGTGGTACTCGGGGTTCTGGCGGTGGCGGTACTCGGGGTTCTGGTGGTGGTGGTACTCGGGGTTCTGGTGGTGATGGTACTCGGGGTTCTGGTGGTGGTGGTGGTACTGAGGGTACTGGTGGTGGTACTGAGGCTACTGGTGGTGGTACTGAGGGTACTGGTGGTGGTACTGAGGGTACTGGTGGTGGTGGTACTGAGGGTACTGGTGGTGGTACTGAGGGTACTGGTGCTGGTACTGAGGGTACTGGTGCTGATACTGAAGGTACTGGTGGTTGTACTGAGGGTACTGGTGGTGGTGGTACCGAGGGTACTGGCGGTGGAACTGAGGGTACTGGTGGTGGTACTGAGGGTTCTGGTGGTGGTGATACTGAGGGTACTGGTGCTGGTACTGAGGGTACTGGTAGTGGTACTGAGGGTACTGGTGCTGAGGGTACTGGTAGTGGTACTGAGGGTACTGGTGGTGGTTCTGAGGGTACTGGTGGTGGTCCTGATGGTACTGGTGGTGGTACTGAGGGTACTGGTGGTGGTGGTACTGAGGGTACTGGTGCTGGTACTGAGGGTACTGGTGCTGGTACTGAGGGTACTGGTGCTGGTTCTGAGGGTACTTGTGGTGGTACTGAGGGTACTGGTGGTGGTACCGAAGGTACTGGTGGTGGTACTGAGGGTACTGGTGGTGGTTCTGAGGGTACTGGTGGTGGTCCTGATGGTACTGAGGGTGCTGGTGCTGGTACTGACGGTACTGGTGGTGGTACCGAAGGTACTGGTGGTGGTACTGAGGGTACTGGCAGTGGAACTGAGGGTACTGATGGTGGTGGTACTGAGGGTACTGGTGGTGGTACTGAGGGTACTAGCAGTGGAACTGAGGGTACTGGTGGTAGTGGTACTGAGGGTACTGGTGGTAGTGGTACTGAGGGTACTGGTGGTAGTGGTACTGAGGGTACTGGTGGTAGTGGTACTGAGGGTACTGGTGGTAGTGGTACTGAGGGTACTGGTGGTGGTACTGAGGGTACTGGTGGTGGTGGTACTGAGGGTACTGGTGGTGGTTCTGAGGGTACTGTTTGTGATACTGAGGGTAATGGTGGTGGTACTGAGGGTACTGGTTGTGGTACTGAGGGCACTGGTGGTAGTACTGAGGGCACTGGTGGTAGTACTGAGAATACTAATAGTGGTACTGAAAGTACTGGTGGTGGTACTGAGGGTACTGGTGGTGGTACTGAGGGTACTGGTTGTGGTACCGAGGGTACTTGTGGTGGTACTGAGGGTACTGGTTGTGGTACTGAGGGCACTGGTGGTAGTACTGAGAATACTAATAGTGGTACTGAAAGTACTGGTGGTGGTACGGAAGGTACTGGTGGTGGTACTGAGGGTACTGGTGTTGGTGCTGAGGGTACTGGTTTTGGTACTGAGGGTACTGGTGGTGGTACAGCGGGTACTGTTGGTGGTACTGCGGGTACTGGTGGTGGTCCTGAGGGTACTGGTGGTGGTCCTGGGGGTACTGGTGGTGGTCCGGAGGGTACTGGTGTTGGTCCTGAGGGTACTGGTGGTGGTCCTGTGGGTACTGTTGGTGGTACTGAGGGTTCTGGTGGTGGTACTGAGGGTTCTGGTGGTGGTACTGGTGGTGGTACTGGTGGTGGTCCTGAGGGTACTGGTGGTGGTCCTGAGGGTACTGGTGGTGGTCCTGTGGGTACTGTTGGTGGTACTGAGGGTACTGGTGGTGGTACTGAGGGTTCTGGTGGTGGTACTGGTGGTGGTCCTGAGGGTACTGGTGGTGGTCCTGTGGGTACTGTTGGTGGTACTGAGGGTACTGGTGGTGGTACCGAGGGTACTGGTGGTGGTACCGAGGGTACTGGTGGTGGTACCGAGGGTACTGGTGGTGGTACCGAGGGTACTGGTGGTGGTACTGAGGGTACTGGTGGTGGTGGTACTGAGGATACTGGTGGTGGTACTGAGGATACTGGTGGTGGTACTGAGGGTACTGGTGGTGGTACTGAGGGTACTGGTCGTACTGAGGGTACTGGTGGTGGTACTGAAGGTACTAGTGGTGGTACTGAAGGTACTGATTGTTGGGTATCTGGAGCTTTAACTCATTAAATTATTTGATTGTTATGATTAAAATAAATCGAAGGACCACCCACTTTTGAGAAAAGAGGGGAAACGACTAAAGGTGATTATTAGAGTGACACTAGAGAACCAGTGCCTATGTGCGATAATTAACTTAATCACTTGAAGATAATGAACAGACTGTATTATTAAAGTCAAAGCCTCAAATATCAACATTGGAGGTGTATTTCTAGAAGTTCATATATATCTAGGAACCAGTGTTGTTCGTCACTAGTTCATTGTTGAGTTAATAACATGGCAAATCTGAACTAAAAATAGAATCAAAGATATGACACATCGAATAATGAATATATTGAAAGATTAGGAAATATTGAGCAACAATAAGAGTAAAACACATTAAACATCAAGCCATAAATTCTGGCATTAAATTATTCACTGTAAATATTCTAATATATGCTATTGTGATAGAAAAGTGTGAAGGAAATGATTTCATTTGAAACTTGTGGTTGAAGATTTGATTCGAAAATACGTAAAATTCGTTTAAAAACAAAAAAAAATCTTAATTTCTATTTAGGCTGCAATACTGAAGCTTGGAACAACTGCAGCCTTTTTCATATACATCTAGTCAAAAAAGATTTCTTGACATTGAACAACTTTTAAAAAGCTTACTGATGCCCCCTTTAACTAAACTGTAAATGTTCCCACAAGAAATGATTCCCACATTCAGTAAACACTTCCTGATCTGCTACTTGGCTGTGAGACAACATATAGACGGGCTTGATTATCATATTATTTACATTTTATGATGTAAATCTTTAAACTAAGATAAAAATGAACATTCGAAAAATGGTGAATAAAAAAATATGCACTTACATTATTTTACTTTATGTTTACCAGACATTGAATAAATTATTAAGAGTGATAAATATTCTGTTTCAGTGTCCAGCCTTGATAACTGCCTAGTGGTTCACCCTTCTTATACCAAGTAAATAAGATGTAGGGAACATTTTCTCCCACATTGGGGTGGGCTAGTCTAATCCCCTTAATTTCGCCGTTAACACATGAGGTTGGACTAAGAGATGAGCCGCTGATTACATGATGTCTGGATATAACCCTAATGAGGGTTAACTGCTGCTGACGCAACTTAACATCTCAGGATCCGGTCAGAAACTTTTTTTTTGGCTTAGTCGAGATGTGTAGGACCTTTAAACTATATTAGCTTTAAATTGTTATAATGTTGATCGGCTAAGCCCAACCCTACATTTTTTTTTTTAAATTCTCTTCAGTTTAAGAAATGTACGTTACATTATGCTTCATTATTGTTACAAGATTAATAGTGGCAAGGACTAAAAAATAAAAGTCACACAGTAATATTTATATGGTATTAGATGTAATGAGGCGGACTAAAACTTACTTTACCTTACAAAATGTTATTTTGGACAGCAGAAAGCTGATTTCTACATTATGTTACAAGGACTAAAAACAGTCACACAATAATATTTTATTTGGAGTTGGTCACATAGCAATATTTTATTTGGTGTTAGATGTAATGGAGATGGACTAGTCATTCTTTACATTACAAAATGTTATTTTGGACAGCAGAAAGCTGATTTCCACGTTATGTTACATTACGTTAGAGTCGCACAGTAATATTTATTTGGTTTTGGATGTAATGGAGATGGACTAGACATGCTTTACATTTCAAAAATATTATTTTGGACAACAGACAGATGATTTCTGCATTATGTTACGTTGTGTGTTACAAGGACTAAAAACAGTCACACAGTTATATTTATATGGTAGAATAAGATTGAAGATTGCTTTACGACACTCGTTACTCTTAATAAAATTTGGGGAAAGAACGAAGTTTACATGTTGATCATGTTATGTTATGAGGTGTAAAACACATTAGTAGCATTGATTTTAATTTGTTTTAAGAAGAATGAAGACTGCCTTATGGCTGTTGTTGTTATGTTACTCTTAAAAAACCTGTTATTTGGACAAAAGAATGATGTTTGCATATTCCGTTATGTTACGTCACACTATGTTGCACGAATAAAAATTTTAATATTATTATTATTTTTGTCGTTGTAAATGTCTTAAGTGTTTATTATACGAATAAAATTATATATAAATGGGTTTACTCCCCTAACTATTTATTTATTATTCTGAATACAGAGAAATGCATGTCGGCTGTTATCCTGAGGGATGTTAAGTGAGTGCTAAGTGTAAGGGGGGGGGGGTGAGGGAGTGGCCAGGAGCACCCGTAGTGGTAATACACGTCCGTGACAAACACGCGACAATCCCATCTCGTAAATTTAACATAACCAGATATGAGACCCACTGCTCCCACCCACCTGGTGTTAAACTCTCTTACCTCAGAAGCGGAGACCCCTTGTGTGATATGATAAAGGGAGGACAGTCAACAACAACAACTATGGAAGATGCAGCGATATGAACAGATACACACCTTCTGTATTCAATAAAAACTATCAATATTATCAAGGAACAGCCTACCTGGCAAGCTATTTTAAACTAATGCAGAACAGAATGTGTGGACCTTCCTTATTGTAAACAATATTACAAAACACACACACACCCACCGATGAGTGTTAGGTGATGGGGAGTGCACAAAGGGGAGGGGAGTTGGGGGTGTAATTGACTAATACTCCCCTCTCCCACTCATGTACCACACTACCACTCGACACATCAAAGAGGCTAGACCAGTCCTCTTATTTCCGTTTTTTGACATGGACTAATGTTACCTCCTAGGTCATTGGGCGAGTTACCTTACCCCTTGTGTGTTATGGTGTGGGTTGCCAGTTAACTCTAAGTGGAGGAGGTGATACACAACTATGAAAGCTTAGGCAGTGACGAACACAGATCCCCATGGCACCCTATTACCCTCTCTCCTAGTCATGTGCCATGTGGTATGGGCCATGCACTGTGCACCATGTAGTATTTGCCATGTGGCATGTGGAACTCCCTATGCTTCTAGCTGGAGGGTGAAGGGGAGGGGAGGGGTGAAGGGCCATTGTTTACAAATATTGTGGATTCCTCACTCACCCTCTCAGTAGCAGCAGAGGCGAGCCACCGTGAACACCTATACTCAAGAACTCTGTGTTTGACACAAACTAATGACCTCTTCTTAGAATGTATGTTGAACACCTTCTCGACTGCTGCTGTGAAACCCGCCTCTACCCTCGTGTGTTATGGCGGTGGCGGCGGCGGCGGTGAGAAGGGTCCTGTTGGAAATACACACAACTCCTTCAGACTGTCAACTATGCATTCTGGGAACATCTTAACTTTTGCTAACATACCACAGACCTTATTGTTTAATGAAGAGAGAGAGAGAGAGAGAGAGAGAGAGAGAGGGAGAGAGAGTTTGAGGACTGACTGCCGATGCCACCCAGATGACTCCCTGGGCTGGCCCTTCACATTCCCTCATGCCACTCACTTCACACACCCTTCCCTAACCTTACACCTTAATATATCCGATCTCCTAGGTCTATGTTCCCATGAGTGTGTGTGGGGGGGGGGGGGGCCTCTCCACCCTCAATATACCCTTCTCAATTCTACATACTAAATTAATATTATTTAACTACAAATCACATATGCTGCTTAACTCTACGTTACCTACACAAACACTTTCATCTTGCAACTCCTCCTGCAACCTGTACCTATACTTACATATTTTACCCCCCGTGACCCACAACACCTTACGAGTTCACACCCGGGCACACGGAGACACTCCCCCCACCTTGCGACCCACAAGTGCCTTGAGACCACACGCGTGTGCCCCATGGGACTCCCCAGCACCCTTTGAGACTAGAGCCGTGCGCAACACCTGAGCAAGGGGCCCAATAGGCTCACCTGCTCAAGTGTTGCGTATGGTTCTAGTCTCAATTTACCCTACTCGAGTGGACCCCATACCCTTCCTATGGGGATAGTGGACCCCATATCTATCCAACAGGGTGGTAGTGGACCCCATTCGATCCTGTGGATGGTAGTTGACCCCCATACCTATGCCATGGGGGGTTGAGGGATATGGACTTGACTAGACTATGACTCGACTAGATATGGACTCCATGCTGGGGCTGCATACTCCAGGATTGGCCTGACATATGTGGTATACAAAGTTCTGAATGATTCTTTACACAAATTTCTGAATGCCATTCGTATGTTGGCCAGCCTGGCATACGCCGCTGATGTTATCCTCTTGATATGTGCTGCAGGAGACAGGTCTGGCGTGATATTAACTTCCAAGTCTTTTTCTTTCTCTGACTCCTGAAGAATTTCCTCTCCCAGATAATACCTTTTATTTGGCCTCCTGCTCCCTGCACCTATCTTCATTATATTACATCTGGTTGGGTTAAACTCTAACAACCACTTGTTCGACCATTCCTGCAGTTTGTCAAGGTCTTCTTGAAGCCTCAAACAGTCCTCTTCTGTCTTAATCCTTCTCATAATTTTGGCATCGTCCGCAAACATTGAGAGAAATGAATCTATACCCTCCGGGAGATCATTTACATATATCAGAAACAAGATAGGACCGAGTACAGAGCCCTGTGGGACTCCACTGGTGACTTCACGCCAATCGGAGGTCTCACCCCTCACCGTAACTCTCTGCTTCCTATTGCTTAGGTACTCCCTTATCCACTGGAGCACCTTACCAGCTACACCTGCCTGTCACTCCAGCTTATGTACCAGCCTCTTATGCAGTACTGTGTCAAAGGCTTTCCGACAATCCAAAAAAATGCAGTCCGGCCAGCCCTCTCTTTCTTGCTTAATCTGTGTTACCTAGTCATGGAATTCTATTAAGCCAGTCAGGCAAGATTTACCCTCCCTGAACCCATGTTGTCGATTTGTCACGAAGTCCCTTCTCTCCAGATGTGCTACCAGGTTTTTTCTCGCAATCTTCTCCATCACCTTGCATGGTATACAAGTTAAGGACACTGGCCTGTAGTTCAGTGCCTCTAGCCTGTCGCCCTTTTCGTATATTGGGACCACATTCGCCGTCTTCCATATTTCTGGTAGATCTCCCGTCTCCAGTGACCTACTATACACTATGGAGAGTGGCAAGCAAAGTGCCTCTGCACACTCTTTCAGTACCCATGGCGAGATTCCGTCTGGACCAACAGCCTTTCTAACATCCAGGTCCAGCAGGTGTCTCTTGACCTCCTCTCTCGTAATTTCAAACTCTTCCAAGGCCGCCTGGTTTACTTCCCTTTCTCCTAGCACAGTGACCTCACCTTGTTCTGTGGTGAAGACCTCTTGGAACCTCTTGTTGAGTTCATCACACTTTGTCATTCTCTGTATACCTGTCCTCGCCTGTTCTAAGTTTCACTACCTGTTCTTTCACTGTTGTTTTCCTTCTGATGTGACTGTGGAGTAGCTTTGGTTCGGTCTTGGCTTTGTTTGCTATATCATTTTCATAACTTTTCTCTGCTTCTCTTCTCACCCTGACATACTCATTCCTGGTTCTCTGGTATCTCTCTCTGCTTTCTGGTGTTCTGTTATTCCGGAAGTTCCTCCACACCTCGTAGCCTGGTGGATAGCGCGCAGGACTCGTAATTCTGTGGCGCGGGTTCAATTCCCACACGAGGCAGAAACAAATGGGTAAAGTTTCTTTCACCCTGAATGCCCCTGTTACCTAGCAGTAAATAGGTACCTGGGAGTTAGTCAGCTGTCACGGGCTGCTTCCTGGGGGTGGAGGCCTGGTCGAGGACCGGGCCGCAGGGACACTAAAGCCCCGAAATCATCTCAAGATAACCTCAAGATAACGCCCTTTTGCTCAGCACCTTTGCTTCCATACATGCTCTATTATACCATGGATTCTTCTTTTGCTTCTCGGATTTTTCCTTTTGGGCCGGGATGTATCTGCTTTCTGCCTCCTGACACTTTTGGGTGACAGTCCATCATATTTTGTACAGACTTAGCTCTGAGGTCTGTGTCCCAAGGTATTTCCCTTAGGAAGCTTCTCATCTCATAATTTCCCTTTCGGTATGCCAGCCTTTTGTTTCCTAGTTCTTTTTTTTGGGGGGGGGATAATTCCTAGCTCTACCAGGTACTCAAATTTCAATACACTGTGATCACTCATTCCCAAGGGTGAGAATGGGAATGGCTTCCATCTTGACTTCCCTTATATCCCATTCATTTAGGGTAAATATCAGATCAAGCATTGCTGGTTCATCCTCTCCTCTCATTTTTGTTGGATCCTTGTGCTGGCTTAGAAAGTTTCTTGTTGCCACGTCCAGCAGCTTAGCTTTCCATGTTTCTGGTCCTCCATGCGGGTCTCTGTTCTCCCAATCTATCTTCCCATGGTTGAAGTCTCCCATGATTAGTAGTCCAGATCCATTCCTGCTAGCAACAGAAGCTGCTCTCTCCATTATGTTAATGGCCATATTGTTTCTATCATATTCCTGTCTGGGTCTTCTGTCATTTGGTGGCGGATTATATATGACTAAGACTATAATTTTTTGCCCTCCAGTTGTTATTGTTCCTATTATGTAGTCACTGAAACCTTCACATCCCTGAACAACCAACTCCTCGAAATCCCAGCCTTTTCTTACCAGCAGAGCTACACCACCCCCACCTCTTCCTTCTCTCTCTTTCCTCATAACATAATAGTCCTGTGGGAACACTGCATTTATTATTGTTTTCGTCAGCTTTGTTTCTGTGACAGCTATTATGTCTGGGTTTTCCTCTAGTACCCATTCTCCAAGTTCATTTGCTTCATTTGTAATACCGTCTATGTTAGTGTACATTGCCTTGAGGCTCACTTTCTTTTGTCCCTTCTCAAATCTCCTTCTTGGTGAATGTTCTGCTGGTGGAGGAAGCTGTGCCATGGGTGTGAGGATTTGTGAGGTGGATACCGGGGTTGCAGAGGGTACTGGTATGAGGGGTGGGGGGTCAAATGAAGGGGGAAGGACAGAGAGGGTATGGGGTGAACGGGGCAGGAGGACAGGAAGGAAAGGGGGGTTTTCTATGCAGAGGAGGGTGGTGGGGTTGCCCTCCCCACTTTTGTTACTGGGTAGCTGGTTGTGGGTTCCCCCCTCGCCTCTGGGGGTGATGTGTTGGGAGCTGTGGTTTCCTGGCTTTCCCCTCTCGCCCTGCGCTTCTTCCTTGCTTCTGCCGCCATGGCCCTCTCCTCCCTCGTCATGTCCCTCTGGAGCAATACTTTTTTTAATTACCCCACATGTTGCAGGTCGCTTTTCTTTGTTAGAATCGTGTCCTTCGCGTTCTCGTTTGCAAACACTATCTTAACACACGGTCTCAGTCTTTTTTGTACCAGCCTAACCTGAAAACCTTCTCAATGCCATGCTCAGGCCCTTCCATGTCTAGTGCCTTCAGTATTTCATTCACTGCCGCTTTGTCCTTATCATTCCACTCTTTCCTATTAGAGCCTTCCTGCTCTTTAATACCTACATCTCTGTGGCTCATTTGGGCACTAAGTTTCCACCTGTGTCCCCTTGTGCGTGTGCCCCGTGTGTTAAATAGCCTGTCTTTATCAACCCTGTCGATTCCCTTGAGAATCTTGAATGTGGTGATCATGTCCCCCCTAACTCATCTGTCTTCCAACGAAGTGAGGTTTAATTACCGTAGTCTCTCCTCGTAGCTCATACCTCTCAGCTCGGGTACTAGTCTGGTGGCAAATCTTTGAACCTTTTCCAGTTTAGTCTTATGCTTGACTAGATATGGACTCCATGCTCGAGCCGCATACTCCAGGATTGGTCTGACATATGTGGTATATAATGTTCTGAAAAATTCCTTACACAAGTTTCTAAAGGCCGTTCTTATGTTAGCCAACGTGGCATATGCTGCTGATGTTATCCTCTTGATATGAGTTTCAGGGGACAGGTCTGGCGTGATATCAACCCCCAGGTCTTTCTCTCTCTCTGACTCTTGAAGTATTTCATCTCCCAAATGGTACCTTGTATCTAGTCTCCTGCTTCCTTCCCCTATCTTCATTACATTACATTTGCTTGGGTTAAACTCTAACAGCCATTTGTTCGACCATTCCTGCAGCTTGTCCAGGTCTTCTTGAAGCCTCAAACTGTCCTTCTCTTTCTTAATCCTTCTCATAATTTTGGCGTCGTCAACAAACATTGAGAGGAAAGAGTCTATACCCTCTGGGAGATCATTTACGTATGACAGAAACAGGATAGGTCCAAGTACAGAGCCCTGTTGGACTCCACTGGTGTCTTCATGCCATTCTGAGGTCTCACCCCTTACTGTAACTCCCTGCTTCCTATTGCTTAGGTACTCCCTTATCCACTGGAGCGCCCTACCAGTTATTCCTGCCTGTTTCTCCAGCTTATGCATCTACCTTTTATGGGGTACTGTGTCAAAGGCTTTCCGACAGTCCAAATAAATGCAGTCCGCCTATCCTTCTCTTTCTTGCTTAATCTTCGTCACCTGATCGTAGAATTCTATCAAGCCTGTAAGGCAAGATTTACCCTCCCTGAACCCATATTGATGTGTTGTCACGAAGTCTCTTCTCTCCAGATGTGTTACTAGGTTTTTTCTCACAATCTTCTCCATCACCTTGCATGGTATGCAAGTTAAGGACACTGGCCTGTAGTTCAGTGCCTTTTTTCTGTCACCCTTTTTGTATATTGGTACTACATTAGCAGTCTTCCATATTTTTGGTAGGTCCCCCGTTTCCAGTGACCTACTATACACTATGGAGAGTGGCAAGCAAAGTGCTCCTGCACACTCTTTCAATACTTATGGTGAGATTCCGTCCGGCCCAACAGCTTTTCTCACGTCCAGCTCCAATAGCTGCTTCTTGACCTCATCTCTTATAATTTCGAACCTATCCAAGGTCACCTGGTTTGCTGCCACCTCTTCTAGCGCCGTGACATCTCCGTGTTCTATTGTAAAGACCTCCTGGAACCTTTTGTTGAGTTCTTCACACACCTCTTTGTCATTATCTGTGTACCTTCCTCGCCCACCCTAAGTTTCATCACCTGTTCCTTCACTATTGTCTTCTTCCTGATGTGACTGTGTAGTAGCTTTGGTTCGGTCTTGGCTTTATTAGCTATATCATTTTCATACCTTTTCTCAGCTGCTCTTCTCACACTGACATATTC
>NC_091228.1:10852460-10859960 GCF_040958095.1 Procambarus clarkii
GGCGAGGACAGGTACACTGAGAATGACAAAGAGGTGTGTGAAGAACTCAACAAAAAGTTCCAGGAGGTCTTTACAATAGAACAGGGAGATGTCGCGGCGCAAGAAGAGGTGGCAGCAAACCAGGTGACCTTGGATAGGTTCGAAATTACAAGAGATGAGGTCAAGAAGCACCTATTGGAGCTGGATGTGAGAAAAGCTGTTGGGCTGGATGGAATCTCGCCATGGGTATTGAAAGAGTGTGCAGGAGCACTTTGCCTACCACTCTCCATAGTGTATAGTAGGTCACTGGAAACGGGGGACCTACCAGAAATATGGAAGACTGCTAATGTAGTACCAATATACAAAAAGGGTGACAGACAAGAGGCACTGAACTACAGGCCAGTGTCCTTAACTTGTATACCATGCAAGGCGATGGAGAAGATTGTGAGAAAAAACCTAGTAACACATCTGGAGAGAAGAGACTTCGTGACAACCCATCAACATGGGTTCAGGGAGGGTAAATCTTGCCTTACAGTATTGATAAAATTCTACGATCAGGTGACAAAGATTAAACAAGAAAGAGAAGGGTGGGCGAACTGCATTTTTTTGGACTGTCGGACAGCCTTTGACACAGTACCCCATAAAAGGTTGATGCATAAGCTAGAGAAACAGGCAGGAGTAACTGGTAGGGCGCTCCAGTGGATAAGGGAGTACCTAAACAATAGGAAGCAGAGAGTTACAGAGAGGGGTGAGACCTCAGACTGTCGTGAAGTCACCAGTGGAGTCCCACAGGGCTCTGTACTTGGACCTATCCTGTTTCTGATATACGTAAATGATCTCCCAGAGGGTATAGACTCATTCCTCTCAATGTTTGCTGACGACGCCAAACTTATGAGAAGGATTAAGACAGAGGAGGACAGCTTGAGGCTTCAAGAAGACCTGGATAAGCTGCAGGAATGGTCGAACAAATGGCTGTTAGAGTTTAATCCAAGCAAATGTAATGTAATGAAGATAAGGGTAGGCAGCAGGAGACCAGATACAAGGTATCACTTGGGAGATGAAATAGTTCAAGAGTCCGAGAGAGAGATATCACGCCAGACCTGTCCCTGATGCTCAAATCAAGAGGATAACAGCAGCAGCATATGCCAGGTTGGCTAACATAAGAACGGCCTTTAGAAACTTGTGTAAGGAATCTTTCAGAACATTATATACCACATATGTCAGACCAATCCTGGAGTATGCAGCCCCAGCATGGAGTCCATATCTAGTCAAGGAAAAGACTAAACTGGAAAAGGTTGAAAGGTTTGCCACCAGACTAGTACCCGAGCTGAGAGGTATGAGCTACAAGGAGAGACTACGGGTATTAAACCTCACTTCGCTGGAAGACAGAAGAGTTAGGGGGAACATGATCACCACATTCAAGATTCTGAAGGGAATTGATAGGGTAGATAAAGACAGGCTATTTAACACAAGGGGCACACGCACAAGGGGACACAGGTGGAAACTGAGTGCCCAAATGAGCCACAGAGATATTAGAAAGAACTTTTTTAGTGTCAGAGTGGTTGACAAATGGAATGCATTAGGAAGTGATGTGGTGGAGGCTGACTCCATACACAGTTTCAAGTGTAGATATGATAGAGCCCAATAGGCTCAGGAATCGGTACACCTGTTGATTGACGGTTGAGAGGCGGGACCAAACAGCCACAGTTCAACCCCCGCAAACACAACTAGGTGAGAACACACACACACACACACACACACACACACACACACACACACACACACACACACACACACACACACACACACACACACACACACACAGGAAGTAGTAGCCTGTAGAAGCTGTAACAGTCTAACTGTTTTAAGATAGGATATAGACGATTATATATCGTGTATTGTGTACATGAGGGCAATAATTCTGCAGGTTGAGGAAAGTGTTTTACCTGAGAAGTTGGGATGGGTCATTCCCAAGGGTCAATGGATTAGTGGTGTAAGGGTTTGGACAAGATGGCCACTGCCTTTCTTTTGTGGTTAATTCACTAAATTCAGAGAAATTCACGTATTAAAGTAACTGTAGTTAATAACTTTTTGGTTAAGTATCTGTGTTAATTTAACGTTATTTTAAAATTTGAAGTCTGTCCCTTTAGTTGATAAAGGAGTCATCTAGAATGGGAATTAGTTAATTTCGCCAAGCCTGACTCATCCTATGGTCAAGAATGGTCACACGGCTGTAAGAAGTACTAATGACCACTTTTTTGTTAATTCAGTAATGTGTAGAAATTCAAGTACTGCTCAGATATTATAATTAGTAATCAACCATGCTCAAATATCAATGTAAATTACCATCATTTGAAAATAAAGATCCAGTTAATCTTAGTTGCCCAGTGAATATCTTCAGCTTTGTTAATTATCTTTGAAAATTAGTTTGACAACTAGCCTAGGTCAGCTTCACAGTTAGTGAGAACAGTTTTGGTCAATGTGGCTAACAAACCTACTGGAGTCAAGACCTTCCTCCAGAGACAGGCTGAACATCTGGCCGGTTCTGGGGAGTTAAGGTAAAGTCTGTGAGTAACGTAAGTGTTAATGGCCATATTGTTTCTATCATATTCCTGTCTTGGTCTTCTGTCATTTGGTGGCGGATTATATATGACTAAGACTATAATTTTTTGCCCTCCAGTTGTTATTGTTCCTATTATGTAGTCACTGAAACCTTCACATCCCTGAACAACCAACTCCTCGAAATCCCAGCCTTTTCTTACCAGCAGAGCTACACCACCCCCACCTCTTCCTTCTCTCTCTTTCCTCATAACATAATAGTCCTGTGGGAACACTGCATTTATTATTGTTTTCGTCAGCTTTGTTTCTGTGACAGCTATTATGTCTGGGTTTTCCTCTAGTACCCATTCTCCAAGTTCATTTGCTTCATTTGTAATACCGTCTATGTTAGTGTACATTGCCTTGAGGCTCACTTTCTTTTGTCCCTTCTCAAATCTCCTCCTTGGTGAATGTTCTGCTGGTGGAGGAAGCTGTGCCATGGGTGTGAGGATTTGTGAGGTGGATACCGGGGTTGCAGAGGGTACTGGTATGAGGGGTGGGGGGTCAAATGAAGGGGGAAGGACAGAGAGGGTATGGGGTGAACGGGGCAGGAGGACAGGAAGGAAAGGGGGGTTTTCTATGCAGAGGAGGGTGGTGGGGTTGCCCTCCCCACTTTTGTTACTGGGTAGCTGGTTGTGGGTTCCCCCCTCGCCTCTGGGGGTGATGTGTTGGGAGCTGTGGTTTCCTGGCTTTCCCCTCTCGCCCTGCGCTTCTTCCTTGCTTCTGCCGCCATGGCCCTCTCCTCCCTCGTCATGTCCCTCTGGAGCAATACTTTTTTTAATTACCCCACATGTTGCAGGTGGCTTTTCTTTGTTAGAATCGTGTCCTTCACGTTCTCGTTTGCAAACACTATCTTAACACACGGTCTCAGTCTTTTTTGTACCAGCCTAACCTGAAAACCTTCTCAATGCCATGCTCAGGCCCTTCCATGTCTAGTGCCTTCAGTATTTCATTCACTGCCGCTTTGTCCTTATCATTCCACTCTTTCCTATTAGAGCCTTCCTGCTCTTTAATACCTACAGCTACCACTGCTCTTTTCCTTTCCAGCAGCCGGCTAGTGGAGCGTGCCGCTTCCTGTGAGGTGGCTGCTTTCATGGCTACCTCCATCACTGCAGACATGTGTGTGTGTGACTGTGTGTGTGTGTGTGTGTATACTCACCTATTTGTGCTTGCGGGGGTTGAGCATTGGCTCTTTGGTCCCGCCTCACAACAGATCAATCAACTGGTACTCACCTAGTTGTACTCACCTAGTTCTGCTTGCGGGGGTTTAGCTCTGGCTCTTTGGTCCCGTCTCTCAACCGTCAATCAACAGGTGTACAGGTTCCTGAGCCTATTGGGCTCTATCATATCTACACTTGAAACTGTGTATGGAGTCAGCCTCCACCACATCACTTCCTAATGCATTCCATTTGTCAACCACTCTGACACTAAAAAAGTTCTTTCTAATATCTCTGTGGCTCATTTGGGCACTAACTTTCCACCTGTGTCCCCTTGTGCGTGTGCCCCGTGTGTTAAATAGCCTGTCTTTATCAACCCTGTCGATTCCCTTGAGAATCTTGAATGTGGTGATCATGTTCCCCCTAACTCATCTGTCTTCCAACGAAGTGAGGTTTAATTCCCATAGTCTCTCCTCGTAGCTCATACCTCTCAGCTCGGGTACTAGTCTGGTGGCAAATCTTTGAACCTTTTCCAGTTTAGTCCTATGCTTGACTAGATATGGACTCCATGCTCGAGCCGCATACTCCAGGATTGGTCTGACATATGTGGTATATAATGTTCTGAAAAATTCCTTACACAAGTTTCTAAAGGCCGTTCTTATGTTAGCCAACCTGGCATATGCTGCTGATGTTATCCTCTTGATATGAGCTTCAGGGGACAGGTCTGGCGTGATATCAACCCCCAGGTCTTTCTCTCTCTCTGACTCTTGAAGTATTTCATCTCCCAAATGGTACCTTGTATCTAGTCTCCTGCTTCCTTCCCCTATCTTCATTACATTACATTTGCTTGGGTTAAACTCTAACAGCCATTTGTTCGACCATTCCTGCAGCTTGTCCAGGTCTTCTTGAAGCCTCAAACTGTCCTTCTCTGTCTTAATCCTTCTCATAATTTTGGCGTCGTCAACAAACATTGAAAGGAATGAGTCTATACCCTCTGGGAGATCATTTACGTATATCAGAAACAGGATAGGTCCAAGTACAGAGCCCTGTGGGACTCCACTGGTGTCTTCATGCCATTCTGAGGTCTCACCCCTTACTGTAACTCCCTGCTTCCTATTGCATAGGTACTCCCTTATCCACTGGAGCGCCCTACCAGTTATTCCTGCCTGTTTCTCCAGCTTATGCATCTACCTTTTATGGGGTACTGTGTCAAAGGCTTTCCGACAGTCCAAAAAAATGCAGTCCGCCTATCCTTCTCTTTCTTGCTTAATCTTTGTCACCTGATCATAGAATTCTATCAAGCCTGTAAGGCAAGATTTACCCTCCCTGAACCCATATTGATGTGTTGTCACGAAGTCTCTTCTCTCCAGATGTGTTACTAGGTTTTTTCTCTCAATCTTCTCCATCACCTTGCATGGTATGCAAGTTAAGGACACTGGCCTGTAGTTCAGTGCCTTTTGTCTGTCACCCTTTTTGTATATTGGTACTACATTAGCAGTTTTCCATATTTTTGGTAGGTCCCCCGTTTCCAGTGACCTACTATACACTATGGAGAGTGGCAAGCAAAGTGCTCCTGCACACTCTTTCAATACCCATGGTGAGATTCCGTCCGGCCCAACAGCTTTTCTCACGTCCAGCTCCAATAGGTGCTTCTTGACCTCATCTCTTATAATTTCGAACCTATCCAAGGTCACCTGGTTTGCTGCCACCTCTTCTAGCGCCGTGACATCTCCCTGTTCTATTGTAAAGACCTCCTGGAACCTTTTGTTGAGTTCTTCACACACCTCTTTGTCATTATCTGTGTACCTTCCTCGCCCACCCTAAGTTTCATCACCTGTTCCTTCACTATTGTCTTCTTCCTGATGTGACTGAGTAGTAGCTTTGGTTCGGTCTTGGCTTTATTAGCTATATCATTTTCATACCTTTTCTCAGCTGCTCTTCTCACACTGACATACTCGTTCCTGGTTCTCTGTTATCTCTCTCTACTTTCTGGTGTTCTGTTATTACGGAAGTTCCTCCATGCCCTTTTGTTCAGCTCCTTTGCTTTCATACATTCCCTATTAAACCACGGATTCTTCCTTTTCTTCTCTGCTTTTTCCTGTCGGGCTGGGACAAACCTGCTTACAGCCTCCTGACATTTTTGGGTGACATAGTCCATCATGTCTTGTATGGACTTGGTTCCGAGTTCTGTGTCCCAATGTATATCCCATAGGAATTTATTCATCTCCTCATAGTTTCCCTTTTGGTACGCCAGCCCTTTGGTTCCCAGTTCTTTTTTGGGGGTGATAATTCCTAGCTCAACCAGGTACTCAAAGCTCAATACACTATGATCAATCATTCCCAATGGGGCTTCCAACTTAACTTCCCTTATATCCGACTCATTTAGGGTAAATATCAGATCAAGCAAGGCTGGTTCATCCCCTCCTCTCATTCTTGTCGGTCCCTTGACGTGTTGACTTAGAAAGTTTCTTGTTGCCACATCCAGCAGCTTAGCTCTCCATGTGTCTGGGCCTCCATGTGGGTCTCTGTTCCCCCAATCTATCTTCCCATGGTTGAAGTCTCCCATAATTAGAAGTCTGGTTCCGTTCCTGCTAGCCACAGAAGCTGTTCTCTCCATTATATTGATGGTGGCCAAGTTGTTTCTATCATATTCCTGTCTGGGTCTTCTGTCATTCGGTGGGGGTTCATATATGACTATTATAATTTTCTGTCCTCCAGTTGCTATGGTGCCTGATATGTAGTCACTGAAACCTTCACAGTTCTGAATAACCATCTCTTCGAAACTCCAACCTTCTCTTAGTAGCAGAGCTACACCACCTCCTCCTCTCCCTTCTCTCTCTTTCCTCACTACATAGTAGCCCTGTGGAAACACTGCATTTGTTATGATTTTCGTTAGCTTTGTTTCTGTGAGAGCTATTATGTCTGGGTTTTCTTCTAGTGCCCATTCTCCAAGTTCACTTGTTTTATTTGTAATACCATTTATGTTAGTGTACATCGCCTTGAAGCTCACTTTCTTCTGTTCATTTTCTTGTCCCTTTCTTGGCGAGCATTCTGCTGGTGTGG
Source organism: Procambarus clarkii (assembly GCF_040958095.1). Taxonomy (NCBI): domain Eukaryota; kingdom Metazoa; phylum Arthropoda; class Malacostraca; order Decapoda; family Cambaridae; genus Procambarus; species Procambarus clarkii. Next base: position 10,859,258 of record NC_091228.1, read on the forward strand.
GAAGCTGTTCCGTGGGTGAGAAGATCTTTGAGGTGGTTTGCAGGGTCTCAGAGGATTTTAGGGTGGGGGTTTAAGGGAAGGGGGGACAGGTAGGGTGTGGTTTAAAGAGATAGGGGGGACATGGAGGATACGGGGTGAGGAGGGAGGATGGACAGGGAGGGTATGGGATGAAGGGGGAGGGGGAATGGTGGGAGGGGGGACATGATGGGAATGGGGATGGGGTGTCAGGGTCAGAATGGGGTGGGGGGGGGAGGAAGGGAGGGTTGGGTGGGGGCAGGTAGGGTGAGGAGAAGGGAGGGTTTCTATGCAGAGGGGGGTGGTGGTGTTGCCCTCCACTCTGGTGTTGCTGGGATGCTGGTTTTGGGTTTCCCTCTTGTCTCTTGGACTGTTGTGTAGGTTGGCTGTGATTTCCTGATTTGCTCCTCTCTCCCTGCGCTTCCGCCTTGCCTCTGCTGCCCTGGCTCTCTCCTCCTTCGTCCAGTCCCTCTGCAGGAATACTTTCTTGTATCCCTCCACATGCTGCAGACGACTCTTACTTTCGAGAATATCCTCTTTCGTGGTTTCGTTTGTAAACACCACCTTTATAAGTCGGCTTATGTCCGTGTTGTACCAGCCCAACCTGAAAACCTCAATGTTATGTACAGCGCCTTCCATCTGTAACCCCTTCAGTAGCCCATGTACTGCCTCTCTATCCTTGCTATTC
>NC_091228.1:10864960-10867460 GCF_040958095.1 Procambarus clarkii
TATAATAGTAGTCATATATAACCCCCACCGAATGACAGAAGACCCAGACAGGAATATGATAGAAACAACTTGGCCACCATCAATATAATAGAGAGAGCAGCTTCTGTGGCTAGCAGGAACGGATCCAGACTTTTAATCATGGGAGACTTCAACCATGGGAAGATAGATTGGGGGAACAGAGACCCACATGGAGGCCCAGACACATGGAGAGCTAAGCTGCTGGATGTGGCAACAAGAAACTTTCTAAGTCAACACGTCAAGGGACCAACAAGAATGAGAGGAGGGGATGAACCAGCCTTGCTTGATCTGATATTTACCCTAAATGAGTCGGATATAAGGGAAGTTAAGTTGGAAGCCCCATTGGGAATGAGTGATCATAGTGTATTGAGCTTTGAGTACCTGGTTGAGCTGGGAATTATCACCCCCCAAAAAGAACTGGGAACCAAAGGGCTGGCGTACCGAAAGGGAAACTATGAGGAAATGAATAAATTCGTATGGGATATACATTGGGACACAGAACTCGGAACCAAGTCCGTACAAGACATGATGGACTATGTCACCCAAAAATGTCAGGAGGCTGTAAGCAGGTTTGTCCCAGCCCGACAGGAAAAAACAGAGAATCAAAGGAAGAATCCGTGGTTTAATAAGGAATGTATGAAAGCAAAAAAGCAGAACAAAAGGGCATGGAGGAACTTCCGTAATAACAGAACACCAGAAAGTAGAGAGAGATTCCAGAGAACCAGGAACGAGTATGTCAGTGTGAGAAGAGCAGCTGAGAAAAGGTATGAAAATGATATAGCTAATAAAGCCAAGACCGAACCCAAGCTACTACACAGTCACATCAGGAGGAAGACAACAGTGAAGGAACAGGTAATGAAACTTAGGGTGGGCGAGGACAGGTACACTGAGAATGACAAAGAGGTGTGTGAAGAACTCAACAAAAAGTTCCAGGAGGTCTTTACAATAGAACAGGGAGATGTCGCGGCGAAAGAAGAGGTGGCAGCAAACCAGGTGACCTTGGATAGGTTCGAAATTACAAGAGATGAGGTCAAGAAGCACCTATTGGAGCTGGATGTGAGAAAAGCTGTTGGGCCGGATGGAATCTCGCCATGGGTATTGAAAGAGTGTGCAGGAGCACTTTGCCTACCACTCTCCATAGTGTATAGTAGGTCACTGGAAATGGGGGACCTACCAGAAATATGGAAGACTGCTAATGTAGTATCAATATACAAAAAGGGTGACAGACAAGAGGCACTGAACTACAGGCCAGTGTCCTTAACTTGTATACCATGCAAGGTGATGGAGAAGATTGTGAGAAAAAACCTAGTTACACATCTGGAGAGAAGAGACTTCGTGACAACCCATCAACATGGGTTCAGGGAGGGTAAATCTTGCCTTACAGGATTGATAAAATTCTACGATCAGGTGACAAAGATTAAACAAGAAAGAGAAGGGTGGGCGAACTGCATTTTTTTGGACTGTCGGACAGCCTTTGACACAGTCCCCCATAAAAGGTTGATGCATAAGCTAGAGAAACAGGCAGGAGTAACTGGTAGGGCGCTCCAGTGGATAAGGGAGTACCTAAACAATAGGAAGCAGAGAGTTACAGAGAGGGGTGAGACCTCAGACTGTCGTGAAGTCACCAGTGGAGTCCCACAGGGCTCTGTACTTGGACCTATCCTGTTTCTGATATACGTAAATGATCTCCCAGAGGGTATAGACTCATTCCTCTCAATGTTTGCTGACGACGCCAAAATTATGAGAAGGATTAAGACAGAGGAGGACAGCTTGACGCTTCAAGAAGACCTGGATAAGCTGCAGGAATGGTCGAACAATTGGCTGTTAGAGTTTAATCCAAGCAAATGTAATGTAATGAAGATAGGGGTAGGCAGCAGGAGACCAGATACAAGGTATCACTTGGGAGATGAAATACTTCAAGAGTCCGAGAGAGAGATATCACGCCAGACCTGTCCCTGATGCTCAAATCAAGAGGATAACATCAGCAGCATATGCCAGGTTGGCTAACATAAGAACGGCCTTTAGAAACTTGTGTAAGGAATCTTTCAGAACATTATATACCACATATGTCACACCAATCCTGGAGTATGCGACACCAGCATGGAGTCCATATCTAGTCAAGCATAAGACTAAAATGGAAAAGGTTCAAAGGTTTGCCACCAGACTAGTACCCGAGCTGAGAGGTATGAGCTACGAGGAGAGACTACGGGAATTAAACCTCACTTCGTTGGAAGACAGAAGAGTTAGGGGGGACATGATCACCACATTCAAGATCCTCAACGGAATTGACAGGGTTGATAACGACAGGCTGTTTAACACAAGGGGCACACGCACTAGGGGACACAGGTGGAAACTGAGTGCCCAAATGAGCCACAGAGATATTAGAAAGAACTTTTTTAGTGTAAGAGTGGTTGACAAATGGAATGCATTAGGAAGTGATGTGGTGGAGGCTGACTCCATACACAGTTTCAAGTGTAGATAT
>NC_091228.1:10869960-10942460 GCF_040958095.1 Procambarus clarkii
AGTGTCAGAGTGGTTGACAAATGGAATGCATTAGGAAGTGATGTGGTGGAGGCTGACTCCATACACAGTTTCAAGTGTAGATATGATAGAGCCCAATAGGCTCAGGAATCGGTACACCTGTTGATTGACGGTTGAGAGGCGGGACCAAACAGCCACAGTTCAACCCCCGCAGACACAACTAGGTGAGAACACACACACATACACACACACCCACACACACACACACACACACACACACACAGGAAGTAGTAGCCTGTAGAAGCTGTAACAGTCTAGCTGTTTTAAGATAGGATATAGACGATTATATATCGAGTATTGTGTACATGAGGGCAATAATTCTGCAGTCAGAGGAAAGTGTTTTACCTGAGAAGTTGGGATGGGTCATTCCCAAGGGTCAATGGATTAGTGGTGTAAGGGTTTGGACAAGATGGCCACTGCCTTTCTTTTGTGGTTAATTCACTAAATTCAGAGAAATTCACGTATTAAAGTACCTGTAGTTAATAACTTTTTGGTTAAGTATCTGTGTTAATTTAACGTTATTTTAAAATTAGAAGTCTGTCCCTTTAGTTGATAAAGGAGTCATCTAGAATGGGAATTAGTTGATTTCGCCAAGCCTGACTCATCCTATGGTCAAGAATGGTCACACGGCTGAAAGAAGTACTAATGACCACTTTTTTGTTAATTCAGTAATGTGTAGAAATTCAAGTACTGCTCAGATATTATAATTAGTAATCAACCATGCTCAAATATCAATGTAAATTACCATCATTTGAAAATAAAGATCCAGTTAATCTTAGTTGCCCAGTGAATATCTTCAGCTTTGTTAATTATCTTTGAAAATTAGTTTGACAACTAGCCTAGGTCAGCTTCACAGTTAGTGAGAACAGTTTTGGTCAATGTGGCTAACAAACCTACTGGAGTCAAGACCTTCCTCCAGAGACAGGCTGAACATCTGGCCGGTTCTGGGGAGTTAAGGTAAAGTCTGTGAGTAACGTAAGTGTTAAATAAGGCTTATAACTATTGCCTCTAGTGAGGAAATTATTTCAATTAAGAAGAGTTCTCTTTATATGACCTTTGTGTAATAAATAATGAATGAAGCCATTTCAATTGTTTAGTGGAATTCTCTCCCCCCCCACCCATTTATACATTTCCGCATGTATTGCATTAGCTCCTGTGTTTTGCACTATACGCCCATGTGTTCTTGTAAGCATTCTTATTGATTCAATATATTCTCCCTTGGTATATTAGTGAAGCCACAGTTAGCTTCATCCCTCCCTTTCAAATAATTGGGGATCCAAATACTGAGATTTATATGTGCAATTGATTGGTCCTTCCCGAAGCCAATTAGTGTAATTACAGAAGATTTCATGTTGGTGGTGGCAGCAGATAAGTCTAGCGAGTTTGTAACTGATAAGTACAGCGTCCTGGTTTTGTGGTACCTGGGCGATCAAACGCTAATGGTTACGAGGAATTGGACTGGAGGATACAGAACATCGAGAACTGCTAATTAACGGCCAGTACTAACCTTAGAAGAAGAGGTAGAGGTTCGGTACAGTTACAAAGCTAACTCCCAGGTCCCTATTGACTGCTAGATGAACAGGTACCTCAGGGTGAAAAAAGTAAGTAATTATCAATATAAGGCACCAAACCGGGAAGGCTATGTAGCACCATCAAATGTGCGGGATAATCAGAGGGCGCTAAATATTACCAAGGATGCCAGTACGAGAACAGAAACGCATAAGGTGAACGATATTAAAAGTATCTGAGTCGCCAAGAATTCTATCGAGGGACAAGTGACCGTGGGGGACGGTCGAAAAACAAGACACACGCTCGTCCTGGAAGTCAGGACATTCAACAAGGATATGCACGACCGTAAGAGGGACAATGAAATGTGGACAAAAAGGAGCAGGGCGGCGCTCCATTAAGTGACCGTGAGTTAAACGGGTATGAACAATACGTAACCTAGCCAGAGCCGTTTCCCACTGCCGGTTACTGTGGCAGGAGGAAGGCCACTGGGACAACACGACTCTTAAGAGTACGCAGTTTGTTACGAATAACAGAAGACCAACAACTCTGCCAGCAGGCAAGGATGGAGGCAGTAATAACTGGGTAAAAGTCGGAATAAGGAATACTTTTACGAGAGAAGGAACAAGCGCGGATAGCTTCCTTAGCGGCAGCATCCGCATGCTCATTTAAAGAGACGCCAACATGGCTGGGAACCCAGCAAAATGCAACTGACTTAAATTTACTGGAGATAAGAAACAGCCAATGTTGAATCTCGACAACCACCGGGAGGACCGGATTAAAGGACCCTAACGCCATGAGGGCACTACGAGAGTCAACTACCACCACAAAGGAGGATTGGTACCGAGAAAGCAAAAGGCGAAGAGCATAGAGAATAGCATAAAGTTCTGCTGTGAAGATGCTAGCCTCCGGAGGTAAGCGACACATATAAGTGCGATCAGGAAAAACAACAGAGTAGCCAACACCGTCCGCAGACTTAGACCCATCGGTGAAGACAGAAACGGAGCGGGAGTGAGAAGAAAAGTGCTCAAGGAAGAGGCGTTTCAGAACTGTAGGAGGGGTAAAAGCTTTAGTGATGTGGGTCAGAGAAGTACAAAATTTGGGAAGGGGGACTCTCCACGGGGGCAAGGATGGAACAATACGAGGAGAAACATTGGTAATATGAGCTGAAAAAGAATCCTGTAAGAGAGAGAAACGGACAGAAAGAGGAAGGAGGTGAAGAGGAACAGGAACTACAGGAGGGGTAAAAGTCAAAGCACGATAGAGGCGAGAGTGAGGATGCTGTAAGGATCGTGCAAGATAGCGAAGACTGTAGCGATCAAGGCGATCCTGGAGAGACAAAGCCAGTGTCAGCGTACAAGCTGAGGGTAGGAGTTGAACGAAAAGCACCAGAGCTGAGGCGCAACCCAGTGTGGTGCAAAGGATCAAAACGGCAGAGAGTAGTAGGAGAAGCAGAAGAGTATGCAGGGCAACCATAATCGAATTTAGACAGGAAGAGAGAGGAATGAAAATGGAAGAGCGTGCGCCTATCCGCTCTCCAAGAAGTATGGGACAAAACTTTAAGTAGGTTAATGGCCTTAGAGCATTCAACACGAAGGTAAGAAACATGGGAAGACCAAGAGAAACGAGTGTCAAAAAATAACCCCAAAATCTTTGCAGAATCTTTGTACTCAAGGGGATGACCATAAAGTGACAAAAAGGGACGAAGAACTACCCGCTTCCGGGTAAAAGTCATGGCACAAGTCTTAGTACTATTGAACTTGAAGCCATGATTGGTGGCCCAAGATGACACGGCATCAATCGCAAGTTGAGGCCGCCGTTGAAGGAGAGGCGAATCATCACCCCGACAGCAAAGAATAAGATCGTCAACATAAAGAGCGAAGAAGATGCCAGAAGGAAGGGAAGAAAGAAGACCATTGAGGGCAACCAGAAAAAGAGGAGTACTCAGACCACTACCTTGGGGCACACCTTCATACAGCTGAAAAGAGGCAGAGAGAGTGGCACCAAGCCTGACCGGAAAGGTACGACGAGAGAGAAAGCTTTGAAGGAAGAGAGGGAGCTTACCACTAAGGCCAAAAGAACGAAGTTGGGACAGAATATGGTATCTCCAAGTCGTGTCATAAGACTTTTCCAGGTCAAAAAGGACAGCAACAACAGCAAAAGCAGTACGAATATAGACCTCCAAGTTCACCAGGACATCAGTCGTGCTGCGGCACTTGCGAAAACCAAATTGAGAAGGAGAGAGGTGGTGATGGTGTTCCAGGAACCACATCAGATGGACATTTACCATACGCTCAAAGAGCTTGCAAACAACTCGTGAGAGCAATAGGGCGGAAGTCCTTAGGAGATGTATCGAGAGACCCTGGTTTCCGAATAGTGAGTACAACGGCATCGAGCCAGTCCTCAGGGACAGACGACGACTCCCAGACCTGGTTATACAGACTCAGTAAATACCGAGACGAGCACGGCGGGAGATGGCGAAGCATCTCATACTGAACGTTATCCGAGTTCGCTGCCGTAGATCCGCAGAGGGCCAGGGCAGACTGAAGTTCAGAAAGAGAAGGCGGAGATGAGTGTGGAAATCTAAAGGATAAGATATAAGAACAGGCTTATGAAGAAGGAAGGATTAAGGAAGATGAGAACCAGAGCTAACAGAAAAAAAGTGGGAACCCAGTTCGGTCGCAACCTGCACTGGATCCGCCACAAGAGAACCACGGAGGTGGAGAACCGGCGAGACATCCGGAACGAACTTGCCCGCAATCTTGCAGATCTTCTTCCAGATCTGTGGCAGAGGAGTATCGGACATAATGGTGGAAACATAAGATTTCCAACTCTCACGTTTAGATGTACGGATGGTCCTATGGGCCACCGCACTTGCCTTCCGAAACAGAATAAAAGAATCAGCCGTCTGCCGGCGGCAGTGTTTCTTCCAGGCTGCAAGCTTACAGCAGGCAGCCCGAGCACAGTCTGCATTCCACCAGGGAACGCACTTCCGTGTGCCCCGGGAGGAAGAGCGAGGAACAGAGTGGAGGGCAGCGTTGAAGACAGTGTCATAAAAAAGAAGGAGGGCACGAGGAAAAGGCAGAGAGGAGAGGTCAGAAAGAGTAGCATGGAGGGTGAGCAGGCACCAGTCAGCCTTGACAAACTGCCACCTAGGGAAGGAGAGGGGGAGGGTAGAAAGAGAAAAAGGAAACGAGGATAGGGAAATGATTACTGTTATGGAGGTCATCAAGAACCTGCCACGTTGAATCTAAGTAAAGGGACGACGAGCAGAGAGAAAGATCAAGACAGGAAAGGGTGCGAGTTCAAGAGTCCACATGAGTGGGCTCACCAGAATTCAGAAGGGATAGAGAAGAAGCGAGGACGAACGGTTCGAGAAGACGGCCTCGGGTGTTTGTCAGTACATCACCCCAGAGAGAATGTCGACAATTGAAATCACCCAAAAGTTGCACCAGCTCTGGCAAGGAGTCCAGGAGGTGCTTAAGATCAGGAAGGGAAAGCGGGACATTTGGGGGGACATAAATGGAACAGACTGTATACCATTTACCCACAAAAACACGGGCAGCAGAACAATGAATAGGTGACAGAAGAAGTAGGGGGGACAAAGGGAATATCAGATCGAATTAAGAGAGCAGTAGAGTTATGGGCCCCAGCAAGAGCTGGGGGGGGGGCGGAAGAAAGGAATAACCACGAAAGTGACCAGGACGAGCACCAAGCATTGGTTCCAGGAGACAAACACAAAACGGTGAAAACTGTGTGATTAGAAGTTGGAGTTCGTGGAAGTTAGCATAAAATCCATGAATATTCCACTGAAGAATAGACATTACCAAAGAGAAAGGACACTAACAGAGAACAAAAAAAGAAATAAAGGTATAGAAGAACACAGTTTATTAAAGAATCACAGGATCAGGGTCAGGATCAGAAGCAGGGTCGGCAAAATCAGGGTTAGGAGGCATGGGTAAACTTAGTAAGGATAGAGGGAAGGGAGCAAGAGGACAGACCAGAGGCGGACTGAAGGGGTCCAGAGGGGGAGGAGACAACTGAGAGGGGCAGGCAAGGACAGCAGGAGGAGGGGGGGGAGGCAGAAGGCAGGGAGTGCGCCTCAGTAAGGGCAGCAACCGAGGGGGAATCGGGGTCGAAAGAAACCTCCATATCTGGGACGGGGTTCGACCACTGAAATGGAAGGGGATGTAGTGACAGAGTCAGAGGGAGGGGGTGAGGAAGAGAGCGAAGCCTTCTTACCCGCTGGAGAGGAAAAAGGAGAGGAGCCAGGCTTACGTTTCTGACTCGAAGAGACAGGCCTTCCAGTAACAACGTACCAGGCAACAGACTCAATGGTCTCAGCAGGAGAAGAGGAGCGGGAGCGAATAACACGAAGATTGCTGGGAGGATGATGGATATCAGCCTGGACAGACAGGTGGCGTGGAGGGTCAAGAGACTGGGGGGAGGGTCGGGAAGAAAGAGTGGGGGAAGATGGGGAAGAAGACAAAAGAATATGGTGGACTGGATAGGAAGGGGGGGCCCCAGATGGAAAACTAGGAGGAGACCATCTGGGACAGGAGGCAAAGGAATAGGGGAGGTGGTGGTGGGTGTGGTCGGGTTTAAGGCCTGGAAACGGTTGTGAGACTGAGGAAGGTGGGAAGGACGAGGAGAGGTAGAACGCAACACGCGAGCATAGGATACACCTGCGAAAGGTGTGAGACGACGAACTTGGCGTCTCGCTTCAGGAAAAGACAGACGATCACAGTGCTTCAAGTTCAGGACAGCTTCTTCGAGTTTGTAGTGTACACACGAGCGTGAGAAGGTAGGGTGGGCCTCACCGAAATTGAGGCAGCAAGCCTGGGGAGAAGTGCATTTGGACTTAGAATGACTATCGTCTCCACACATGGGGCATAGATACACAGTACTTGTGCATTTGAGGACACTGTGCCCGAACTTCCAACACTTATTGCAAAGTTTAGGAGAGGGAATGTACTCCTGAACGGAGCATCTGGCACCAGCAAGAATAATAGAGGGCGGAAGGGTCCTACTATCAAAGGTGATTTTTACAACTCGAAGGGGCTGACGGCGACGACAGGAGGGGGTCGAGTAAACGTGTCCACCTGGAGGACAGAATGACCTTGGGCTTCGAGGATATGTTTAATATCCTCATGGCAATCTTTGAGGTCCCGAACACCAGTTACAACATGGTGTGGGAGGAGAACAGTGCCAACTCTGGCATTTAACTGAGCGTTTTTGGAGACCCGAACAGGGGTCTCTACAATGCAGGACAAAGCGGCTAAGCAAGTAGCTGCATCCTGAGGAGCAGCGACGACACGCGTACCGTAACTGGTGGAGTTAAAAGTAACAGAGGCATCTACTGAATCAACAAGGTTTTTATGGAGGGAGAAATCGTCATGAGTAGAAACCAGATGGTTGAGATCAAAGTATTTAGCCCACGTAGCGGGACCAAACAAGGCGTTGTAAGTAGTATTACGGGAAGGGATCGTGTGAGTGCGGCCGTGGCGGGAACGGCGTTGAGAACCCCCGGAGTTCATGGGGGTAAAAGGCACAGTAGTCACAATGAGAGACGAAGCCGTGCCAGGGGACGAGGTGGTCACCACTGGGGGCTGGGTACTCGACCATATCACATAGGAGGGAGGGGAGCTGATGGGAGTAGACAGGTCGTCGGGGACCAATGCAGCAGGGGCTACAGGGCCTGGCCTTCCAACACAGTCCGACTCGGGGGCTTGGTCGCCCACCCCATGAGCCTGAGAAAGTACAAGGGAAACATTATTAGCCATGAAAACATGGGAAAACTTTCATTCACGAATGTGCCCCCACACCCACCATGGAGCCACAATTAGAGAAAGGACACCCAACAAGAAGCTATCGCCGATCTTACCGGGGCCCCCCAGGGGTGCGTCGTGAGTATACGCCCCACAAACGCCACGTTAAGAACCATGAGTCCGTCGAGAGCGGGATTCAGTGACGAAAGGAGGATTGACAATAAAAGGGTCCCCTCGCTCGAGACGTTGGGTACTACAGTTCTATGGGTGCAAGAGTATGCCTCCTCAAACACCCGGGCGTCAAAACAAAAGAAGGTTAAGAAAGAATAATCAAAACAGGCAAAAGGTCGGCAGGAAATGACAATTTGATAGGAGAAGTAAGTAAGCAATTATCAAAAGAAGGTACTAAACCGGGAAGACTATGTAGCACCATCAAATGCGCAGAATAATCAGAGGGCGCTAAATATCACCAAGGATGCCAATACGAGAACAAAAACGCATAAGGCGAACGATATCAAAAGTATCCGAGTCACCAGGAATTCTATTGAGAGACAGGTGACTGCGAGGGGCGGTCGGAAAGCAAGACACACGCTCGTCCTGGAAGTCAGGACATTCAAGAAGGACATGCACGACCGTAAGAGGGACAATGCATCTAGGACAATAAGGAGCAGGGCGGCGCTCCATCAAGTGACCATGGGTTAAGCGAGTATGGCCAATATGCAACCTCGCCAGAGCTGTTTCCCATCGTCGGTTACGGTGGTAGGAGGATGGCCACGAGGAAACACAACATTTAAGAGTACGTAGTTTGTTACCAGTAACAGACGACCAAGAAGCCTGCCAACGGGTAAGGACGAAGGAATGGATAACCGGGTAAAAGTCGGAATATGGAATACCTTTATGAGAGATGGGACAAGAGCGGACAGCTTCCTTGGCGGCAGCATTCGCACGCTCATTTAAAGACACACCAATATGGCTGGGAACCCAACAAAACTGAACCGACTTAAATTTACTGTGAACAAGAAACAGCCAATGCTGGATCTCGACAACTACTGGATGAACCGGATTAAAGGACCCGAGAGCCATGAGGGCACTACGAGAGTCAACAACAACTACAAAGGAAGACTGACAACGAGAAAGCAGGAGACGAAGAGCATAGAGAATAGCATAAAGCTCCGCTGTAAAGATGCTAGTCTCCGGAGGTAAGCGACACATATAAGTTCGATCAGGAAAAACAACAGAGACCCATCGGTGAAGACAGATACGGAGCGGGAGTGAGAAGAAAAGTGCTCAAGGAAAAGCCGTTTTAGAACCGTAGGAGGGGTAAAAGCTTTAGTGATACGGGTCAAGGATGTACAAAACCGCAGAAGAGGGACTCTCCACGGGGGCAAAGAAGGAACAACACGAGGAGAAACATTAGAAATACGAACGGAAAGAGAATCCTGTAAGCGAGATAACCGGACAGAAAGAGGGAGGTGGGGAAGAGGAACAGGAACCGCAGGAGGGGTAAAAGTTAAAGCACGACAGAGGCGAGAGGAAGGATGTTGTAAGGACCGCGCAAGATAGCGAAGACAGTAGCGATCACGGCGGTCCTGGAGAGACAGGAAGCCAGTGTCAACATACAAGCTAAGGATGGGGTGTGGTGGTGACGGTGGTGTGTGGTGGTGACGGTGGTGTGTGGTGGTGACGGTGGTGTGTGGTAGTGACGGTGGTGTATAATGGTGACGGTGGTGCCAACCCCACCACGACCCTGCAAGGGGTGGCAGTGTGGTGGTGGTGGTGGTGGTGGTACCAGGGGTGGCAGTGTGGTGGTGGAGGTGCCAGGGGTGGTAGTGTGGGGGTGGTTCCAGGGGTAGCAGTGTAGTGGTGGTGGTGCCAGGGGTGGCAGTGTGGGGGTGGTTCCAGGGGTAGCAGTGTAGTGGTGGTGGTGCAAGGGGTGGCAATTTGGTGGTGGTGCCAGGGGCGGCAGTGTGCCTCAAAGAATGAGGTGATTTGATAAAATATCATGCCCAAGATTACCAACCGAGTGCCAGCGGGGGATGGAAATAGCCTCAGCTTCCAACCTCTTTTGTCCGGTGTTGTTGGTCGAGTGGTTAAGGCTTCCTGTACGTCAGAATGCAGAGTGATCCTGGCAGTATGGGTTCGAGTCGCTTCTGCGGTGTGAGTTTTCAGTGGCATATATGCCTGGAGACCGTTCAGGCTTGTTTGCATTTGTGTTCCTCACATGTACCCCAAAGAATGAGGTGATTTGATAAAATATCATGCCCAAGATTACCAACCGAATGCCGGCAGGGGATGGAAATAGCCTCGGCTGCCATCCTCTTTGTCCGGTAATGTTTTTTGAGCAGTTAAGGGATCCTGTGTGCCAGCAGAGTGCTCCTGGCAGTATGGGTTTGAGTCACTTCTGGGGTGTGAGTTTTCGGTTGCATATAGTCCTGGGGACCATTCAGTCTTGTTCACATTTGTGTTCCTCACGTGCGCCCCAAAGAATGAGGTGATTTGATAAAATCCCATGCCCAAGATTACCAACCGAGTGCCAGCGGGGGATGGAAATAGCCTCAGCTACCATCCTCTTTGTCCGGTCATGTTGATCGAGTAGTTAAGGGATCATGTACGCCAGCAGAGTGCTCCTGGCAGTATGGGTTCGAGTCACTTCTGTGGTGTGAGTTTTCAGTTGCATATAGTCCTGGGGACCATTCAGGCTTGTTCGCATATGTATATATATGTGTGTATAATGTTGCACCTAGTAGCCAAAACGTCGTACTCGACCTACTATGCAAGGTCCGATTTGCCTAATAAGCCAAGTTTTCCTGAATATATTTTTCAATATTTTTTTCTTATGAAATAGTAAAGCTATCCATTTCATTTTGTACGAGTTAATTTTTTTTAAATTTGAGTTAAAACTAACGTAGATATATGACCGAACCTAACCAACCCTACCTAACCTAACCAATCTTAACCTAACCTAAACTACCACAATTAAGTCAATAATATATGTTCTTAATATAATATAATAATAATCATTCAAATAAGCTAATTGGAAACAATTTATTGAAAATAAAGAAAATCTCTCGGCCTATTAGGCAAATCAGGCCTTGCATAGTAGGCCGAGAAGCGTGTTCTGGCTACTAGATACGACATATATATACATATATACTCAACTATATATATACATATATAGTTATACATATATAGTTGAGGCAACTATCTATTGCCTCAACTATATAGTTGAGGCAATAGATAGTGGTAAGGATTGCGATAAATTTAAATTTAAAATTTAAATTTTGCCCCGAGGGGCGAGTTTACTGGGCAGCGCCACTCATCTTGTGAGTGAACACATCGCCATAGCAGCATGTACAACGCTCCCCAATAGGAAGAAAACCCGCTGGGTTGTTCATCCTGTCACTTGTACCCAGACACAGGTGGGACTTGCTTAACTGTTTCAAGTGAACAGCTCCTCAAACAAGAAGATTAACATCTATCAACCCATAAAAGCTTACATTATCTTGCAGGTGCAAAATGGGGAAATCTTTTAAGAACAGTATCAATATTTGACAAATAGTGTTTTCCTAACTCAAACAATGTGGGGTTTATTATTCTACACATATTCCTAATGTCTCTCAGGTATTCACATTCACGTAGATAGTGGTCAAGGCGGTGTCCATCACTCTCACCAGATTCAGCAACTTCGCTGGTCAACTGTTGTTTCCATTCCAAATCTTCATGGATGTTTGTATCCAAGACGGATTCTCGCTATTATTGATTCTCTCTCTCGTCCTCCTCCTCTTCGGCCATAATGACTGGGATTGCCAGCTGCAACCATGTTGTACCATCGTACAGATTCACTGGTTTGTGCTTCTATCATCCTTTCCTCAGTTACCTTGTCACGGTGATGTTGCCTGATAATACCTCTAATTTGTAGTTGAGTCTTGGGTATGAAGTATTCAATATAGTCTCCTTCAGCGCCTTCAGCAGCCAGCACATCTGCTCGTTCATTCCCACATATTCCAACATGGGAGGGGATCCACAGATACTTGATGACTCTTCCCTGATTGGTAAGTACTCTCACAGCTCTCTTAATTTCAGCGACTATTGCAAGATTTTCTGCCTGATTTTTTACTTAGGCTTTGCAGTGCTGCTTTTGAATCGGTGCAAATCACTGCACCATTAGTGTTCCGTTCAAGAAACCTTAACGCCATAACAATGGCAGTTAGCTCTGCTTGCGTTGAAGAGGCATAGTTCTCAATACGCGCTTTTTCTTCATTTCTGCGTTGGAAAGTATTATCCTTGATTACCGTGTACGCTGCACCAGCCCTGCCATTGACAGGATTAGATGACCGGTCAGTGTAGATTTGATCTAGTTCATCTCCGGGTTCTTTATAAATTTCCTCGAGATACTTGTGCCTCATTTCTTGTGGTATCATGTTGGATTTTTTCGTTGCCATTTCATTGATGATGATCTTGCATGAGTCATCCTCCCAGGGAGGTAACCTCTCTACAGGCAGGAGCTCACGGGCTTGCTCAAGCAGGTGAAGCTCTAAAACGTAGCAGACTGATCTGTGATGCCATTCTTTGCTTCTTCTGTTTCCCCCTGAAAGTAGCACAGAGCTCAGTTTTTTCTTAGCAATATCATTGTAATGGGGATCTCTGGCTATCCTGTGTACCTTGACTTTAGCAAAGCTTTGATACAGTGCCACATGAAAGACTGATTAAAAAGATAGAGGCTCATGGTATTGGGGGTGCTATATTTAGTTGGATTAGGGCATGGCTATACCAAAGGAAACATAGAGTTAATATAAATGTGGTTAAGTCTGAATGGGAGAATGTTTTAAGTGGAATGCATCAAGGCTTTGTCCTGGGACTTCTGTTGTTTATAATATATATATAAATGATTTAGAATCAGGTTTGAGTAGCAACATTTGCAAATTTGCCGATGATACAAAAATCGGTAGAGAAATAAACATGGAAGAAGACTCACTATCACTTCATGTCGATCTAAATAGAGTTTTGAAATGGTCAAAAGATTGGCAGATGCAATTAGTATTTGATCTATTCAATTTATAAGTTATACTACCTTCCTGTGCTTTGCTTTGAATATTTTTAAATAAGTTATATTTTGAATCCACATCGAAATTTACATCTCCTATCGCTGGGTTCACGTCTCGCTCCAAGACCGGCCCGCCCCCATGCCCAAGACTTTCCAATCTATTTGACCCAAAACATTTCTTAGGCTATTGAAATAATCTTTTCGAAAATAAGGCACTTAAACAGAATTTTTCCCCTACAGATCTATTCCATTCAATGCTGAACCTGATTTCTTTTTGAGCACTATTCCCTAGCTCACTCCCTATTTCGATGGCATTAATTTGCGTTTCCCTGTTAGTTAACACTAAATTTAATATATTATTTACCCGCGTTTGTTCCTTAATGTGTTGCGTAAGAAACCAATCTTCAATTAATTCCTGAAAATCTTCTGCTTCATTATTCCCTGTTCTGTTAAACCAATTTATTCCCCTAAAATTAAAGTCACCCGTGACAAATACTGCCAGTCCTAGATGCTCTAGATATTTCGCCCCATAGGTGCTTTGCTTCCTTCCTGTCTAAGTTTGGTGGTCTGTATATAACTCCTATAAGATTATTTGCTTTTTCGTTTAATTCTATCCAAATAGTTTCTGTTTGTGGCTCAGTTTTAATTCCATCTTTGAGATTACATTTCAAATTTTCCCTAACATATATAGCAACTCCCCCTCCCCGTCTAATATATCTATCTGTGTGTACTAGCTTAAATCCATTTATTTGATATTCAGCTAATAGTTCTCTATTTTCTACATTCATCCACGTTTCGGTTGGTGTAATAATATCTATTTTTTCTGTGCAGACAAGAGCATTTAAATCATTGATTTTATTTCTTAATCTTCTACTGTTAGTGTAATATACCCTAAGTGTATTGTTATTTTGAGGCCCTTCTCTTTCCCTAATCATTTTGCCAATTTGTTTCTCCCACAAACATTTACTTTTATTACCTCTTTTCTCCATTTCAATTCCCATACCACTATCTACTAACAGTTTAAACCCAAACCCAAACAAACGCCTCCATCCACTGGTTCCAACGAGATCGCAACAACAACAACAACCACCCCAGCCCTCGATAGATGCACCCCATCACGAGCATACATTCCGTTTCTTCCATAGAAGTGTTCCCAGTTGTCTATTTAAGATTTTGCATTTCATTTTCAATATCTTTCCAGCTGGCAATTTTTACTAATCAAAACTCCCAGATAAGAACATAAGAACAAAGGTAACTGCTGAAGGCCTATTTGCCCATACGATTCAGCCCTTATTTATAACCACTCAATCCCACTCATATACATGTCCAACCCACGCTTGAAAAAATTGAGGGACCCCAAGTGTCCTCGACATCCATTCATTTCCAACTTCCTTTCTTTGAAGAATGCCACATATGATCGGGATTCCTCCCTTGCTTCTAACTAGTTCTATGGCTGTCTTAAATCTCAGTATTAGTTCCTCACTCCTAACTCGCCTAACATCATTTCCACCTGCACTATTACCAAGAATTGGTTTATTTTTATTAGCAGCCATAATATCATTCATGTTGCCAACAATATCTCCAATTCCAGCTCCCGGATAGCAAACTCTTAACCTGTTCTCCCTATCTCTGGCACGAAACGTTCTGTCTAAATACCTCACCTGGTGATCTTCCGCAACAAAAATTCCCTTGGTTCCTCCTTCTACCTTTTGAGCACTTTGAGCGACCTGCGCGTCGTTGCTCCTCGTTGCTTTGCCTTTGCCTCCTCGTTGAACTGCAGGCTCACCACAGCACTCGTCCTCCAACACAACAAATGCGTTAGACGTCCTTAGGATATCATTAGACGGCTTTGTCAAAGTCTTCTTAAGCTCCTTGTCGTTTACAACTTGCCAAGACAAGGTCTTTTTAATACCTGTCGCCTCCTTTGTTTCTTCCTGATGTTCAGCTTTCGTACTTCCTCCCGTAGGGAATCCAAATCTGTCCTCAGAGCTTTAACGAGATTCATCAGTTCCTTCACTACACCTTCCATTGTTGCTATAATAATATTACAGCAACATTAAGCTTTGTTAATCTCTCTTCATATGACAGGTTTCTAATTTAGGGAATTAGCTTTGTCATCCTATACTGGACACGTTCAAGTGAATTTATATCCATTCTATAGTACGGCGACCAAAACTGAACTGCAAATTCTAAATGGGGTCTAACCATAGCAGGATATAGTTGGAAAATAACACCAGGTGTCTTGTTACTAACGCTTCGATTAATAAATCCCAGTGTCCTATTTGCCTTATTACGAACATTCATGCATTGATCATTTGGTTTTAAATTCTTACTAATCATAACTCCCAGATCCCTTTTGCAATCCGACTTTCCCATCTCAACACCATCTAGCTCGTATCTTGTAACTATCATCATTACCAAATTGCCCTTATCTACAAACCATTCTCTCGCCTTGGTTACCCTTTGCATATCATCAACTGTGCCTACTCTCAAGCTAAACGAAATTTCTTTCATCCTAAACCTGCTTCCAACACTAGTAGCACTGTACTATGCCTTCCCTTCATATCTGAACTCAAAACTTTTACCAATACCTTTCGTCCTTTTGACATTAAGCTCGCCTTTCGTCAAACTAACACACTTCGTAGCAATCTAGTTCACACTGCTCCTCCTGCTTCTAATGCTGCTGGTGTCTACTCTATTTTCTGTTCGTCTTGTCCTCTCCAATGCTTTGGCGAAACTGGCCGTACACTGAATGACAGACTTAAAGAACACAAGAGAAGTGTTAAGTCTGCAGACACTAACAATGCTCTCTTCTGCCATGTGAGGGATTCTTATCATCACATTGATTGGTCTTCCTCCAAAATAATCTTTCCTGCCTCTACTCTACACAGACGCCGTCTTGTTGAATCGGCTCTAATACACAATGTACCCAACATGAACTTGAGTCCTGGCTTTGTTGCTGTGGACTCTTCCCTTTCACAGTATATTCTCAAATGCTCTAATCTTTCTAACAAACGTGACCTAACATAAGCTTACCCTTTCCCTTTACCTTTCTTTCTCTTTCATTTCTTTCTCTTTTCTCTCTTTTTTCTGTTCATTGTCTTTTCCTACGTTCCCTCGTTTTCCTCTTCTCATTATTTTCTCATTCTCTTTCGGTGGTTATAATAGGACCTGCCTCGTATGGGCCAACAGGCCCTCTGCAGTTCCTACTACTAGCACCTCTACTATACCTTACTTTGCTCCTCATCTCTCGTGCCTATTTATTGCCTGTCTCTACTTCCTCATCACAATCGACTTGAGAATGGTCCAGGACGGACCGAAACGTCGTCGTCCCTTCACATTCTAGTGTGTGGTCTGGTCATCATCATTACCTACCCTCAGAACTTTACATTTATCAGTATTAAACTGCATCTGCCAATCTTTATACCATTTCAAAACCGTATTTAGATCAACTTGAAGTGATAGTGAGTCATCTTCCGTGTTAATTTCCCTACCGATTTTTGTATCATCGGCAAATTTGCAAATATTGCTACTCAAACCTGAATCTAAATCATTTATATATATTATAAGCAAGAGGTCCGAGCCGAGCCTTGAGGGACTTACAACATTTTGCCACTCTGACTTAACCCCATTTATACTAACTTATTTTCCTTTGGTATAGCCATGCCCTAAACCAACTTAATATGGCACCCCAATACCATGAGCCTCTAACATCCTATGGCAGTTATTATGTAAGCTAATTTACATAGTTATTATGTAAGTATATTAGTACCGCTTTCCCAGACAGTTAAGCCCAGGTCAGCACACACGCACATCCTACACTGACTTCTAAGGTCAACATTCACATCCCACCGAGACAGTTAAGCCCAGGTCAGCACACACGCACATCCTACACGACTGCTAAGGTCAGCAGTCACATCCCACCCAGACAGTTAAGCCCAGGTCAGCAGTCACATCCCACCCAGACAGTTAAGCCCAGGTCAGCAGTCACATCCCACCCAGACAGTTAAGCCCAGGTCAGCACACACGCACATCCTACACGGACTGCTAAGGTCAGCAGTCACATCCCACCCAGACAGTTAAGCCAAGGTCAGCACACACGCACATCCTACACGGACTGCTAAGGTCAGCAGTCACATCCCACCCTGACAGTTAAGCCAAGGTCAGCACACACGCACATCCTACATGGACTGCTAAGGTCAGCAGTCACATCCCACCCAGACAGTTAAGCCAAGGTCAGCACACACGCACATCCTACACCGACTGCTAAGGTCAGCAGTCACATCCCACACAGACAGTTAAGCCAAGGTCAAGCACACACGCACATCCTACACGACTACTAAGGTCAGCAGTCACATCCCACCCAGACAGTTAAGCCAAGGTCAGCACACACGCACATCCTACACAGACTGTTAAGGTCAGCAGTCAGCCCACCCTGACAAGGACCGCTGGCAGGGCAGGGCTCGACCGGCCGCCTCAGAGCCAGACGGACAACTAAGCCAATCATGCCACAGAGGAACGGCCAGTTGTGTTATATTTGGAAGTTATATTTATATTCCACGTGTTAAAAATATTGTTTATTAATTTTTCCGCGTTACTTTTGTTCTTAAAGTTGTTAAATCACATCCCATATATTTATATTTCGTTGAGAACGAGAGAAAGGTTTAGAGTTATGATTGAGGGGACGAATCTTTTCAATATTCCTCATGTTTTTCTTCACAGAAGCAGGAAGATTAAAAATAAACTCTCTAAAGTTCATTATTCCTTATTATTTGGGTCTAATGCCTAGTGATGTATTTCATAAGGTCTCGCCTCAAATTCTTAAAGATAAATTCTGTGTAGCACCTGATTATTTCCCCTAATGGTGAGGTGGTAGGTGACATGGATGAATGACATACATTGGGTATTAATGGGGTCCTGTAAAATGGAATCCTGTATAATGGGGTCTTGTATAATGGGGTCCTGTATAATGGGGTCCTGTATAATGGGGTCCTGTATTATGGGGTCCTGTATAACGGGATATGAATGGGGTAGCAAATTAAGACTGACATGTTGGCAGTTTATGTTCTTCTGGTTGCTGCCGTTCCTGTTGTAGGGTAATTCTGTCCAGCTTCTGCATTGGCCCGGGGTCTTAAAAGTGGGTAGAGTGTAACTGTGTATTAGCCGGTTATTGATTGCTGGTTTAGATTTCTTGATATGAAGCACTTCACTGATGTCTAATCTTCTGTTGTCATTGTATCTATCAAATATTTCGGTGTTGCTCGTCAAAATATCCCTGTGTACCTGTTGCAAACATTGGTGTTGATCTTTGGTCAACACTGGTCATACATGATCCGTCAGTCATCACCGATCATACATGATCCGTCAGTCATCACCGATCATACATGATCCGTCAGTCATCACCGATCATACATGATCCGTCAGTCATCACCGATCATACATGATCCGTCAGTCATCACCGATCATACATGATCCGTCAGTCATCACCGATCATACATGATCCGTCACTCATCACCGATCATACATGATCCGTCAGTCATCACCGATCATACATGATCCGTCACTCATCATTGTTCATACATGATCCGTCAGTTATCATTGTTCATACATGATCCGTCAGTCATCATTAAACTGCAGAACGGATGGTCTTAAATAGGCTACTGTGGAAGACTGGAGACCTTCATAAACACATATTTGGCGTGTATCATGTATCCGTCACCCATGACGGATACATGATCCGTCACTCATCATTGTTCATACATGATCCGTCACTCATCATTGTTCATACATGATCCGTCAGTCATCACCGATCATACATGATCCGTCAGTCATCACCGATCATACATGATCCGTCAGCCATTCTTGTTCATACATGATCCGTCAGTCATCACTGTTCATACATGATCCGTCAGTCATCATTGTTCATACATGATCCGTCAGTCATCATTGTTCATACATGATCCGTCAGTCATCATTGTTCATACATGATCCGTCAGTTATCATTGTTCATACATGATCCGTCAGTCATCATTAAACTGCAGAACGGATGGTCTTAAATAGGCTACTGTGGAAGACTGGAGACCTTCATAAACACATATTTGGCTTCACTAGAGGAGTAGGTACTGCCAACTGCATAGCAACATTACTAGGAACAGTTAACTCGGGTCCGGCTATAGTGATCTTCCTTGATTTAGAAAAAGCATTCGAACTTGCAAACACGCAAGCAATTTTACACACCTTAGTTAAAAAAGGTGTAAAGGGAAAAATGGTAGCATGGATTCAAGATTACCTAAGTCACAGGTATGCCAGAGTAAAGTTGCAAGGACAAGTGTCGGACTACCACCTGCATGAGAATGGGACTCCACAAGGTGGAGTCCTCAGTCCTAGTCTTTTTAACATCCTTATGGAAAACCTTGTTACCATGACATTTACAGAAGGGGTTAAATTGCTAAACTATGCTGATGATATAGCATTAGTCATTACAGGTCCTTCACTTCTAAATAAAGCACAAGGTGCATTAGATAAAGTAACATCTGAATGCAGCGTTTTAGGGCTAAAAATATCTGCACAGAAGTCTAAGGCAATGAGATTAGGCGGCAACACTCCAGACAGGCACCTACGCATTCAAGACATTAACCTTCAGTGGGTTACACAATATCAATATCTCGGAGTGTAGATAGATTTAAAAATGACATCCAACAAGCAAATTCAATATCTAAAGGAGAAAGCAAAATCACGACTAAATATAATGAGAGCAATCACAGGGCCCCGTCTAGGAGCGGGACACAAAGTGTTTAGAATGTTTTACATACACGCCGTTCGTTCCCTAGTTGATTATGCAGCGCCTCCCTTACTCACTCTTTCTCCTAGTCAGTGGGCAAACGTTGAGGTTATTCAAAACGATGCATTGCGAATCATAACAGGAGCTCCCAGATGGACTAAAATACTGAACCTAAGACTAGAAACCAAGCTAACATCGATTGAAATAAGGGTAAAAGGGATCGCTGCGTGCATGCTGACCAATATATTGACTAGACCTAGAATCAGTTCACTTAAAGATATAATCACTGGAGCACTAACTCTGGACAGAAGAGCCCCCGATAGCAACAGGTGGACCCATTGTGCGATAAACACCATCAATACATTCGATATAACAAACACAGTCACTGAGAAGGGTGTCGACGAAATACATGCAGACTTTGTTATGCAAGCCCCTTGGGAATCTCCGCCAGCAGACTTTAAGATTACGGTTATTGAAGGAAAAAAGAACCAGACAAATCCTCATCTGCTACGTAACATTGCACAGATGCATATGGAAGCAAACATGGCATCCGAACGCTTCACTTACTTCACAGATGGATCAGTAGACCAGCAGGGACAAGAAACCGGAGCTGCAGTTAAAGCAGGAAACTCTGTAAATAGTTGGAGGCTCTCAAATGGGTGTTCGACTTTACAAACAGAGATGCTAGCCATTCAAAAGGCTTTGGAACATGCTCTTGCTCAACACCGACAACATGTTATCATACATACAGATTCGAGAACCGCCATTGAAACCTTGCAACAAGAACACATATGTGATAACATACATCTGATCACAAATGTCATATCATTAATGCAAACACTCAAACGACAAGGCCGACGAGTACTTATCAACTGGGTGCCAAGTCATGTGGGAATAATAGGAAATGACATTGCAGACGAAGCTGCAAAACTTGCAACTAAGAGAAGAAATGTAGACATTTACATACCACAGAGTCTATCACAGATTAAGAAAGTAATTAGAAACAGAGCAATGCAAAAGATGTACAGTGACCACAACACAGCAGTTGCAACATCAGGATCTGCGGGTTGGTACAATAATTCAACCAACTACGAACCACTTAGTTTGATGAAAGGGAGCAGTAGAGCAACAGAAGTGCACTTACATCGCATCAGGCATGGATACCCATGTGCATGGGAAACAGGCTTACAGGTTCCGGAAGATGAGAGGAAATGTCAACACTGTGGAGAAATGCCCGACAGACCACTGGAATATTATCTAACACAGTGCACAGTTACAAACCCATTAAGATTTCAACTTAGATTCAACAGAGCAGAAGAAGTTGTTAAACACATATGGCAAAATCTTACTGAAGCGACCATACGAGTAATAAATACTCATACTCCGCCCAAGTAAAACAGAAACAAGCAACACTTAGTGAGCCAGACAGAGGCTTAGGGCCCACGCAGGAATATCCCTGCAAAAAAAAGTCATCATTGTTCATACATGATCCGTCAGTCATCACTGTTCATACATGATCCGTCAGTCATCACTGTGCATACATGATCCGTCAGTCAACACTGTTGCCCCACGTCGTGGGGGGCCCACAACCGTCGTGGGGGGCCCACAATCGTCGTGAGAACCCAACACCGTCGTGTGGACCCACAACCGTCGTGGGGGCTCACAATCCTCGTAAGGGCCCCACAACCGTCGTGGGAACCCCCACAACCGTCGTGGGGGGCCCACAACCGTCGTGAGAACCCAACACCGTCGTGTGGACCCACAACCGTCGTGAGGACCCACAACCGTAGTGTGGACCCACAACCGTCGTGGGGGCCCACAACCGTCGTGGGGGCCCACAACCGTCGTGGGGGCCCCCACAACCGTCGTGGGGGGCCCACAACCGTCGTGGGGACCCATAACCGTCGTGTGGACCCACAACCGTCGTGAGGACCCACAACCGTAGTGTGGACCCACAACCGTCGTGGGGAGCATACAACCGTTGTGGGGAGCCCACAATGGTTGTGGGCTCGATCCTGTCTTTCCTCACCACTCACCGTTCCTCTCTCCCCACACACCAATCCTGTCTCCGCCACACATCGTTCCTGTCTCCCCCACACACCGTTCCTGAATCTCCCCCCACCAACCGTTCCTGTCTCCCCCCTCACCATTCCTGTCTCCCCCACATACACCGTTCCAGTCTCCCCCCCCCCCACACACCGTTCCTGTCTCGCACCCCATACCGTTCCTTTCTCCCCACACATCGTTCCTGTATCTCCCCAACACACCGTTCCTGCCTCTCCCCCACACACCGTTCTTGTCTCCCCCACACACACACCGTCCCTGTCTCTCCCACATACATCGTTCCTGTCTCCCCCACCACACACCTTTTCTTTCTCTCCCCCAAACACCGTTCCTGTCTTCCCCCACCACACACCGTTCCTGTCCCTCCCACACACATCGATCCTGTCTCCTCCCACCACACACCGTTCCTGTCTCTCCCACACACACCGTTTCTCTCTCCCCCCACACACCGTTCCTGCCTTCCCTACACACCGTTCCTGTCTCTCCCACACATCGTTTCAGTCTCCCCCGCACACCGTTCCTGTCTCTCCCACACACCGTTCCTGTCTCTCATCCACACACCGTTCTTGTCTCTTACCCACACACCGTTCTTGTCTCTCCCACACACCGTTCCTGTCTCTCATCCACACACCGTTCTTGTCTCTTACCCACACACCGTTCCTGTCTCTCATCCACATACCGTTCCTGTCTCCCTCCACACACTGTTCCTGTCACCCTCACACACCGTTCCTGTCTTCCCCACACACCGTTCCTGTCTCCCCCACACACCGTTCCTGTCTCCCTTACACACACCGTTCCTGTCTCTCATCCACACACCATTTCTTTCTCCCCCCACACCGTGCCTGTCTCCCCCCCACCACACATTATTCCTGTCTCTCCCACCAAACTCCGTTCCTGTCTCTCCCACCAAACTCCGTTCCTGTCTCTCCCACACACACACCGTTCCTTGTCTCCCCTACACACACCGTTCCTGTCTCTCCCACACACACCGTTCCTCCTTCCCCCACACACCGTTCTTGTCTCTCCCACACACCGTTTCTGTCTCCCCCCACACAACGTTCCTGTCTCCCACCACACACACCGTTCCTGTCTCCCCCACATACACCATTCCTGTCTCCCCCCACACACCGTTCCTGTCTTTCCCACACACACCGTTCCTGTCTTCCCCCTACACACACCGTTCCTGTCTCTCCCACACACATCGTTCCTGTCTCCCCCACACACTGTTCCTGTCTCTCATCCACACACCGTTCTTGTCTCTCACCCACACACCGGTCCTGTCTCTCATCCACACACTGTTCCTGTCTCCCCCCAAACACCGTTCCTGTCTCCCTCACACACCGTTCCTTTCTTCACCACACACCGTTCCTGTCTCCCCCCACACCGTTCCAGTCTCCTCCACACACCGTTCCTGTCTCTCCCCCACACACCGTTCCTGTCTCCGCACACACCGTTCCTGTCTCCCCCACACACCGTTCCTGTCTTCCCTACACACACCGTTCCTGTCTCTCATCCAAACACCGTTTCGGTCTCCCCCCACACCGTTCCTCTCCCCCCCACCACCACACACCGTTCCTGTCTTTCCCCACCACACACCGTTCCTGTCTCTCCCACACACACCGTTCCTTGTCTCCCCGCACCACACACCGTTCCTGTCTCTCCCATGCACACCGTTTCTCTCTCCCCCAAACACCGTTCCTGTCTCCCCCCACACACGGTTCCTGTCTCTCTCACAAACACCGTTCCTCTTTCCCCCCACACACCGTTCCTGTCTCTCCCACACACCGTTTCTGTCTCCCCCACACACCGTTCCTGTCTCCCCCCACACACCGTTCCTGTCTCTCATGCATACACCGTTCCTGTCTCTCATCCGCACACCGTTCCTGTCTCTCTCTTCCACACATTGTTCCTGTCTCCCCCACACCATTCCTCTCTCCCACCACACCGTTCCTGTCTCCCCGCACACCATTCCTGTCTCCCCCACTCATCGTTTCTGTCTCCCACTTAACACACACACTGTTCCTGTCTCTCCCACCACACACCGTTCCTGCCCCCCCCTCCTGTTATGGTCACAATGGGTCGCAACAGGGTTCTTTTCGGGTGGTTCTAAAGTACTGGTATCCGGCCCCAAGTAAGTAGTGGCTTTCAAGGAGTGAGCTCGGCAATGCAAGTAAAATAAAATACACTTCATAAAATGTCGATATATTTTACATATGATAACTTTTTCCATCACCTCGTAAATAATCCTAACAAAAGTGTTAGTACACCTAATATGTACAAAAGTGTCTCATGGAACACTAAGCGTTCTTCGATGCTGGCGATCCAGTCTTGTAAGCTATCGTGTTTCCTCATCCGTAGAACGGTCCTTATCAGGTACCGGGAAACAACAGTGAGTCTACCCCTGGCCACGGGCCAGCCAAACCACAGCTCACTAAGAGCTTCCTCGTTAAGGCCCACAATCACAGTCCAGCCCGGTGCTGGCAGATACCTTCAGCTTCGCGTTGCTGGGCCACTTCATGTGCAAATACTAGTGTAGCGAGCCCTAGGCAGGAGCTTGGTGCAACTCGCTGGTTAATCTCCTCTTCAGCACCTTAGTCAGTCGTCTCTTCTATTAGCCAGCCCCGGGTGCGGCGAATCCCGTCTCTGCCACTCCACAGGAAGACAGTAGAACACTTCACAGTTCTCTTCCGGCGGCGGCTCACTGCTTCCGTAAAGCAGACTGGTGTAG
This sequence comes from Procambarus clarkii, assembly GCF_040958095.1. Classification (NCBI taxonomy): domain Eukaryota; kingdom Metazoa; phylum Arthropoda; class Malacostraca; order Decapoda; family Cambaridae; genus Procambarus; species Procambarus clarkii. The sequence goes on from NC_091228.1 coordinate 10,893,870, forward strand.
TGACCTTGGCTGCCCTGGGTAGACTGACCTCGTATCACAGCAGCCCTACGTCGGCTCTGTAAATACTGACACTTCATCAGTACACTGGGACACTAGGAAATAGCACTTACGGACCCTGCATAAACGTCTCCACAACGGGCTCTTTGATAAGTACTGCCATGTCAGCGGATTGAAGCTAGTCAACACCTCACCTCATACCATCTCGCACCACCCCAACATGCACATACGCATACATACACACACCCACCCACAATTACAACTCACAATTATACATGAAAGAGTGCAAAATACTTGCACTGTTACACCCACACACCGTTCCTGTCTCCCGCAGACACCGTTCCTGTCTCCCCCCATACACCGTTCCTGTCTCTTCCCCAACACACCGTTCCTGTTTCCCCTACACACCGTTCCTGTCACCCCCACACACCGTTTCTGTCTCTCCCACATACACCGTTCCTGTCTCCCCCACACACCGTTTCTGTCTCCCCCACATAAACCGTTCCGTTCTCCCTCAAACACCGTTCCTGTCTCTTCCCCCCCACACCGTTTCTGTCTCCCCCACATACACCGTTTCTGTCTCCCCCACACACCGTTTCTGTCTCCCCCACATAAACCGTTCCTGTCTCCTCAAACAGCGTTCCTGTCTCTTCCCCCACACACCGTTCCTGTCTTCCCTACACACAGTTTCTGTCTCCTCCACACACAGTTCCTGTCTCCCCCACACACCGTTCCTGTCTCCCCCACACACCGTTCCTGTCTCCCCCACACACCGTTCCTGTCTCCCCCACACACCGTTCCTGTCTCCCCCACACACCGTTCCTGTCTCCCGCACACACTGTTCTTGTCTCCCCCATACACTGTTCCTGTCTCTTCCCCAACACACTGTTCCTGTCTTCCCCACACACACCGTTCCTGTCTCCCACACACTCTGTTTCTGTCTCCCCCATACACACCGTTCCTGTCTCCCCCACACAGTTCCTGTCTCTCCCACACACACCGTTCCAGTCTTTTCTCACCACACACCTTTCCTGTCTCTCCTACACATACCGTTCCTGTCTTTCCCCACCACACACCGTTCCTGTCTCTCCTACACACACCGTTTCTCTCTCCCCCACACACCGTTCCTGTCTCTCCTACACACACCGTTTCTCTCTCCCCCACACACCGTTCCTGTGTCCCCCCACACATCGTTTCTGTCTTTCCCCACCACTCACTGTTCGTGTCTCTTCCCTCACACACCGTTCCTGTCTCTCCCACACACTCCGTTCCTGTCTTTCCCCACAACACACCGTTCCTGTCTCCCTCACACACCGTTCCTGTCTCTCCCACACACACCGTTCCTGTCTCCCCCACACACCGTTCCTGTCTCTCATCCACACACCATTCCAGTCTCCCCCAACACCGTTCCAGTTTCCCCCAACACCGTTCCTGTCTCTCCCACACACACTGTTCCTGTCTTCCCCCACCATACACCGTTCCTGTCTCCCCCACATACACCGTTCCTGTCTCCCCCAACACCGTTCCTGTCTTTCCCCCACACACCGTTCCTGTCTCTCCCACACACACCGTTCCTCTCTTCCCCACACATAGTTCCTTTCTCCCCCCACACACCGTTCGTGTCTCTCCCACACACACCGTTCCTCTCTCCCTCACACACCATTCCTGTCTCCCCCCACACACCGTTCCTGTCTCCCCCACACACCGTTCCTCTCTCCCCCCACACCGTTCCTCTCACCCACCGCACGCCGTTCCTGTCTCTCCCACACACACCGTTCCTGTCTTTCCCCAACACACACCGTTCCTGCCTTCCCCATACACTGTTCCTGTCTCTCATCCACACACTGTTCCTGTCTCTCATCCACACACCGTTCCTGTCTTTCCCCACCACACACCGTTCCTGTCTCTCCCACACACACCGTTCCTCTCTCCCCCACACACCGTTCCTGTGTCCTCCCACACACCGTTCCTGTCTTTCCCCACCACTCACTGTTCGTGTCTCTTCCCTCACACACCGTTCCTGTCTCTCCCACACACTCCGTTCCTGTCTTTCCCCACAACACACCGTTCCTGTCTCCCCCACACACCGTTCCTGTCTCTCCCACACACACCGTTCCTGTCTCCCCCACACACCGTTCCTGTCTCTCATCCACACACCATTCCAGTCTCCCCCAACACCGTTCCAGTTTCCCCCAACACCGTTCCTGTCTCTCCCACACACACTGTTCCTGTCTTCCCCCACCATACACCGTTCCTGTCTCCCACACATACACCGTTCCTGTCTCCCCCAACACCGTTCCTGTCTTTCCCCCACACACCGTTCCTGTCTCTCCCACACACACCGTTCCTCTCTTCCCCACACATAGTTCCTTTCTCCCCCCACACACCGTTCGTGTCTCTCCCACACACACCGTTCCTCTCTCCCTCACACACCATTCCTGTCTCCCCCCACACACCGTTCCTGTCTCCCCCACACACCGTTCCTGTCTCCCCCCACACCGTTCCTCTCACCCACTGCACGCCGTTCCTGTCTCTCCCACACACACCGTTCCTGTCTTTCCCCAACACACACCGTTCCTGCCTTCCCCATACACTGTTCCTGTCTCTCATCCACACACTGTTCCTGTCTCTCATCCACACACCGTTCCTGTCTCTCATCCACACACCGTTCCAGTCTCCCCCCCCCCACACCGTTCCTCTCTCTCTCCCACACCGTTCCTGTCTCCCACCCCACACCGTTCCTGTCTCCCAACATACCGTTCCTGTCTCCCACACACACACTGTTCCTGTCTCTCCCACCACACACCGTTCCTGTCCCCCCCCCCCCTGTTACGGTCACAATGGGTCGCAACAGGGTTCTTTTCGGGTGGTTCTAATGTTCTGGTATCTGGCCCCAAGTAAGTAGTGGCTTGCAAGGAGTGAGCTCGGTAATGCAAGTAAAATAAAATACACTTCATAAAATGTCGATATTTTTTACATATGATAACTTTTTCCATCACCTCGTAAATAATCCTAACAAAAGAATTAGTACACCTAATATGTACAAAAGTGTCTCATGGAACACTAAGCGCTCTTCGATGCTGGCAATTCAGTCTTGTAAGCTATCGTGTTTCCTCATCCGTAGTACGATCCTTAGCAGTACCGGGAAACAATGAGTCTACCCCTGGCCACTGGCCAGCCAAACCACAGTCTCACTAAGAGCTTCCACGTGAAGGCCCACAATCACAGTCCAGCCGGGTGATGGCAGATACCTTCAGCTTCGCGTTGCTGGGCCACTTCACGTGCAAATACTAGGGTAGCGAGCCCTAGGCAGAAGCTTCGTGTAACTCGCTGGCTACTCTCCTCTTCAGCACCTTAGTCAGTCGTCTCTTCTATTAGCCAGCCCCGGGTACGGCGAATCCCGTCTCTGCCACATCACAGGAAGACAGTAGAACACTTCACAGTTCTCTTCCGGCGGCGGCTCACTGCTTCCGTAAAGCAGACTGGTGTAGTGACCTTGGCTGCCCTGGGTAGACTGACCTCGTATCACAGCAGCCCTACGTCGGCTCTGTAAATACTGACACTTCATCAGTACACTGGGACACTAGGAAATAGCACTTACGGACCCTGCATAAACGTACACCTTTTCGCTCAATAAATGCGCTGATTTTCTAGGCGCCACCTCACCAGAGGTCAGCCCCAGCTACCTCTCGAGTCTGGCTGGTATAGTCCTGTCACTAATAAATGGCGTCGTCCAAGTTGTGGAGGTTTCGGGAGCGGACTCACAGATGGCGTTGATGTCGCTACTCCACGCTCCGACGGTAGAGTCGGGTTCGTTCGTTCCTGTCTCCCATCCACACAGCGTTCCTGTCTCTTCCACACACACCGTTACTGTCACCCCCCCCCCTCACATCGTTCTTGTCTCCCACACACACCGTTCCTGTCTCCCCTCACACCGTTCCTGTCTCCCCTAAACATTGTTCCTGTCTCCCACCTCACACCGTTCCTGTCTCTCCCACACACCGTTCCTGTCTCCCCACCCACACCGTTCCTGTCTCCCTAACACACCGTTCCTGTCTCCCCCACCTCTCACGTGTTCATCTAGATATCTCTCTAACCTTATTTCTTACTGGAGGGAACTTTGATTCCAAAAGATGAATAAACAATAGCCAAGCTTGTTGTTCTACACATAGAAATTTATTAACAAAGTATTTCAATTTCCATCAATTGATCTTTTCCCCTTTGACATTCTATTATTTAATACAATATTGACCATATTAAAAGGGGGGGGGGGGATCACCCACTCCATACACACCCACACCATACATGGCTAAATGGTTCAGACTCTACTAGCTCCTCAACACTACTACACCCAATTAAGACAATGCATTACTGACACTCTTACCTCACTAACAAGTTCACCCAGGGGTGAGTGATGGCTAATTTACCCGCCCGGATGGAGGAGCTGGTTGGATGTACTCTCTTTTGCAAAAGTTCTACTCTCACTGCTCAACACACCTCTTTGGCCAAGCCAGGGGTGTGTATTCTCCCAAGCCTCTACAACGGGCTCTTTGTTAAGTACTGCCATGTCAGCGGATTGAAGCTAGTCAACACCTCACCTCATACCATCTCGCACTACCCCAACACGCACATACGCATACATACACACACCCACCCACAATTACAACTCACAATTATACATGAAAGAGTGCAAAATACTTGCACTGTTACACCCACACACCGTTCCTTTCTCATCCAGACACCGTTCCTGTCTCCCCCAGACACCGTTCCTGTCTCCCCCACACAGCGTTCCTGTCTCTTCCCCCACACACAGTTCCTGTCTTCCCCACACACCGTTCCTGTCTCTTCCCCCACACCGTTCCTGTCTCCCCCACACACCGTTCCTGTCTCCCACACACACCGTTCCTGTCTCTCCCCACACACCGTTCCTGTCTCTCACACACACCGTTCCTGTCTCTCCCCACACACACTGTTCCTGTCTCCCCCACACACTGTTCCTGTCTCCCCCATACACTGTTCCTGTCTCTTCCCCAACACACTGTTCCTGTCTTCCCCACACACACTATTCCTGTCTTCCACACACACCGTTCCTGTCTCCCAAACATACACCGTTCCTGTCTCCCCCCACACACCGTTCCTGTCTCTCCCACACACACCATTGCAGTCTTTCTCCACCACACACACCGTTCCTGTCTTTCCCCACCACTCACCGTTCCTGTCCCTTCCCCCCACACACCGTTCCTGTCTCCCCCACACACACCGTTCCTGTCTCCCCCACACACCGTTCCTGTCTCTCATCCACACACCATTCCTGTCTCTCTTTCCACACACTGTTCCTGTCTCTCATCCACAGACAGTTCCTGTCTCACCCAGCACCGTTCCTCTTTCTCTCCCACACCGTTCCTGTCTCCCACCCCACACCGTTCCTGTCTCCCCACATACCGTTCATGTCTCCCCCAACACCATTCCTCTCTCTCCCCCCACACCGTTCCAGTCTCCCCCCACACACCGTTTGTGTCTCCCCCACACACCGTTCCTGTCTCCCCCACACACCGTTCCTGTCTCTCATCCACACACCGTTCCTGTCTCCTCCCAACACCGTTCCTCTCTCTCTCCCACACCGTTCCTGTCTCCCACTACACACCATTTCTGTCTCCCCACACACCGTTCCTGTCTGCCCCACACACCGTTCCTGTCTCCCCAAACACTGTCCCTCTCTCTCCCCCAACACCGTTCCTCTCTCTCCCCAACACCGTTCCTGTCTCTCCCACATACACCGTTCCTGTCTCCCCCCTACACCGTTCCTGTCTCTCCCCCACACACCGTTCCTTTCTCTCCCACACACACCGGTCCTCTATCCCCCACACACCGTTCCTGTTTCCCCCCCACATACCGTTCCTGTCTCTCCCACACACACACCGTTCCTCTCTCCCCCACACACCGTTCCTGTCTCTCCCCCACACACCGTACCTGTCTCCCCCCACACACACCGTCCCTGTTCCCCCCCACACACCGTTCCTGTCTCCTCCCACACACCGATCCTGTGTCCCCCCACACACCGTTCCTGTCTCTCCACACACACCGTTCCTGTCTCCCCCACACCGTTCCTGTCTCCCCCCACACACCGTTCCTGTCTCTCCACACACACCGTTCCTGTCTCCTCCACACCGTTCCTGTCTCCCCCACACACCGTTCCTATCTCTCCCCACACACCGTACCTGTCTCCCCCCCCCACACCGTACCTGTCTCCCCCACACACACCGTTCCTGTCTCCCCCCACACACCGTTCCTGTCTCCCACCGCACACCGTTCCTGTCTTTCACCACCACACACCGTTCCTGTCTCCCCCACACACCGTTCCTCTCTACCCACACACCGTTAGTGTCTCCCCCACACACCGTTCCTGTCTCCCCTACTCACACCGTTCCTGTCTCCCAAACATACACCGTTCCTGTCTCCCCCCACACACCGTTCCTGTTTCTCCCACACACACCATTCCTGTCTTTCTCCACCACACACACCGTTCCTGTCTCTCCCACACACACCGTTCCTGTCTTTCCCCATCACTCACCGTTCCTGTCCCTTCCCCCACACACCGTTCCTGTCTCCCCCACATACACCGTTCCTGTCTCCCCCACACACAGTTCCTGTCTCTCCCACACACACCGTTCCTGTCTTTCCCCACCACACACCGTTCCTGTCTCCCCCACACACCGTTCCTGTCTCTCATCTACACACCATTCCTGTCTCTCATCCACACACTGTTCTTGTTTCTCATCCAAAGACCGTTCCTGTCTCCCCCAACACCGTTCCTCTCTCTCTCTCCCACACCGTTCCTCTCTCTCTCTCCCACACCGTTCCGGTCTCCCACCCCACACCGTTCCTGTCTCCCCACACACCGTTCCTGTCTCCCCACACACCGTTCCTGTCTCCCACCCCACACCGTTCCTGTCTTCCCACATACCGTTTCTGTCTCCCCCACACACCGTTCATGTCTCCCCCAACACCGTTCCTCTCTCTCCCCCCAACACCGTTCCTCTCTCTCCCCCCACACCGTTCCAGTCTCCCCCTACACACCGTTCCTGTCTCCCCCACACACCGTTCCTGTCTCTCATCCACACACCGTTCCTGTCTCCCGCCATCACCGTTCCTCTCTCTCTCCCACACCGTTCCTGTATCCCACCCCACACCATTTCTGTCTCCCCACTCACCGTTCCTGTCTGCCCCACACACCGTTCCTGTCTCCCCAAACACTGTTCCTCTCTCTCCCCCAACACCGTTCCTCTCTCTCCCCCACACACCGTTCCTGCCTCTCCCAAATACACCGTTCCTGTCTCCCCCCTACACCGTTCCTGTCTCTCCCCCACACACCGTTCCTTTCTCTCCCACACACACCGTTCCTGTTTCCCCCCCACACACCATTCCTGTCTCTCCCATACACACACCGTTCCACTCTCCCCCCACACACCGTTCCTGTCTCTCCCCCACACACCATACCTGTCACCCCCCACACACACCGTTCCTGTCCCCCCTCACACACCGTGCCTGTCTCCTCCCACACACCGTTCCTGTCTCCCCCTACACACCGTTCCTGTCTCTCCACACACACCGTTCCTGTCTTCTCCACACCGTTCCTGTCTCCCCCACACACCGTTCCCGTCTCTCCCCACACAACGTACCTGTCTCCCCCCCCCCACACACCGTTCCTGTCTCCCCCCACACACCGTTCCTGTCTCCCACCGCACACCGTTCCTGTCTTTCCCCACCACACACCGTTCCTGTCTCCCCCACACACCGTTCCTGTCTCTCATCTACATACCGCTCCTGTCTCTCATCCACACACTGTTCCTGTCTCTACCCAACACCGTTCCTCTCTCTCTCCCACACCGTTCCTGTCTTTCCCCACCCCACACCGTTCCTGTCTCCCCACACACCGTTCCTGTCTCCCCCACACACCATTCCTGTCTCCCCCCACACCGTTCCTGTCTCTCCCCCACACACCGTTCCTCGCTCCCCCACACACCGTTCCTAACTCCCCCACACACCGTTCCTGTCTCTCCCACACACACCGTTCCTCGCTCCCCCACACACCGTTCCTGTTTCCCCCCACACACCGTTCCTGTCTCTCCCACACACTCCGTTCCTCTCTCCCCCACACACCGTTCCTCTCTCCCCCAGACTTCCTGTCTGGGGGAGAGTTCCTGTCTTTCCTGTCCTGTCTTTCCTGTCTTTCTGTCTGTGGAGTTCCTGTCTTTCTCCACCACACACACCGTTCCTGTCTCTCCCACACACACCGTTCCTGTCTTTCCCCACCACTCACCGTTCCTGTGCCTTCCCCCACACCGTTCCTGTCTCCCCCACACACACCGTTCCTGTCTCTCCTACACACCGCTCCTGTCTCCCCCACATACACCGTTCCTGTCTCCCCCACACACCGTTCCTGTCTTTCCCACACACCCCGTTCCTGTCTTTCTCCACCACACACCGTTCCTGTCTCCCCCACACACCGTTCCTGTCTCTCATCCACACACCATTCCTGTCTTTCATCCACACACTGTTCCTGTCTCTCATCCACACACCATTCCTGTCTCTCATCTACATACCGCTCCTGTCTCTCATCCACACACTGTTCCTGTCTCTACCCAACACCGTTCCTCGCTCCCCCACACACCGTTCCTCGCTCCCCCACACACCGTTCCTGTCTCTCCCACACACACCGTTCCTCGCTCCCCCACACACCGTTCCTGTTTCCCCCCACACACCGTTCCTGTCTCTCCCACACACACCGTTCCTCTCTCCCCCACACACCGTTCCTCCCTCCCCCACACACCGTTCCTGTCTCCCCCCAGACATCGTTCCTATCTCTCACACTCTCACCGTTTCTCTCTTCCTCTATCACCGGTCCTGTCTCCACCACACACCATTCCTGTCTCCTCCCACACACACCGTTCCTGTCTCCTCGACACACCGGTCCTGTCTCCTCCACACACCGTTCCTGCCTCTCCCCCACACACCGTTCCTGTCTCCCCCCACACACACTTCCTGTCTACCCCCCCCCCCATTGTTCCTATCTTTCCCCACAACACACCGTTTCTGTCTCCTCCCACACACACCGTTCCTGTCTCCTCGACACACCGGTCCTGTCTCCTCCAAACACCGTTCCTGTCTCTCCCCCACACACCGTTCCTGTCTCCCCCTACACACCGTTCCTGTCTCTCATCCACACACCTTTCCTGTCTCCCCCCCCACACCGTTCCTGTCTACCCCCTCCCCATTGTTCCTATCTTTCCCCACCACACACCGTTTCTGTCTCCCCCCCCACACCGTTCCTGTCTCTTTCCCCACACACCGTTCCTGTCTCTCCCACACACACCGTTCCTCGCTCCCCCACACACCGTTCCTGTTTCCCCCCACACACCGTTCCTGTCTCTCCCACACACACCGTTCCTCTCTCCCCCACACACCGTTCCTGTCTCCCCCACACACCGTTCATGTCTCCCCCAACACCGTTCCTCTCTTTTCCCCCAACACCGTTCCTCTCTCTCCCCCGCACACCGTTCCTGTCTTTCCCCACCACACACCGTTCCTGTCTCCCTCACACACCATTCCTGTCTCTCTCCCAACACACCGTTCCTGTCTCCCCCCACACACCGTTCCTGTCTCTCATCCACACACTTTTCCTGTCTCCCCCCCACACCGTTTCTGTCTACCCCCCCCCCCCATTGTTCCTATCTTTCCCCACCACACACCGTTTCTGTCTTCCCCACACACTGTTCCTGTCTCTCATCCACACACCGCTCCTGTCTCCCCCACACACCGTTCCTGTCTACCCACACACCGTTAGTGTCTCCCCCACACACCGTTCCTGTCTCCCCCCACACACCGTTCCTGCTTCTCCCACACACACCGTTCCAGTCTTTCTCCACCACACACACCGTTCCTGTCTCTCCCACACACACCGTTCCTGTCTTTCCCCACCACTCACCGTTCCTGTGCCTTCCCCCACACCGTTCCTGTCTCCCCCACACACACCGTTCCTGTCTCTCCTACACACCGCTCCTGTCTCCCCCACATACACCGTTCCTGTCTCCCCCACACACCGTTCCTGTCTTTCCCACACACCCCGTTCCTGTCTTTCTCCACCACACACCGTTCCTGTCTCCCCCACACACCGTTCCTGTCTCTCATCCACACACCATTCCTGTCTTTCATCCACACACTGTTCCTGTCTCTCATCCACACACCATTCCTGTCTCTCATCTACATACCGCTCCTGTCTCTCATCCACACACTGTTCCTGTCTCTACCCAACACCGTTTCTCTCTCTCTCCCACACCGTTCATGTCTCCCACCCCACACCGTTCCTGTCTCCCAACACACCGTTCCTGTCTCCCCCACACACCGTTCCTGTCTCCCCAGACACTATTCCTCTCCCTCCCCCCTATACCGTTCCTCTCTCTCCCCCACACCGTTCCTGTCTCCCACACATACACCGTTCCTGTCTCCCCCCACACCGTTCCTGTCTCTCCCCCACACACCGTTCCTCGCTCCCCCACACACCGTTCCTCGCTCCCCCACACACCGTTCCTGTCTCTCCCACACACACCGTTCCTCGCTCCCCCACACACCGTTCCTGTTTCCCCCCACACACCGTTCCTGTCTCTTCCACACACACCGTTCCTCTCTCCCCCACACACCGTTCCTCCCTCCCCCACACACCGTTCCTGTCTCCCCCCAGACATCGTTCCTATCTCTCACACTCTCACCGTTTCTCTCTTCCTCTATCACCGGTCCTGTCTCCACCACACACCATTCCTGTCTCCTCCCACACACACCGTTCCTGTCTCCTCGACACACCGGTCCTGTCTCCTCCACACACCGTTTCTGCCTCTCCCCCACACACCGTTCCTGTCTCCCCCCACACACCGTTCCTGTCTACCCCCCCCCCATTGTTCCTATCTTTCCCCACCACACACCGTTTCTGTCTCCCCCACACACAGTTCCTGTCTCTCATCCACACACCGTTCCTGTCTCCACCACACACCGTTCCTGTCTCCCCCACACACCGTTCCTGTCTCTTTCCCCACATACCGTTCCTGTCTCTCCCACACACACCGTTCCTCGCTCCCCCACACACCGTTCATGTCTCCCACAACACCATTCCTCTCTCTCCCCCCAACACCGTTCCTCTCTCTCCCCCGCACACCGTTCCTGTCTTTCCCCACCACACACCGTTCCTGTCTCCCCCACACACCATTCCTGTCTCTCTCCCAACACTCCGTTCCTGTCTCCCCCCACACACCGTTCCTGTCTCTCATCCACACACTTTTCCTGTCTCCCCCCCACACCGTTTCTGTCTACCCCCCCCCCATTGTTCCTATCTTTCCCCACCACACACCGTTTGTGTCTCCCCCACACACCGTTCCTGTCTCTCATCCACACACCGCTCCTGTCTCCTCCCAACACCGTTCCTCTCTCTCTCCCACACCGTTCCTGTCTCCCACTACACACCATTTCTGTCTCCCCACACACCGTTCCTGTCAGCCCCACACACCGTTCCTGTCTCCCCAAACACTGTCCCTCTCTCTCCCCCAACACCGTTCCTCTCTCTCCCCAACACCGTTCCTGTCTGTCCCACATACACCGTTCCTGTCTCCCCCCTACACCGTTCCTGTCTCTCCCCCACACACCGTTCCTTTCTCTCCCACACACACCGTTCCTCTATCCCCCACACACCGTTCCTGTTTCCCCCCCACATACCGTTCCTGTCTCTCCCACACACACACCGTTCCTCTCTCCCCCACACACCGTTCCTGTCTCTCCCCCACACACCGTACCTGTCTCCCCCCACACACACCGTCCCTGTTCCCCCCCACACACCGTTCCTGTCTCCTCCCACACACCGATCCTGTGTCCCCCCACACACCGTTCCTGTCTCTCCACACACACCGTTCCTGTCTCCCCCACACCGTTCCTGTCTCCCCCCACACACCGTTCCTGTCTCTCCACACACACCGTTCCTGTCTCCTCCACACCGTTCCTGTCTCCCCCACACACCGTTCCAGTCTCTCCTCACACACCGTACCTGTCTCCCCCCCCCCACACCGTACCTGTCTCCCCCACACACACCGTTCCTGTCTCCCCCCACACACCGTTCCTGTCTCCCACCGCACACCGTTCCTGTCTTTCACCACCACACACCGTTCCTGTCTCCCCCACACACCGTTCCTCTCTACCCACACACCGTTAGTGTCTCCCCCACACACCGTTCCTGTCTCCCCTACTCACACCGTTCCTGTCTCCCAAACATACACCGTTCCTGTCTCCCCCCACACACCGTTCCTGTTTCTCCCACACACACCATTCCTGTCTTTCTCCACCACACACACCGTTCCTGTCTCTCCCACACACACCGTTCCTGTCTTTCCCCACCACTCACCGTTCCTGTCCCTTCCCCCACACACCGTTCCTGTCTCCCCCACATACACCGTTCCTGTCTTTCCCCACCACACACCGTTCCTGTCTCCCCCACACACCGTTCCTGTCTCTCATCTACACACCATTCCTGTCTCTCATCCACACACTGTTCTTGTTTCTCATCCAAAGACCGTTCCTGTCTCAACCAACACCGTTCCTCTCTCTCTCTCCCACACCGTTCCGGTCTCCCACCCCACACCGTTCCTGTCTCCCCACACACCGTTCCTGTCTCCCCACACACCGTTCCTGTCTCCCACCCCACACCGTTCCTGTCTCCCCACATACCGTTCCTGTCTCCCCCACACACCGTTCATGTCTCCCCCAACACCGTTCCTCTCTCTCCCCCCAACACCGTTCCTCTCTCTCCCCCCACACCGTTCCAGTCTCCCCCTACACACCGTTCCTGTCTCCCCCACACACCGTTCCTGTCTCTCATCCACACACCGTTCCTGTCTCCCGCCATCACCGTTCCTCTCTCTCTCCCACACCGTTCCTGTATCCCACCCCACACCATTTCTGTCTCCCCACTCACCGTTCCTGTCTGCCCCACACACCGTTCCTGTCTCCCCAAACACTGTTCCTCTCTCTCCCCCAACACCGTTCCTCTCTCTCCCCCACACACCGTTCCTGCCTCTCCCAAATACACCGTTCCTGTCTCCCCCCTACACCGTTCCTGTCTTTCCCCCACACACCGTTCCTTTCTCTCCCACACACACCGTTCCTGTTTCCCCCCCACACACCATTCCTGTCTCTCCCATACACACACCGTTCCACTCTCCCCCCACACACCGTTCCTGTCTCTCCCCCACACACCATACCTGTCACCCCCCACACACACCGTTCCTGTCCCCCCTCACACACCGTGCCTGTCTCCTCCCACACACCGTTCCTGTCTCCCCTACACACCGTTCCTGTCTCTCCACACACACCGTTCCTGTCTCCTCCACACCGTTACTGTCTCCCCCACACACCGTTCCCGTCTCTCCCCACACAACGTACCTGTCTCCCCCCCCCACACACCGTTCCTGTCTCCCCCCACATACCGTTCCTGTCTCCCACCGCACACCGTTCCTGTCTTTCCCCACCACACACCGTTCCTGTCTCCCCCACACACCGTTCCTGTCTCTCATCTACATACCGCTCCTGTCTCTCATCCACACACTGTTCCTGTCTCTACCCAACACCGTTCCTCTCTCTCTCCCACACCGTTCCTGTCTTTCCCCACCCCACACCGTTCCTGTCTCCCCACACACCGTTCCTGTCTCCCCCACACACCATTCCTGTCTCCCCCCACACCGTTCCTGTCTCTCCCCCACACACCGTTCCTCGCTCCCCCACACACCGTTCCTCGCTCCCCCACACACCGTTCCTGTCTCTCCCACACACACCGTTCCTCGCTCCCCCACACACCGTTCCTGTTTCCCCCCACACACCGTTCCTGTCTCTCCCACACACTCCGTTCCTCTCTCCCCCACACACCGTTCCTCTCTCCCCCAGACACCGTTCCTGTCTCCCCCCAGACACCGTTCCTATCTCTCACACTCTCACAGTCTCTCTCTCCCTCAAACACCGGTCCTGTCTCCACCACACACCATTCCTGTCTTCTCCCACACACACCGTTCCTGTCTCCTCGACACACCGGTCCTGTCTCCTCCAAACACCGTTCCTGTCTCTCCCCCACACACCGTTCCTGTCTCCCCCTACACACCGTTCCTGTCTCTCATCCACACACCTTTCCTGTCTCCCCCCCACACCGTTCCTGTCTACCCCCCCCCATTGTTCCTATCTTTCCCCACCACACACCGTTTCTGTCTCCCCCCCCACACCGTTCCTGTCTCTTTCCCCACACACCGTTCCTGTCTCTCCCACACACACCGTTCCTCGCTCCCCCACACACCGTTCCTGTTTCCCCCCACACACCGTTCCTGTCTCTCCCACACACACCGTTCCTCTCTCCCCCACACACCGTTCCTGTCTCCCCCACACACCGTTCATGTCTCCCCCAACACCGTTCCTCTCTCTCCCCCCAACACCGTTCCTCTCTCTCCCCCGCACACCGTTCCTGTCTTTCCCCACCACACACCGTTCTTGTCTCCCTCACACACCATTCCTGTCTCTCTCCCAACACACCGTTCCTGTCTCCCCCCACACACCGTTCCTGTCTCTCATCCACACACTTTTCCTGTTTCCCCCCCACACCGTTTCTGTCTACCCCCCCCCCCCATTGTTCCTATCTTTCCCCACCACACACCGTTTCTGTCTCCCCCACACACTGTTCCTGTCTCTCATCCACACACCGCTCCTGTCTCCCCCACACACCGTTCCTGTCTACCCACACACCGTTAGTGTCTCCCCCACACACCGTTCCTGTCTCCCCCCACACACCGTTCCTGCTTCTCCCACACACACCGTTCCAGTCTTTCTCCACCACACACACCGTTCCTGTCTCTCCCACACACACCGTTCCTGTCTTTCCCCACCACTCACCGTTCCTGTGCCTTCCCCCACACCGTTCCTGTCTCCCCCACACACACCGTTCCTGTCTCTCCTACACACCGCTCCTGTCTCCCCCACATACACCGTTCCTGTCTCCCCCACACACCGTTCCTGTCTTTCCCACACACCCCGTTCCTGTCTTTCTCCACCACACACCGTTCCTGTCTCCCCCACACACCGTTCCTGTCTCTCATCCACACACCATTCCTGTCTTTCATCCACACACTGTTCCTGTCTCTCATCCACACACCATTCCTGTCTCTCATCTACATACCGCTCCTGTCTCTCATCCACACACTGTTTCTGTCTCTACCCAACACCGTTTCTCTCTCTCTCCCACACCGTTCATGTCTCCCACCCCACACCGTTCCTGTCTCCCCACACACCGTTCCTGTCTCCCCCACACACCGTTCCTGTCTCCCCAGACACTATTCCTCTCCCTCCCCCCTATACCGTTCCTCTCTCTCCCCCACACCGTTCCTGTCTCCCACACATACACCGTTCCTGTCTCCCCCCACACCGTTCCTGTCTCTCCCCCACACACCGTTCCTCGTTCCCCCACACACCGTTCCTCGCTCCCCCACACACCGTTCCTGTTTCTCCCACACACACCGTTCCTCGCTCCCCCACACACCGTTCC
Organism: Procambarus clarkii; assembly: GCF_040958095.1. Classification (NCBI taxonomy): domain Eukaryota; kingdom Metazoa; phylum Arthropoda; class Malacostraca; order Decapoda; family Cambaridae; genus Procambarus; species Procambarus clarkii. Next base: position 10,909,480 of record NC_091228.1, read on the forward strand.
TGTTTCCCCCCACACACCGTTCCTGTCTCTCCCACACACACCGTTCCTCTCTCCCCCACACACCGTTCCTCCCTCCCCCACACACCGTTCCTGTCTCCCCCCAGACATCGTTCCTATCTCTCACACTCTCACTGTTTCTCTCTTCCTCTATCACCGGTCCTGTCTCCACCACACACCATTCCTGTCTCCTCCCACACACACCGTTCCTGTCTCCTCGACACACCGGTCTTGTCTCCTCCACACACCGTTCCTGCCTCTCCCCCACACACCGTTCCTGTCTCCCCCCACACACCGTTCCTGTCTAACCCCCCCCCCCATTGTTCCTATCTTTCCCCACCACACACCGTTTCTGTCTCCCCCACACACAGTTCCTGTCTCTCATCCACACACCGTTCCTGTCTCCACCACACACCGTTCCTGTCTCCCCCACACACCGTTCCTGTCTCTTTCCCCACATACCGTTCCTGTCTCTCCCACACACACCGTTCCTCGCTCCCCCACACACCGTTCCTGTTTCCCCCCACACACCGTTCCTGTCTCTCCCACACACACCGTTCCTCTCTCCCCCACACACCGTTCCTGTCTCCCCCACACACCGTTCATGTCTCCCCCAACACCGTTCCTCTCTCTCCCCCCAACACCGTTCCTCTCTCTCCCCCGCACACCGTTCCTGTCTTTCCCCACCACACACCGTTCCTGTCTCCCCCACACACCGTTCATGTCTCCCCCCAGACATCGTTCCTATCTCTCACACTCTCACCGTTTCTCTCTTCCTCTATCACCGGTCCTGTCTCCACCACACACCATTCCTGTCTCCTCCCACACACACCGTTCCTATCTCCTCGACACACCGGTCCTGTCTCCTCCACACACCGTTCCTGTCTCTCCCCCACACACCGTTCCTGTCTCCCCCCACACACCGTTCCTGTCTACCCCCCCCATTGTTCCTATCTTTCCCCACCACACACCGTTTCTGTCTCCCCCACACACAGTTCCAGTCTCTCATCCACACACCGTTCCTGTCTCCACCACACACCGTTCCTGTCTCCCCCACACACCGTTCCTGTCTCTTTCCCCACACACCGTTCCTGTCTCTCGAACACACACCGTTCCTCGCTCCCCCACACACCGTTCATGTCTCCCCCAACACCATTCCTCTCTCTCCCCCCAACACCGTTCCTCTCTCTCCCCCGCACACCGTTCCTGTCTTTCCCCACCACACACCGTTCCTGTCTCCCCCACACACCATTCCTGTCTCTCTCCCAACACTCCGTTCCTGTCTCCCCCCACACACCGTTCCTGTCTCTCATCCACACACTTTTCCTGTCTCCCCCCCACACCGTTTCTGTCTACCCCCCCCCCCCATTGTTCCTATCTTTCCCCACCACACACCGTTTGTGTCTCCCCCACACACCGTTCCTGTCTCTCATCCACACACCGCTCCTGTCTCCCCCACACACCATTCCTGTCTACCCACACACCGTTAGTGTCTCCCCCACACACCGTTCCTGTCTCCCCCACTCACATGTTCCTGTCTCCCAAACATACACCGTTCCTGTCTCCCCCCACACACCGTTCCTGCTTCTCCCACACACACCGTTCCAGTCTTTCTCCACCACACACACCGTTCCTGTCTCTCCCACACACACCGTTCCTGTCTTTCCCCACCACTCACCGTTCCTGTCCCTTCCCCCACACACCGTTCCTGTCTCCCCCACACACACCGTTCCTGTCTCTCCTACACACCGTTCCTGTCTCCCCCACATACACCGTTCCTGTCTCCCCCACACACCGTTCCTGTCTTTCCCACACACACCGTTCCTGTCTTTCCCCACCACACACCGTTCCTGTCTCCCCCACACACCGTTCCTGTCTCTCATCCACACACCATTCCTGTCTTTCAACCACACACTGTTCCTGTCTCTCATCCACACACCATTCCTGTCTCTCATCTACATACCGCTCCTGTCTCTTATCCACACACTGTTCCTGTCTCTACCCAAAACCGTTTCTCTCTCTCTCCCACACCGTTCATGTCTCCCACCCCACACCGTTCCTGTCTCCCCACACACCGTTCCTGTCTCCCCCACACACCGTTCCTGTCTCCCCAGACACTATTCCTCTCCCTCCCCCCTATACCGTTCCTCTCTCTCCCCCACACCTTTCCTGTCTCCCACACATACACCGTTCCTGTCTCCCCCCACACCGTTCCTGTCTCTCCCCCACACACCGTTCTTCGCTCCCCCACACACCGTTCCTCGCTCCCCCACACACCGTTCCTGTCTCTCCCACACACACCGTTCCTCGCTCCCCTACACACCGTTCCTGTTTCCCCCCACACACCGTTCCTGTCTCTCCCACACACACCGTTCCTCTCTCCCCCACGCACCGTTCCTCCCTCCCCCACACACCGTTCCTGTCTCCCCCCAGACATCGTTCCTATCTCTCACACTCTCACCGTTTCTCTCTTCCTCTATCACCGGTCCTGTCTCCACCACACACCATTCCTGTCTCCTCCCACACACACCGTTCCTGTCTCCTCGACACACCGGTCCTGTCTCCTCCACACACCGTTCCTGTCTCTCCCCCACACACCGTTCCTGTCTCCCCCCACACACCGTTCCTGTCTACCCCCCCCCCCCCATTGTTCCTATCTTTCCCCACCACACACCGTTTCTGTCTCCCCCACACACAGTTCCTGTCTCTCATCCACACACCGTTCCTGTCTCCACCACACACCGTTCCTGTCTCCCCCACACACCGTTCCTGTCTCCCCTACACACCGTTCCTGTCTACCCACACACCGTTCCTGTCTCCCCCACACACCGTTCCTGTCTCCCCCACTCACACCATTCCTTTCTCTCATCCACACACTGTTCCTGTCTCCCACCCCACACCGTTCCTGTCTCCCCACACACCGTTCCTGTCTCCCCCACACACCGTTCATGTCTCCCCCAACACTGTTCCTCTCTCTCCCCCCAACACCGTTCCTCTCTCTCCCCCCACACCGTTCCAGTCTCCCACCCCACACTGTTTATGTCTCCCCACACACCGTTCCTGTCTCCCCCCACACACCGTTCCTGTCTCTCATCCACACACCTTTCCTGTCTCCCCCCCACACCGTTCCTGTCTGCCCCCCCCCCCATTGTTCCTATCTTTCCCCACCACACACCGTTTCTGTTTCCCCCACACACCGTTTCTGTCTCCTCCACACACCGTTCCTGTCTCTCATCCACACACCGTGCCTGCCTCCCCCACACACCGTTCCTGTCTACCCACACACCGTTAGTGTCTCCTCCACACACCGTTCCTGTCTCCCCCACTCACACCGTTCCTGTCTCTCATCCACACACCGTTCCTGTCTCCACCACACACTGTTCCTTGTAACACCGCTCTAAAATGTAACACCATTGTAATGGACACTAAACTAATAATGTACACACTACTACTTATCCTGAGTAACACTTCCTAACAGTTTGCACTTGATAACTGTTATTGAACACTATAATATGAGCTGACATATGATGGTTACACTGGAACCAAAGGTACACTGCCAAGGAAATGCTACACAGAATTACATAACGCTGCCATCATCTGCCTTCACCATTGAGACTATATCAAGCAACGAGGCAAGAAACATTGCTTGACTTGGAGAGTACTTTCTATGACTGTCATTAATCATGGGACGGTTGTCAGCCACTATATCCAAAAGGCTAAGAGGATTCAACAATTGACACAGACGGAAAATTTAATATGAGTTTATTGAGAACAAAATTATGTCAATCACCACTTATAAATCCTTCTCTAACAATGGCCAAAAGTTAAGAAGTTTGGACATGGAACAAAACCTCAGAGATCACACACATTACCTTAAGACCTCTGTCTCTCCCTGGCTGAGATGTTCTTCACAGACCCGCTCTCGATCCCGGTGTTCCGCACTCTGTCCCTAAGTCTCTACACGACCTCTATATACACCCCCCCAAAAAACGGGGGAAGGGGTAGATTTGCGGTTGCTACCAAGAGGTCGGCCACACGTGCACAAACACTCAAGAATTTTCATTAAACTTGTTTGACATTCACCATACACTGTTCATGAGAGGAATTATTAATTACGTGTGTGACTGACCTTTGACCTGGCTAAAAGGGGGAGATCCATGGATGTTTACACATAAGAATCTGGGGTCTAATTCCATTGCAATGTTTGACAAGAGTATCATGATATATTACATACTTGAAACTATGCTGACTATGACTAACCCAGATATTTTGTAATCAACATACAAGATAATCTGGAGGTCATCTAGGCTGACCTCTTGGAGAAGGCTTCCCTGGGTGTGAACTCTAAGGGGGGGGGGGGGTCATGCATGTTACATCCTGTCTCCCATACACATCGTTCCTGTCTCCCCCACACACCGTTCCTGTCTCCCCACATACACCGTTCCTGTCTCCTCCCCCTCACTGTTACTGTCTCTCCCACACACACCGATCCTGTCGTCCCCCACCACGCACCGTTCCTGTCTCCCCCACATACACCGTTCCTGTCTCCCCCACACACCGTTCCTGTCTTCCCCACACACCGTTCCTGTCACGGCCACACACACCGTTCCTGTCTCCCCCCACACACCGTTCCAGTCTCCCCCCACACACCGTTCCTGTCACTCCCACCGCACACCGTTCCTGTCTCTCCCACACACACTGTTCCTGTCTTTCCCCACCACACACCGTTCCTGTCTCCCCCACACACCGTTCCTGTCTCCCCCACACACCGTTCCTCTCTCTCGTCCACACACCGTTCCGTTCCTGTCTCTCATCCACACACCGTTCCTGTCTCTCATCCACACACCGTTTCTATCTCCCCCCAACACCGTTCCTCTCTCTCTCCCACACCGTTCCTGTCTCCCACCTCACACCATTTCTGTCTCCCTACACACCGTTCCTGTCTGCCCCACACACCGTTCCTGTCTCCCCAAACACTGTTCCTCTCTCTCCCCCAACACCGTTCCTCTCTCTCCCCCACACCGTTCCGGTCTCTCCCACATACACCGTTGCTGTCTCCCCCCTACACCGTTCCTGTCTCTCCCCCACACCCCATTCCTTTCTCTCCCACACACACCGTTCCTCTCTCCCCCACACACCGTTCCTGTTTTCCCCCACACACCGTTCCTGTCTCTCCCACACACACACCGTTCCTCTCTCCCCCACACACCGTTCCTTTCTCTCCGCCACACACCGTACCTGTCTCCCCCCCCACACACCGTTCCTGTTTCCCCCCCCTCTCACCGTTCCTGTCTCTTCCCACACACCGTTCCTGTCTCCCCCACACACCGTTCCTGTCTCTCCACACACACCGTTCCTGTCTCCTCCACACCGTTCCTGTCTCCCCCACACACCGTTCCTGTCTCTCTCCACACACCGTACCTGTCTCCCCCACCCCCACACACCGTACATGTCTCCCCCCACACACACCGTTCCTGTTTCCCCCCACACACCGTTCCTGTCTCCCACCGCACACCGTTCCTGTCTTTCCCCATCACACACCGTTCCTGTCTCCCCCACACACCTTTCCTGTCTCTCATCTACATACCGCTCCTGTCTCCCATCCACACACCATTCCTGTCTCTCATCCACAAACTGTTCCTGTCTCTACCCAACACCGTTCCTCTCTCTCTCCCACGCCATTCCTGTCTCCCACCCCACACCGTTCCTGTCTCCCCCACACACCGTTCCTGTCTCCCCAGACAATGTTTCTCTCCCTCCCCCCTATACCGTTCCTCTCTCTTCCCCACACCGTTCCAGTCTCCCACACATACACCGTTCCTGTCCCCCCCACACACCGTTCCTGTCTACTCCCACACACCGATCATGTCTCCCCACACATTGTTCCTGTCTCTCCCCCGCACACCGTTCCTGTCTCTCCCCCACACACTGTTCCAGTCTCTTCCTCACGCACCGTTCCTGTCTCTCAGCCATACACCGTTCCTGTCTCCCCCCACACTATTCCTGTCTCCCCCCTTTCACACTGTCCCTGTCTCTCCCACATACACCGTTCCTGTCTCTCCCACCACACACCGTTCCATTCCCCCCACACACCGTTCCAGTCCCCCCCACAAACCGTTCCTGTCTCTCCCCACCACACACCGTTCCTCTCTCACCCACACACCGTTTCTGCCTCCCCCACACACCGTTCCTGTCTCATTTACGCACCGTTCTTGTCTATCACCCACTCACCGTTCCTGTCTCTCATCCACATACTGTTCCTGTTTCTCATCCACACACCGTTCCTGTCTCTCCCCACCACACACCGTTCCTCTCTCACCCACACACCGTTTCTGCCTCCCCCACACACCGTTCCTGTCTCTCATTCACACACGGTTCTTGTCTCCCTCCCCCCACACCGTTCCTCTCTCACCCCCCAACACCGTTCCTGTCTCCCACCCCACACCGTTCCTGTCTCGCCACACACCATTCCTGTCTCCCCCACTCACCGTTCCTGTCCCCCACACACACACCGTTCCTGTCTCTCCCACCACACCCCGTTCCTGCCCCCCCCCCCCCCCCGTTGTTACGGCCACAATGGGTCGCAAAAGGGTTCTTTTCAGGTGGTTCTAAAGTACTGGTATCCGGCACCAGGTAAGTAGTGGTTTTCAAGGAGTGAGCTCGGTAATGCAAGTAAAACAAAAGAGGGGTTGTATTGAATACTACACTTCATAAAATATCGATATATTTTACATATGATAACTTTTTCCATCACCACGTAAATAATCCTTACAAAAGTATTTGTACACCTAATATATACAAAATGTCTCATGGAACACTAATCGCTCTTCGATGATGGCGATCCAGTCTTGTAAGCTATCATGTTTCCTCATCCGTAGTACGATCCTTAGCAGGTACCGGGAAGCAACAATGAGTTTACCCCTGGCCACGGGCCAGCCAAACCAGTCTTACTAAGAGCTTCCACGTGAAGGCCCACAATCACAGTCCAGCCCGGTGTTGGCAGATTCCTTCAGATTCGCGCTGCTGGGCCACTTCACATGCAAATACTAGGGTAGCGAGCCCTAGGCAGGAGCTTCGTGCAACTCGCTGGTTACTCTCCTCTTCAGCACCTTAGTCAGTCGTCTCTTCTATTAGCCAGCCCCGGGTACGACGAATCCCGTCTCTGCCACTCAACAGGAAGACAGTAGAACACTTCACAGTTCTCTTCCGGCGGCGGCTCACTGCTTCCGTAAAGCAGACTGGTGTAGTGACCTTGGCTGCCCTGGGTAGACTGTCCTCGTATCACAGCAGCCCTACGTCGGCTCTGTAAATACAGATACTTCATTAGTACACTGGGACACTAGGAAATAGCACTTACGGACCCTGCATAAACGTACACCTTATCGCTCAATAGATGGCTCTGATTTTCTAGGCGCCACCTCACCAGAGGTCAGCCCCAGCTGCCTCTCGAGCTATTAGGACAAGAATCTAGCATTTCTGGCTGGTATAGTCCTGCCACTACTAAATGGCGTCGTCCAAGTTGTGGAGGTTTCGGGAGCGGACTCACAGATGGAGTTGATGTCGCTGCTCCACGCTCCGACGGTAGAGTCGGATTCGTTCGTTCCTGTCTCCCATCCACACAGCGTTCCTCTCTCTCCCCTACACCGTTCCTGTCTCCCACCCCACACCGTTCCTGTCTTCCCACACACCGTTCCTGTCTCCCCCCCCCCACACACATTGTTCCTGTCTCTCATCTACACACCGTTCCTGTCTCTCCCCCCATACACCGTTCCTGTCTCTCCCACACACACCGTTCCTATCTTCCTCCACCACACACCGTTCCTGTCTCCTCCCCACCACACACCGTTCCTGTCTCTCCCACACACACCATTCCTGTCTCCCACACACACCGTTCCTGTCTCCCCCACACCGTTCCCTTCTCCACCCCCCACACACCGTCCCTGTCTCCCCCACACACCGTTCCTGTCTCCCCTCCACCACACACCGTTCCTGTCTCTCCCACACACACCGTTCCTGTCACCCCTCCACACCGTTCCTGTCTCCCACACACACCGCTTCTGTCTCCCCCCACACCGTTCCTGTCTCCCCCAAACACCGTTCCTTTCTCCCACCACACACCGTTCCTGTCTTTCCCCACCACACACCGTTCCTGTCTCCCCCACACACCGTTCCTGTCTCTCATCCACACACCATTCCTGTCTCTCATCCACACACCGTTCCTGTCTCTCATCCACACACCGTTCCTGTCTCCACCACACACCGTTCCTGTCTCCCCCACACACCGTTCCTGTCTCCCCCACACACCGTTCCTGTCTACCCACACACCGTTAGTGTCTCCCCCACACACCGTTCCTGTCTCCCCCACTCACACCATTCCTGTCTCTCATCCACACACCGTTCCTGTCTCTCATCCACAGACCGTTCCTGTCTCCTCCAACACCGTTCCTCTCTCTCTCCTACACCGTTCCTGTCTCCCACCCCACTCCGTTCCTGTCTCCACACACACCGTTCCTGTCTCCCCCACACACCGTTCATGTCTCCCCCAACACCGTTCCTCTATCTTCCCCCAACACCGTTCCTCTCTCTCCCCCCATCACCGTTCCTCTCTCTCCCCCCACACCGTTCCTGTCTGCCACCCCACACTGTTTATGTCTCCCCACACAACGTTCCTGTCTTCTCCCATACACCGTTCCTGTCTCTCATCCACACACCTTTCCTGTCTCCCCCCCACACCGTTCCTGTCTACCCCCCCCCCACATTGTTCCTATCTTTCCCCACCACACACCGTTTCCGTCTCCCCCACACACCGTTCCTGTCTCTCATCCACACACCGTTCCTGTCTCCACCACACACCGTTCCTGTCTCCCCCACACACCGTTCCTGTCTCCCTTGCACACCGTTCCTGTCTACCCATACACCGTTAGTGTCTCCCCCACACACCGTTCCTGTCTCCACTACTCACACCGTTCCTGTCTCTCATCCACACACCGTTCCTGTCTCCACCACACACCGTTCCTTGTAACACCGCTCTAAAATGTAACACCATTGTAATGGACACTAATCTAATAATGTACACACTACTACTTATCCTGAGTAACACTTCCTATCAGTTTGCACTTGATAACTGTTATTGAACACTGTAATATGAGCTGACATATGATGGTTACACTGGAACCAAAAGTACACTGCCTAGGAAATGCTACACAGGAGTACATAACGCTGCCATCATCTGCCTTCACTATTGAGACTATATCAAGCAACGAGGCAAGAAACATTGCTTGACTTGGAGAGTACTTTCTATGACTCTCATTAATTATGAGACGGTTGTCAGCCACTATATCCAAAAGGCTAAGAGGATTCAACAATTGACACAGACGGAAAATTTAACATGAGTTTATTGAGAACAAAATTATGTCAATCACCACTTATAAATCCTTCTCTAACAATGGCCAAAAGTTAAGAAGTTTGGACATGGAACAAAACCTCAGAGATCACACACATTACCTTAAGACCTCTGTCTCTCCCTGGCTGAGATGTTCTTCACAGACCCGCTCTCGATCCCGGTGTCCCGCACTCTGTCCCTAAGTCTCTACACGACCTCTATATACACTGCCCAAAAAAAGGGGGAAGGGGGAGATTTGCGGTTGCTACCAAGAGGTCGGCTACACGTGCACAAACACTCAAGAAATTTCATTAAACTTGTTTGACATTCACCATACACTGTTGAAGAGAGGAATTATTAATTACGTGTGTGACTGACCTTTGACCTGGCTAAAAGGGGGAAATCCATGGGTGTTTACACATAAGAATCTGGGGTCTAATTCCATTGCAATGTTTGACAAGAGTATCATGAAATATTACATACTTGAAACTATGCTGACTATGACTAACCCAGGAATTTTGTAATCAACATACAAGATAATCCGGAGGTCATCTGGGCTGACCTCTTGGAGAAGGTTTCCCTGGGGTGTAAACTCTAAGGGGGGGGGGGGGTCATGCATGTTACATCTTGTCTCCCACACACTGTCTTGTCTACGGGGGCCTCGTAGCCTGGTGGATAGCGCGCAGGATTCGTAATTCTGTGGCGCGGGTTCGATTCCCGCACGAGGCAGAAACAAATGGGCAAAGTTTCTTTCACCCTGAATGCCCCTGTTACCTAGCAGTAAATAGGTACCTGGGAGTTAGTCAGCTGTCACGGGCTGCTTCCTGGTGTGTGTGTGTGTGTGTGTGTGTGTGTGTGTGTGTGGTGTGGAAAAAAAAAAGTAGTTAGTAAACAGTTGATTGACAGTTGAGAGGCGGGCCGAAAGAGCAAAGCTCAACCCCCGTAAAAACACAACTAGTAAACACACATCGTTCCTGTCTCCCCCACATACACCGTTCCTGTCTCCCCCCCCCCCCCCACTGTTCCTGTCTCTCCCACACACACCGTTCCTGTCTTCCCCCACCACACACCGTTCCTGTCTCCCCCACATACACCGTTCCTGTCTCCCCCACACACCGTTCCTGTCTCTCCCCCCACACCGTTCCAGTCTCTCCCACACACACCGTTCCTCTCTCCCCCACACACCGTTCCTGTCTCCCCCCACACACCGTTCCTGTCTCTCCCACACACACCGTTCCTGTCTCCCCCCACACACCGTTCCTGTCTCCCACCGCACACCGTTCCTGTCTTTCCCCACCACATACCGTTCCTGTCTCCCCCACACACGGTTCCTGTCTCTCATCTACACACCGCTCCTGTCTCTCATCCACACACCATTTCTGTCTCTCATCCACACACTGTTCCTGTCTCTACCCAACACCGTTCCTCTCTCTCTCCCACACCGTTCCTGTCTCCCACCCCACACCGTTCCTGTCTCCCCACACACCGTTCCTGTCTCCCCCACACACCGTTCCTGTCTCCTCAGACACTGTTCCTCTCCCTCCCCCCTATACCGTTCCTCTCTCTCCCCCACACCGTTCCTGTCTCCCCCCCACACCGTTCCTGTCTCTCCCCCCACACACCGTTCCTGTCTCTCCCACACACACCGTTCCTCGCTCCACCACACACCGTTCCTGTTTCCCCACACACACCGTTCCTGTCTCTCCCACACACACCGTTCCTCTCTCTCCCACACACCGTTCCTCTCTCCCCCACACACCGTTCTGTCTACCCCCAGACACCGTTCCTATCTCTCCCACACTCACCGTTTCTCCCTCCCTCAAACACCGGTCCTGTCTCCACCACACACCATTCCTGTCTCCTCCCACACACACCGTTCCTGTCTCCTCCACACACCGGTCCTGTCTCCCCCACACACCGTTCCTGTCTCTCTCCCACACACACCGTACCTGTCTCCCCCCACACACACCGTTCCTGTCCCCCCCACACAACGTTCCTGTCTCCTCCCACACACCGATCCTGTCTCCCCACACATCGTTCCAGTCTCTCCCCCGCACACCGTTCCTGTCTCTCCCCCACACACTGTTCCAGTCTCTTCCTCACACACCGTTCCTGTCTCTCATCCATACACCGTTCCTGTCTCCCCCCACACTGTTCCTGTCTCCCCCCCCCACACACCGTCCCTGTCTCTCCCACATACACCGTTCCTGTCTCTCCCACCACACACCGTTCCATTCCCCCCACACACCGTTCCAGTCCCCCCCACACACCGTTCCTCTCTCCCCCCACCACACACCGTTCCTCTCTCACCCACACACCGTTTCTGCCTCCCCCACACACCGTTCCTGTCTCTCATTCACACACCGTTCTTGTCTCTCATTCACACACCGTTATTGTCTCTCACCCACACACCGTTCCTGTCGCTCATCCACATACTGTTCCTGTCTCTCATCCACACATCGTTCCTGTCTCCCCCACACACCGTTCCTGTCTCTCATCCACACACCGTTCGTGTCTCTCCCCCACACACCGTTCCTGTCTCTGCACACACCGTTCCTGTCTCTCCCACACACCGTTCCTATCTCCCCTACACACACCGTTCCTGTCTCCCCCCACACCGTTCCTGTCTCCCCCCACCACAAACAGTTCCTGTCTCTCTTACACACATACCGTTCTTGTCTCCCCCCCCCCACACCGTTCCTCTCTCACCCCCCCAAACCGTTCCTGTCTCCCACCCCACACCGTTCCTGTCTTGCCACACACCATTCCTGTCTTCCTGTCTCCCCCACTCACCGTTCCTGTCTCCCACACACACACCGTTCCTGTCTCTCCCACCACACCCCGTTCCTGCCCCCCCCCACATTGTTACGGCCACAATGGGTCGCAACAGGGTTCTTTTCAGGTGGTTCTAAAGTACTGGTATCCGGCACCAAGTAAGTAGTGGTTTTCAAGGAGTGAGCTCGGTAATGCAAGTAAAACAAAAGAGGGGTTGTATTGAATACTACACTTCATAAAATGTCAATATATTTTACATATGATAACTTTTTCCATCACCTCGTAAATAATCCTTACAAAAGTATTTGTACACCTAATATGTACAAAATGTCTCATGGAACACTAATCGCTCTTCGATGATGACGATCCAGTCTTGAAAGCTATCATGTTTCCTCATCCGTAGTACGATCCTTAGCAGGTACCGGGAAGCAACAATGAGTCTACCCCTGGCCACGGGCCAGCCAATCCAGTCTTACTAAGAGCTTCCACGTGAAGGCCCACAATCACAGTCCAGCCCGGTATTGGCAGATTCCTTCAGATTCGCACTGCTGGGCCACTTCACGTGCAAATACTAGGGTAGCGAGCCCTAGGCAGGAGCTTCGTGCAACTCGCTGGTTACTCTCCTCTTCAGCACCTTAGTCAGTCGTCTCTTCTATTAGCCAGCCCCGGGTACGACGAATCCCGTCTCTGCCACTCCGCAGGAAGACAGTAGAACACTTCACAGTTCTCTTCCGGCGACGGCTCACTGCTTCCGTAAAGCAGACTGGTGTAGTGACCTTGGCTGCCCTGGGTAGACTGTCCTCGTATCACAGCAGCCCTACGTCGGCTCTGTAAATACAGATACTTCATTAGTACACTGGGACACTAGGAAATAGCACTTACGGACCCTGCATAAACGTACACCTTATCGCTCAATAGATGGCTCTGATTTTCTAGGCGCCACCTCACCAGAGGTCAGCCCCAGCTGCCTCTCGAGCTATTAGGACAAGAATCTAGCATTTCTGGCTGGTATAGTCCTGTCACTACTAAATGGCGTCGTCCAAGTTGTGGAGGTTTCGGGAGCGGACTCACAGATGGAGTTGATGTCGCTGCTCCACGCTCCGACGGTAGAGTCGGATTCGTTCGTTCCTGTCTCCCATCCACACAGCGTTCCTCTCTCTCCCCTACACCGTTCCTGTCTCCCACCCCACACCGTTCCTGTCTTCCCACACACCGTTCCTGTCTCCCCCCCCCCACACACATTGTTCCTGTCTCTCATCTACACACACCGTTCCTGTCTCTCCCCCCATACACCGTTCCTGTCTCTCCCACACACACCGTTCCTATCTTCCTCCACCACACACCGTTCCTGTCTCCTCCCCACCACACACCGTTCCTGTCTCTCCCACACACACCATTCCTGTCTCCCACACACACACCGTTCCTGTCTCCCCCACACCGATGCCTTCTCCACCCCCCACACACCGTCCCTGTCTCCCCCACACACCGTTCCTGTCTCCCCTCCACCACACACCGTTCCTGTCTCTCCCACACACACCGTTCCTGTCACCCCTCCACACCGTTCCTGTCTCCCACACACACCGCTTCTGTCTCCCCCCACACCGTTCCTGTCTCCCCCAAACACCGTTCCTTTATCCCACCACACACCGTTCCTGTCTCCCCCACACACCATTCCTGTCTCCCCCCCACACCGTTCCTGTCTCCCCCACACACCGTTCCTGTCTCCCCCACACACCATTCCTGTCTCCCCCCCCCCACACCGTTCCTGTCTCCCCCACACACCGTTCCTGTCTCCCCCACACACCGTTCCTGTGTCCCCCCACCTCTTACGTGTTCATCTAGATATGTCTCTAGCCTTATTTCTTACTGGAGGGAACTTTGATTCAAATGTAAATGATCTGGGGCTCAGATCATTGGTTCTCCCTTCTCCCTTTCTCCTTTCTTCTTGGCCGTCATTCGTCTCCCCCCTTCACCCCCTTCCCTGTCGCCCATTTGTCTAGGACCAAGAGGTTGACCTGAGGGGTGGTCTTGCCTCGTGATACCTTTGGCTTCCCCAACTCAACTTCCCCCACTCAGATTTCCCTTCTCCATCCCCCTCTCAAGTCCCTCTCTTTCCCCTCTCACCGGTCCCTTCCCCATACCCGGCGAGTCAATTGTCCCTACCCTTTATCTTAGAGAAGACAGGCTTGAACATAATTTATCAGTTGGTAAACATTGCTCGCAGGTGCACTGGGCTCCACAGAGGCGCCTTGTTTCCTTTCTAATAGCTGGGGAGAGCTGACTAAATCTTCAGGAATTCATGTAGTCTTCCACTGCAGATCAGGGAAGGTGATTGGCGGGAGATAAGGGCCAAGTCCTTATTGGCCCTAGAGAGCCAGACCTCAGGCCTAAGTGTTAAATGGTTGACCTTTGCCAAAATAATGGGTGGAGCCCTGGGGCTGTATTAGATGGTGGGAGGAGTAATCCTTCCCAGCAATAAGCTGGTAAAATAAAATTTGATTAGTGTGTCTCGGGAGTGTGTGGAATAAAAGGGGCTGCAAGCCCGCATCCTAGGGGCTGAGGGCAGCCATCAACATCGTGGCCTCAGTGCGATTTTAAGGTATTGTGCACTTGAATCTCATGTCCTCAGTAGATATCCATTGTGCCTCGAGGTTAATAGAATAGAATAGGGTATATGTTCAAATTGTCTTAATTTACATGTTTCATAAAATAAATTGTATAACTTGTCCAGTGGTATTCACTTAACTCCCCTGTGATATATTTCTCTACTCTGTCATTTTTATGTGTTGAATTGGAAACCCCCATGTTCTCCTACAGTTAATAGATACTAAAGTTGTCCTTGGATTTAAATAAGTAACGTAAATTAAACAAACTAATTTCCCAAAATTTATTACTGAAATTCATATTACCCGGGAGTCCCATGATTACTAATTCCTTGCCTTCCTGGGGGATCGGTGATAGACACATTCAGATATGGTTGGTCGGGAAGGTGGTGGCAGTGTTTAATGATTTTTATTATTTTTTTTATAAATTTATACCCCCTTGTCCTTGATGTATCTTCCTCATTTAATATTCCTCTGATATATGTGGCAGTCCAGTGTCATACTGGACTGTAACAGTGTTAAGCTGGGGTATTGAGTGAAGAGAGAAAGAGAATTACAACAGGGATAGCGAACGATTACGATCACGAGAGACGATCATAGAGGTCAGTGGGTTATTACAATGGATATGGGTTATTACACAAAAAGAGGACTAAACAAAAGCCAAGCTTGTTCTTCTACACATAGAAATTTATTAAAAAAAAAATTCAATTTCCATCAATTGATATTTAACACTTTGACATTCTATTATTTAATACAATATTAACCAATTTAAAAGGGGTGGGGGATCACCCACTCCATACACGCCCACACCATACATGGCTAAATGGTTCAGACTCCACCAGCTTGTCAACACTACTACACCCAATTAAGACAATGCATTACTGGCACTCTTACCTCACTAACAAGTTCACCCAGGGATGGATGATGGCTAATCACCCACCCGGATGGAGGAGCTGGTTGGATGTACTCTCCCTTGCAAAGGTTCCACTCTAACTGCTCAACACACCTCGCTGTCCAAGCCAGGGGTGCGTACTCTCCCAAGCCACTACAACGGGCTCTTTGTTAAGTACTCCCATGTCAGCGGATTGAAGCTAGTCAACACCTCACCTCATACCATCTCGCACCACCCCAACACGCACATACGCATACATACACACTCCCACCCACAATTACAACTCACAATTATACATGAAAGAGTGCAAAATACTTGCACTGTTACACCCACACACCGTTCCTGTCTCCCCCAGACACCGTTCCTGTCTCCCCCAAACACCGTTCCTGTCTCCTCCACACACATTTCCTGTCTCCCCCACACACCGTTCCTGTCTCCCCCACACACCATTCCTCTCTCTCTCTCCCCAGCATCGTTCCTCTCTCTCCCCCACACCGTTCCTGTCTCCCACCCCACACCGTTCCTGTCTCCCCACACACCGTTCCTCTCTCTCTCTCCCCAGCATCGTTCCTCTCTCTCCCCCACACCGTTCCTGTCTCCCACCCCACACCGTTCCTGTCTCCCCACACACCGTTCCTGTCTCCCCCACACATCGTTCCTGTCTCTCATCCACACACCCTTCCTGTCTCCCCCCCACACACACACCGTTCCTGTCTCCCCCCCCCCACACACACACCGTTCTTTTCTCTCCCACACACCGTTCCTGTCTCCCCCCACCACACCGTTCCTATCTTCCTCCACCACACACCTTTCCTGTCTCTCCCCCACACACCGTTCGTGTCCCCTACACACCATTTTTGTCTCCCCTACACACCGTTCCTGTCTCTCCCCCCACACATTATTCCTGTCTACCCCACACACTGTTCCTGTCCCCCATACACACCGTTCCTGCCTCTCATCCACACATCGTTCCTGTCTCCACCACATACCATTCCTGTCTGCCCACACACCGATAGTGTCTCCTCCCCACACACCGATAGTGTCTCCTCCCCACACACCGTTCTTGTTTCCTCCCCACACACCGTTCCTGTCTCTCCCTCAACACACCGTTCGTGACTCTCCCCCACACCCACCGTTCCTGTCTCCCACACACACCGTTCCTGTCTCCCCCACACCCCGTTCCTGTCTGCCCACACACCGATAGTGTCTCCTCCCCACACACCGATAGTGTCTCCTCCCCACACACTCTTCCTGTCTCTCCCCACACACCGTTCCTGTCTCTCCACACACCGTTCCTGTCTCCCTCACACACACCGTTCCTGTCTCTTCCCCCACACACCGTTTCTGTCTCCCCCACACCGTTCCTGTCTCCCCCCCCACACACCGTTCCTGTCTCCCCCCCACACACACCGTTCCTGTCTCCCTCCACACACCGTTCCTGTCTCCCTCCACA
The DNA here is from genome assembly GCF_040958095.1 of Procambarus clarkii. Classification (NCBI taxonomy): domain Eukaryota; kingdom Metazoa; phylum Arthropoda; class Malacostraca; order Decapoda; family Cambaridae; genus Procambarus; species Procambarus clarkii. Next base: position 10,926,582 of record NC_091228.1, read on the forward strand.
CACCGTTCCTGTCTCCCTCCACACACCGTTCCTGTCTCCTCCCACACACCGTTCCTGTCTCCTCCCACACACCGTTCCTGTCTCCCCCACACACCGTTCCTGTCTCCCTCCCCCACACACACCGTTCGTGTCGGGGCAGTATGCCGGATGTTGTCTTGGTCTCGACGATGGTAGAATAGTTACTGTGTTCGCTGGTTGTTATTGGCTGACCGAGTATATTTGAAGTAAATCAAGCTTTACTCGGTTTGAAAATCCGAGTAGAATGAGTGAAATGAATATCATTCAGCTGTATTTGACTACCAGTTTGGGCACTGTTTTTGCAGTCAGCGGTCATAATTCACCCGTCAAGAGTCAGCTGACCTTGACTACCTGTGTGGACACAGTGGTTGCAGGTGTGAGCCAGACCTGTGCTTCAGGGTTGTCGGGTACTCCTCTCTCGCGAAGACTGCCGCTTCTCTAACCCTCAGATTTGAGTCATCTCACGGACCTCAGTTCGCTCAAAGACTGTAACTGTCTGAGCAGTGAGTCCTGAGTGTTGACCAATCAGGAAGCAGACTAGGTGACCCGGCACGTTCCGGGTCTCCTTCCATTGGTCCTCTTATTTACGTGTTTCGAATGTATCATGACTTCCCCCTGACATCATGGCTGTGCCAAGCGCTATCATATCTATCGGAACATCTCAGAGATATCAAAAACTATAAGATTAAAGATTCTCTACTTAAATTTATACAGAGGAATTTAAACGTTGTCTCTCTGGCAATCCTACATATTTTTTTATTTTTTTTTTTATTTTCATTTTTACATGCGAACATGCGAATAAATACAATACAATAAATATAATAAAATATGAAACCAATAACAAACAGACAACAAAAAAATACAAAAGCACAAAGCAAATTAACACAAAGTAACACAAATACACTAAATACCGGCCTGAAGGGCCGACAACAAAATCACAACAATGAACATAAACACAATGAAACACAGGAAGAAGAAACAACAATACTGGACAGAAGGGTAACGGAAATACAATAAATACAACAAAACAACAGTCATGAAAAACACAACACCGGCCTGAAGGGCGCACAATACGTACAATACATTGCAAACAAACCACAGGTCACAGCAAGCACACAGACTACTCAAATTGTTCATACTTATCCGGCCACTCTGCCGCCGGGAACTGAACACAATACGCCTCCCACAGTAACATGACGTCATCCGGAACAGGCACAGTATTAACAGTACGAGGATCAGGCATCAACTCTGGCACACCCACAACAAAACACCGAGCCCGCTGTACCCAGATGGAAGAAGGGCACCATGGAACAGGATGCACTCGGTCAATAATGTCAAACCGCAAAGGATGCTGCGCATCATGCGCCACTCTGGAGGCCAAGACGAGAGGGAGAGGCTCCTTCCCACGAGGCCGGGCAATGGGCAGCGCACTGGGAGCCTCCTCGGCCGCCCCACAGCGCTCCGCGTCAACCACCGGACGTTGTTCCTGCCGGGACCCTCCACGCTTGGCATCCTTCTTCAGTACCAGCTTGATGCCTCGGCGCGCACCAGAACTCTCACCATCCTCGTCAGTAGGAGCGACCACCCCCCACTGCGGAGAACCTTCTGCAGGAGAAAGAACAGGAGGTAAATCATAGGTACAAACATCGTCAACAGCAGACACATGGACGTCAGCCACCACCAGCGTCGTAGAGCGCGAAGCACCCGGAGGTGCCACATCATCTCCCGAAGCTTCACCTGCGTCGTAGTCCTCCGCATCAGCCCAAGCAGTAGAAGAACGCCTGGACCGCTTGGGCACTGGCCGCACATCCTCACAGCCGGAGGCGGACCCAGAACCACGGGCCTCACGAACCGGGCGAACCGACGCCCGTCGCAGAACGGCAGCAGCCTCTACCACAGGGGGAACCGGACCACACACAGCAGGAGGCACCGCAGCCACCCCAGCACCCAGCACAGGAGGAACCCGAGGGGAGGACGCAGGGCCAGGGTCCACAGTTGAAGACGAGGAAGCCGACGGCGACGCTCCACAGGGATCACCAAGAAGGTCCACAGGAACAGCAGGGCCAGAGACATGGTCAGGAGGAACATCCGACGGCACCGCAACACCCGGAGGAGGGTCTGCAACAACCGGGGCAACGTCGGATGACACTGGGGGAGCCGCAGCAGCGAACGGGACGCTCACCTCCTCACCCCTGGAGTCCTCCTCCAGAGGGAGCAGCGGGAAATCCCCCTCACGGAACAAGTTCACAGGAGCGACCGGATCAGCAGTACACCCGGCAGCCTGATGCCCCAACAAGCCACACCGGAAGCAAGTACGGGGTTGCCGGGCATAAAACACATGCACGTAGTACCCCAACAGCCGGACAGAGCACGGTATGTCCGACCTCAGTCGCATCCCGGGGGTCCGAATGTTGGTCTTCACACCCGAATACGTGCCAGACGACAGTGAGTTCATCCGCACACTGACGACGGAGCCGTACCTCTGGAAGAATCGCTGGAGGAGAGTCTCAGGAAACTCCATGGGGGCGCCATGAGCACTGACATACGTCACAGCACCACTATGGTCTGAAATGGTCACAGACCCGGTGCCGTCCTGTAGCTGCAAAGTACGTCCCTCGTACCTCCGTAAGAAAGCACGGTACACCGCCTCACCCACAAACTTGACAACAACACGGTGAGCAGTTACCAGCTCAATGCCATATACGTCCCCAACCGGGACACGAAGCATGGCACTCAATACCACGTCCACCAGCGGGTATTCAGCACGGCCAGTAAACTCCAATCCGATGGAGTTTACCCTCACGACAGGGGGAAGATGGCCGCCCATCGTAAAAGCGCCACGTCCACACCACCAGGAACAGTAGGGAGGGTAGAGACACCCACACCCCCTGCCGGCGAAAACGGCAACCACCTCAAACTACCGGAGCGAGCAGGCGACACGTCCTCACTGCACGGTAGCTCAGGAGCAACTCCCCTCAGTTTGGGCACTGTTTTTGCAGTCAGCGGTCACCATTCACCCGTCAAGAGTCAGCTGACCTTGACTACCTGTGTGGACACAGAATGGCTGTAGGTGTGAGCCAGACCTGTGCTTCAGGGTTGTCGGGTACTCCTCTCTCGCGAAGACTGCCGCTTCTCTAACCCTCAGATTTGAGTCATCTCACGGACCTCAGTTCGCTCAAAGACTGTAACTGTCTGAGCAGTGAGTCCTGAGTGTTGACCAATCACGAAGCAAACTAGGTGACCCGGCACGTTCCGGGTCTCCTTCCATTGGTCCTCTTATTTACGTGTTTCGAATGTATCATGACTTCCCCCTGACATCATGGCTGTGCCAAGCGCTATCATATCTATCGGAACATCTCAGAGATATCAAAAACTATAAGATTAAAGATTCTCTACTTAAATTTATACAGAGGAATTTAAACGTTGTCTCTCTGGCAATCCTACATATTAGTAAAGAGCAGACAAGATTCTCAGAAAGGTAGCGGTGCTGTGGAGGACAGCAGTTACCATAGTAGTACCTGCCATGGTACCAGGGACAAGGTGTCAAGCAATACTGCAGGTATCATAGCAGTATGCAGGGGACGACAAGGTGTCAAGCAGTACTGTAGGTACCATAGCAGTATGCAGGGGACGACAAGGTGTCACGCAGTACTGCAGGTACCATAGCTGTATGCAGGGGACATCAGGGACAAGGGAACTTGACTGAATTTCAGTAATCACATTGTTGTTGTCACCAGCAATGATACAAGATTGTTTTGTCTAAGTCCAATCCGAGCTTATATCAACACAACATTGTTACTGTCTAAGATTTTTCTCTCCTGAGAAAATATGAGTCACGTCTGAACCAATCCCATCAGCGTAATATTGGACAACCAATTACATCTTCTCACAAACGAATTCACCTTAAAATACTCTAAATATTTTATTTAAATAGCAAAGTATTTTATTAAATAGTAAAAATTGAAAAGTTTCAGAAAATGCCTTAAGTTTGATAGAGATTACAAAGTAATAAATATTAATTCTAGCATTTCATGAAAATGTTAATGAAATGTCTAAATAAATGTTTATGAATATAGCATTTAGGAAATTTAATTTGATAAATAAAACATTTAATACGTATAATTGGTGCTTAGAAAATCCTTTATAAAACTTGCAATAAATTGTTTGTGGGACAAACTGACAAACATCTCCATGGGAGAATAAAAGAACATAAATACCACATAACGACAGGTCAAGAGTCCTGTATAATGTTGGTTGATTAAAGAGAGTTTTAAATTAACTTCAAATATTTATAGTTTTCAATATTATTTTGAGAAAGGTGGGATTAAACAGGTGTTGATGAGACAATATGTGCGTCATGAGGACACACTGACCGTTGAGGCAGATGTTTAGTAGTTGGTGTGAACGACGGAGGTTGAGAGTAAACTATAGGGCGAACACAGTTTAGTTTAAATTGGCAGGATATTAAGAAGTGACCATTGTTATTCTTCACAGATATTCTCCCGGATTATAAGTCAATACTGGAGTCCCTTTCCTAGTACCAAGATTACACTTGTCTCTACATCTGGCTAGAATTATTTTTTATATATGATAATTAATGATTGGCATTAATTAATGTCAATAAATAATTATTGCTTGGCATTAGGCATGCTTGTATTAATTTATATAAATTGATACACAACCTACACAAACTTGCTTCTGTTTGAGTTGGTGTTCATTATGGTGGAGATAGGCAAGAACTAACAGCTCGCCGTGCCCCCCACAGAGGCTACGTGGTCACCACGCCCAAGCAGTGGGTGGCAGGAACAACCGCCCAGCTGTGTGTGGTCGTGGACGACCCGTCAGCTCCAGCTGGGAAACTGACGGTAGCAGTCACCGCCTACGACTACCAGCAGCTGCCTGAGAAGCGGAACATTAACATCATTCCCCAGACCACTCTAGACATTCCAGCAGGTTAGTACACCACGAGGAATGTGGAAACAATCACCAAAGTCACATTTTTAAGTTGACAAACATGTCCTCGTGACGAGGCGTCTAGTGGCCACTCTTGGTTCCACAAATCTACACCCTGTTGTTGATTAAATGTTATATACGCATTATTCTCATATCAAGAATACAAACTTTAAACACATCTCCATGGGATATATATATATATATATATGTTGTTATATATATATATATATATATATATATATATATATATATATATATATATATATATATATATATATATATATATATATAACAACTAGAGTTACTGTTCCGTGTTCCAGGAAGGACAGGTTCGTGCTACGACGTGTCGGTGCTGAGTTCCTCGGTGTACACCCACTCACTACACGTGGCGGGCGTGGTGGGCGGCGCCAAGCTCACCCGCACCGTTTCTCTCACCCTCAAGAGCACCAGCGACATCACCTTCGTCCAGACGGACAAGTACCTGTACGAGCCCAGCCAGAATGTCAAGTTCAGGATCCTCACTCTCACCGGACCTTACCTCAGCGTCTCTACTGACCCGGTGAGTTACCTCAGCGTCTCTACTGACCCGGTGAGTTACCTCAGCGTCTCTATATACTGACCCGGTGAGTTACCTCAGCGTCTCTACTGACCCGGTGAGTTACCTCAGCGTCTCTACTGACCCGGTGAGTTATCTCAGCATCTCTACTGACCCGGTGAGTTATCTCAGCATCTCTACTGACCCGGTGAGTTACCTCAGAGTCTCTACTGACCCGGTGAGTTACCCCAGCGTCTCTACTGGCCAGGTGAGTTACCTCAGCGTCTCTACTGACCCGGTGAGTTACCTCAGCGTCTCTACTGACCCGGTGAGTTACTTCAGCGTCTCTACTGACCCGGTGAGTTACCTCAGCGTCTCTACTGACCCGGTGAGTTACCTCAGCGTCTCTACTGACCCGGTGAGTTACCTCAGCGTCTGTACTGACCCGGTGAGTTACCTCAGCGTCTCTACTGACCCGGTGAGTTACCTCAGCGTCTCTACTGACCCGGTGAGTTACCTCAGCGTCTCTACTGACCCGGTGAGTTACCTCAGCGTCTCTACTGACCCGGTGAGTTACCTCAGCGTCTCTACTGACCCGGTGAGTTACCTCAGCGTCTCTGCTGACCCGGTGAGTTACCTCAGCGTCTCTACTGACCCGGTGAGTTACCTCAGCGTCTCTACTGACCCGGTGAGTTACCTCAGCGTCTCTACTGACCCGGTGAGTTACCTCAGCGTCTCTACTGACCCGGTGAGTTACCTCAGCGTCTCTACTGACCCGGTGAGTTACTTCAGCGTCTCTACTGACCCGGTGAGTTACCTCAGCGTCTCTACTGACCCGGTGAGTTACCTCAGCGTCTCTACTGACCCGGTGAGTTACCTCAACCTCTCTACCTGACCTGGTGAGCTACCTCAGCGTCCCTACTGACCCGGTGAGTTACCTCAGCGTCTCTACCTGACCCGGTGAGCTACCTCAGCGTCCCTACTGACCCGGTGAGTTACCTCAGCGTCTCTACTGACCTGGTGAGTTACCTCAGTGTCTCTACTGACCCGGTGAGTTACCTCAGCGTCTCTACTAACCCGGTGAGTTACCTCAGCGTCTCTACCTGACCCGGTGAGTTACCTCAGCGTCTCTACCTGACCCGGTGAGTTACCTCAGCGTCTCTACTAACCCGGTGAGTTACCTCAGCGTCTCTGCTGACCCGGTGAGTTACCTCAATCTCTATACTGACCTGTTGAGTTACCTCAGCGTCTCTACTGACCCGGTGAGTTACCTCAGCGTCTCTACTAGCCCGGTGAGTTACCTCAGCGTCTGTACTAACCCGGTGAGTTACCTCAGCGTCTCTACTAACCCGGTGAGTTACCTCAGCGGCTCTACTGAACCGGTGAGTTACCTCAGCGTCTCTACTGACCCGGTGAGTTACCTCAACCTCTCTACTGACCTGGGGAGTTACCTCAACGTCTCTACTGACCCGGTGAGTTACCACTACGTCTCTACTGACCCAGTGAGTTACCTCAATTTCTATACTGACCCGGTGAGTTACCTCAGCGTCTCTGCTGACCCGGTGAGTTACCTCAGCGTCCCTACTGACCCGGTGAGTTACCTCAGCGTCTCTACTAACCCGGTGAGTTACCTCAGCGTCTCTGCTGACCCGGTGAGTTACCTCAACGTCTCTACTGACCCGGTGAATTACCTCAACGTCTCTACTGCCCAGTTCCGTGGGATCCATTTCTTACAAGCTTTCTAAATGGCTCACCAAAATCTTGTCCCCATTGTTAGGAACTATTTCCTCTTCTCATTTGACTAATTCTCTTGAATTAGTTAACAAATTTAATAGTATTCCTGTCACTCCTGATGTAAAGTTAATCAGTTTTGACGTTTGTTCTTTGTTTACAAAGGTGCCGGTTGATGATATTCTTGATTATCTTGCTCGTGAACTAATGAATCATATTTTACCTCTTTCTGCTGATATTATTGTCAATCTTGTTAAGTTGTGCATTAAAGAATGTACATTTACCTTTAATAATGAGAATTATTTACAGACTTTTGGAATGGCAATGGGGAATCATTTATCGCTATTGCTTTCAAACTTGTACATGGAATTCTTCGAAAAGAAATTTGTCTCAAAAATTACCCCTGGAATCATTCCATGGTTTAGATATGTTGACGATATTTTGTGTATATGGCCTACAGATGTCAACACAGACGAATTTGTAGCCAAACTGAATGATCAAGTCACCGCTATAAAATTTACTGTGGAGACTGAAATTGATAAATGTTTGCCATTCCTAGATGTACTTATTCACAGGGAAAATTTTTCACTAAAGTTTAGTATCTACAGAAAACCTACTAATAATTTATCTTATGTTCATTATTTTTCAAGGCATAGATACAATGTGAAAAAAATATTTTATTTTCAATGTATCTAAGAGCTCTTCGAGTTGTGAGTCCAGAATTCTTAGATGAAGAGTTTAAGAATATTGATTCGATTGGTCTCAAGCTTTGTTACCAACTGAGTTTTTTGGAAGTTTGCCGTAGCAAAGCACGTCGTACATATTATAATAATATATGCAGAAAAAATATTCGCTCAAAGAATGTGTTATGTTTACCATATTTCTCTGTGTTTGAGAATATTGTCAAGGCCTTGAAACGTTTTGATATACATGTATTGTTTAGCTACGAAAATACTGTTGGTAAGCTATAAGTTAGAAACAGCCCTCGTAGTGATAATTGTGTCATATATATAATACATTGTAAAGACTAATAAATTCTATGTTGGGCAAACATCTAAAAATTTGAAATGTAGAATTTCGCAATATAAATACTCTGTAAGACACTGCCTATTGTCTAATGCTTTGTTTGTTCATCTGTCAGCAGATGCTCACCAAATTGATTGGGAGATGGCTTCTTCAATAATGAATTGTAAAAGCACTTATAACAGGAACATAATTGAATCTGCTCTGACACAGATTACAAAAGAAAGTAATTTGAACATTAGCAGTGGTTTATATATACTTAGATCCATTTTTGATCAATTAGAGGGCGATTTGAGTAGGATCATTGATACTCATTTGTCTCACTAATTCATTGTAAATATTTACTATCTTATGCTATTATTATCCATGTGTGGGCCTATTGGTAGGTATGAATAGGAGATGCCTCGTATGGGCCAGTAGGCCTTCTGCAGTTCTTATGCGGCTCATATTTGTGTCCACCTAATTCTCATTCATTTGTCATTGTACCTCACCTCACTCCACCACTCTCTCCTGCCTATATATGTCCACTTCTTGACCTGTAAATCACTCCTTCTGAAGATGTATTAATACGAAAGTACTTAAGGAAATTCCTGTTTCAATTCTTCTTCCGTGGTCTGGAGAGAGAGAGAGAGAGAGAGAGAGAGAGAGAGAGAGAGAGAGAGAGAGAGAGAGAGAGAGAGAGAGACAGAGACAGAGACAGAGACAGAGACAGAGACAGAGAGACAGAGAGACAGAGAGACAGAGAGACAGAGAGACAGAGACAGAGACAGAGACAGAGAGAGAGAGAGAGAGAGAGAGAGAGAGAGAGAACTCAATCCATTTTAACCAGTATCACTCATAATTTTATTAAGTAGTGAGTGAAGGGCTAAATGTTCGACCACTGCATGAGGTCTGACAAGTAATGTGTTGGTGTCCCCGGCAGTACCCGGAGGTCTGGGTGCAGACGCCGGCCGGCACCCGCGTCGCCCAGTGGAAGAACGTCGACAACACCGCCGGCCTCGTCCACCTCGACTTCGACCTCGCTGACGAGCCCGAGAAGGTGAGACACACTTGTGGTAATAGAGGATAGGAACACGAGACGAAAATACAACACACAATGAAGTAATATAGTTTTGGTGAGTATGTTTACAAAATGAGAAAAATATTATTGTAATAAACTTCGCTTCTCAAAGTGGAACGTTATTGTGGTCTGGTTAAGTAGGACTGGGCTCATTGGTGCTCACTTGACGTGGTGAGGGGCTCTGGTGCACAGTCCTGGGGGCTCTGGTGCACAGTCCTGGGGGCTCTGGTGCACCGTCCTGGGGGCTCTGGTGCACAGTCATGGGGGCTCTGGTGCACAGTCCTGGGAGCTCTGGTGCACAGTCCTGTTGGCTCTGGTGCACCGTCCTGGGGGCTCTGGTGCACAGTCCTGTTGGCTCTGGTGCACCGTCCTGGGGGCTCTGGTGCACCGTCTTGGGGGCTCTGGTGCACAGTCCTGGGGGCTCTGGTGCACAGTCCTGGGGGCTCTGGTGCACAGTCCTGTTGGCTCTGGTGCACCGTCCTGGGGGCTCTGCATGGTGCACCGTCCTGGGGGCTCTGGTGCACAGTCCTGGGGGCTCTGGTGCACAGTCCTGGGGGCTCTGGTGCACAGTCCTGGGGGCTCTGGTGCACAGTCCTGGGGGCTCTGGTGCACAGTCCTGGAGGCTCTGGTGCACAGTCCTGGGGGCTCTGGTGCACAGTCCTGGGGGCTCTGGTGCACAGTCCTGGGGGCTCTGGTGCAAAGTCCTGGAGGCTCTGGTGCACAGTCCTGGGGGCTCTGGTGCACCGTCCTGGGGGCTCTGGTGCACAGTCCTGGGGGCTCTGGTGCACAGTCCTGGGGGCTCTGGTGCACAGTCCTGGAGGCTCTGGTGCACAGTCCTGGGGACTCTGGTGCACAGTCCTGGGGGCTCTGGTGCACCGTCCTGGGGGCTATGGTACACAGTCCTGGGGGCTCTGGTGCACAGTCCTGGGGGCTCTGGTGCACAGTCCTGGGGACTCTGGTGCACAGTCCTGGGGACTCTAGTGCACAGTCCTGGGGGCTCTGGTGCACCGTCCTGGAGGCTCTGGTCACCGTCCTGGGGGCTCTGGTACACCGTCCTGGGGGCTCTGGTACACCGTCCTGGGGGCTCTGGTGCACCGTCCTGGGGGCTCTGGTACACCGTCCTGGGGGCTCTGGTACACCGTCCTGGGGGCTCTGGTGCACCGTCCTGGAGGCTCTGGTGCACCGTCCTGGGAGCTCTGGTGAGGGGCTCTGGCGCACCGTCCTGGGGGCTCTGGTGCACCGTCCTGGGAGCTCTGGTGCACCGTCCTGGAGGCTCTGGTGCACCATCCTGGGAGCTCTGGTGAGGGGCTCTGGCGCACCGTCCTGGGGGCTCTGGTGCACCGTCCTGGGAGCTCTGGTGCACCGTCCTGGAGGCTCTGGTGCACCGTCCTGGGAGCTCTGGTGCACCGTCCTGGGGGCTCTGGTGCACCGTCCTGGAGGCTCTGGTGCACCGTCCTGGGAGCTCTGGTGAGGGGCTCTGGCGCACCGTCCTGGGGGCTCTGGTGCACCATCCTGGGGGCTCTGGCGCACCGTCCTGGGGGCTCTGGTGCACCGTCCTGGAGGCTCTGGTGCACCGTCCTGGAGGCTCTGGTACACCGTCCTAGGGGCTCTGGTACACCGTCCAGGGGGCTCTGGTACACCGTCCTGGGGGCTCTGGTGCACCATCCTGGGGGCTCTGGTACACCGTCCTGGGGGCTCTGGTACACCGTCCTGGGGGCTCTGGTGCACCATCCTGGCGGCTCTGGTACACCGTCCTGGGGGCTCTGGTACACCGTCCTGGGGGCTCTGGTGCACCATCCTGGGGGCTCTGGTGCACCGTCCTGGGGGCTCTGGCGCACCGTCCTGGGGGCTCTGGTGCACCGTCCTGGAGGCTCTGGTACACCGTCCTGGGGGCTCTGGTGCACCATCCTGGGGGCACTGGTACACCGTCCTGGGGGCTCTGGTACACCGTCCTGGGGGCTCTGGTACACCGTCGTGGGGGCTCTGGTACACCGCCCTGGGGGCTCTGGTACACCGTCCTGGGGGCTCTGGTACACCGTCCTGGGGGCTCTGGTGCTCTGGTACACCGTCCTGGGGGCTCTGGTACACCGTCCTGGGGGCTCTGGTACACCGTCCTGGGGGCTCTGGTACACCGTCCTGGGGGCTCTGGTACACCGTCCTGGGGGCTCTGGTACACCGTCCTGGGGGCTCTGGTACACCGCCCTGGGGGCTCTGGTACACCGTCCTGGGGGCTCTGGTCTATCGTCCTGGGGCGGGAGAGGGCTCCCTTCTGCTGCTGGCTGAACAACCTGTGGTTGTGGTGACTGTGTTTACCCTGGACAGAGACCTGCAGGAATAATATTGTCATCCACACTTCTGGGGACATAAACATACCATTCACTTGGAGGATGAACCAAGTAACTGCGGCTCTTGAAGGGTAACTTGCGTCTTTCCTGAAGAAACACGAGTAAACTAAGATGTTAGCTGAGGCCCAAGTGCAGAACAGCAGATATAGTGTACGTGGACTTCTCTAAAGCTTTAGATAATGAACCACATGAAAGACTCTCTCCACGTAGGATATATGGTAAAACATTTGATTGGATAAAAAAAATATACAAGGAAGGCAAGAGGTTGTCTCAGGTGGATATAAATATAGTTTAGAATGCCAAGTGTAGCACCGCAAGGTTCCATCCTGGGACCAACTCTTCTTGTAATATATAACACGATATAGAAGAGAACATTAGAAACCAAATAATCAAGTTTACAGAAGAAACCAAATAATGAAATTTACAGATGACATTAGAATCTATGGTAAAATGGGAAGCAAAAAAAGGTTAATTCCTTGCAAGGCGATTTATTAATATTACAAATCCAAAACGGTGCTTGTAGAGCATATCAATATACACTATAACTACCATATCAACAAGACGAACATGGTGGAGATTGATGAAGAGAAGCACCTAGGCCTTATGATCCACCAGTCACTGACAGTTGCTCAACAAGTAGACGCTGCGGTAAAAATGTCAACAAGACCTTGTGAATAGTCAAACGAAACGTTAATTTGAAGGACAAGAAAGTGGTTGTTCAACTGAACAAGTTGTTCCAGGAACGGTTGAGGGCCAGAGCAGGACTAACAACACTACACACCGGACATGACTGGCCGGATCTCAGTGGAACTTTTAGAATACTAAACAATTTGTAGTATAATAATCCTGACCACATTATTAAAATGTGTAATATAACTCACAAAGTGCATCATCATGAGACCTAACAGTGTTCTCTGGAGGACACAAAACAAGAGATTATTTTCTCCTTAGATAAAAAGTCCATGATATCACCTACTTGTCGAAGCCGTAAATGCGGAGACATTAATTCAGTTGAAAAGATTCATAGGAATAATTCAGGAACCTTTGACAAGCCGCCTACTTCCTGGCCCCATCAAGACCACTAGAGACTTTGGACCTCGGGTACATTAAGCACCAACTTATCGTGGTTTTAAGTTATTATGTCACATTTTGTTCACTAACAAACAACAAAAATATCTTGCTGTTGACTGATGATACTTAATAACTTGCTCCTCATCAATAGGAATTATTTATTACTGATTCTTGAATAATGATAAAAAAATATGTTTAATGTGTCAAAATATTTGATGTAGCTAATCCGACCATTTTTGTCAGGGATTGTACACGCTGTTCGTGAAGACGCCCCGGGGCCAACAGCAGAGTGTGACCTTCAAGGTGGAGGAGTTCGTGCTGCCTCGCTACGAGGTGGTGCTCAAGCCTCCCGCCTACATCCTGGGCACTGACGAAGCCTTCACCTTCACCGTGTGCGCCAAGTGAGCCCCACCACCCACCCACTACTCTCACACTTGATAAACAACTCCGTATAGTTTAAATTACATTTTGGGATCAAAAGTTTCCGAAAGTAGTCAATGTTATCTGAAGGTTAATGTGAAGAGTTTCAGAGCCCAGTAGTTGTGTAACTGCTAGAACATTAATGTAATTCACTGAACACTGAACTGTTTAAGTTAAACCACAAAAATGTTATTAAAGTTAGGCACGTATTTCCTGACTATTTTATATTGTGCTAATCATTAAAACATTCATATGAGAGCGGCAGGTAACTCGCCTCAGATGTGAGTTATTCTCCAGAAGTTTGTAGCTCAGTCCTCATCTCTTCTTCCTCACCCCCTCTTCCTTATCTCCCCTTCCTCATCTCTTCCTTCACACGTCTCCTCTTCCTCATCTCTTCTTCCTCATCTCCTTTTGATCATCTCTTCTTCCTCATCCCTTCTTCCTTATCTCCTCTTCCTCATCTCCCCTTCCTTCACACACGCACTACTTAAATTCGGCTTTAAAATCTTCTAAATTGATTGTATATTATAACTTATAAATGTCTAGGGCCATGGGGGTATAGGGCTCTACCTACTCTAGGGTCACGGGGGTATAGGGCTCTACCTACTCTAGGGTCACGGGGGTATAAGTCTCTACCTACTTTAGGGTCACTGAAGTACTGGGCTCTACCTACTCTAGGGTCACTGAAGTACTGGGCTCTACCTACTCTAGGGTCAAGGAGGTATAGGGCTCTTCCTACTCTAGGGTCACGGGGGTATTGGGCTCTTCCTAATCTAGGGTCACGTGGGTATAGGGCTCTTCCTACTCTAACGCCCTGGGTGTAGAGCACATCACCGACTGCAGAGTATATATTGCAGGGTATATATTGCAGGGTATATATTGCAGGAATATATATTGCAGGGTATATATTGAAAGGTATATATATTGCAGGGTATATATATATTGCAGGGTATATATATATTGCAGGGTATATATTACAGCGGTATATATTGCAAGGTATATATTGCAGGATATATATTGTAGGGTATATGTTGCAGGGGTATATATTGCAGGGCATATATTGCAGGGTATATATTGAAGGGTATATATTGCAGGGTACATATTGAAAGGTATATATTGCAGGGTATATATATTGTAGGGTATATATTGCAGGGGTATATATTGCAGGGTATATATTGCAGGGAATATATTGAAGGGTATATATTGCAGGGTTTATATTGCAAGGTATATATTGCAGGGGTATATATTGCAGGGTATATATTGAAAGGTATATATTGCAGGGTATATATTGCAGGGTATATATATTGCAGGGTATATATTGCAGGGTATATATTGCAGGGAATATATTGCAAGGTATATATTGAAGGGTTTATATTGCAGGGGTATATATTGCAGGGTATATATTGAAGAGTATATATTGCAGGGAATATATTGCAGGGTATATATATTGCAGGGTAAATATTGAAGGGTATATATTGCAGGGTATATATTGCAGGGTATATATTACAGGGTATATATTGAAGGGTATATAATGAAGGGTATATATTGCAGGCTATATATTGCAGAGTATATATTGAAGGGTATATATTGAAGAGTATATATTGCAGGGTATATATTGCAGGGTATATATTGCAGAATATATATTGCAGAGTATATATTGAAGGGTATATATTGAAGAGTATATATTACAGGGGTATATATTACAGGGTATATATTGAAGCGTATATATTGCAGGGTATATATTGCAGAGTATATATATATATATATATATATATATATATATATATATATATATATATATATATATATATATATATATATATATGTGTGTGTGTGTGTGTGTGTGTGTGTGTGTGTGTTCGTCTCTACACCTAGCCGCGGCCTCCACACCCAGTTGGTGGCTCCACACCCAGTTGATGCCTCCTCACCCAGCCACGGCCTCCACACCCAGTTGCTGGCTCCTCACCCAGTTGCTGGCTCCACACCCAGTTGCTGGCTCCACACCCAGGTGCTTTTTCCACACCCAGTTGATGCCTCCACACCCAGTTGCTGGCAGTTGCTTGGCCATGACCCAGCGTGTTTGCCCCCCTCTATAAAACAATGCACAGTTTAACTCTCCCAACCGACTTGAAATGGAAGGAGTCCCAGCGGTCGGGCAGGACTCCGCAAACCTTGAGGTACCAATAACTGCTCCTAAAAGAGGTTTTTTGCCAAGTATGCAACAAAAACCTCACCAAAGCGATCATAGCGACGTCTGCTAGAACATTACCACACATTCCTAAAGCAGCCCGCCCAAATGCAGCAGCCAAATTCTGTAATCTTCTGAAAAAGGTCAATGATGCCCCGGAAAACATTCAAGCGTGGCATAATGTCCTTCTGTTTGGCAGTGTATGCCTCACCGTCCCTCCAAGGAGGGACAAATCACTTGCTTCCTCGGTCCTGAGGGCGATAAATGAATACCCAAGGGGGGGCAACCTAGTTCACCTGCCTCTCCGAGCAAAACACATCCACCGCAGAAATGGTAACAACAACGTACCGGAAACGTACAAAATCAGAGCACAAATCACCAAGAAAATTGAAGAGGTGCAAGTGCTATTAGAGTCCTCACCAGTGACAAGAAAATTGCTCCTCGAAACTCAGCCACAGCACGGGCCCTGCAAAGCAAGCACCCACCCAGAGCCCCTCAAGGTGACAACATGGTTCCGCCATCAGCCGACACCATT
>NC_091228.1:10947460-10963049 GCF_040958095.1 Procambarus clarkii
TTGGATGTCGTGCTGGGTAACATTACACTCTTGGGGATCATCTCGGAACAACTCCTGATGTTCTTTGAAGATCTTGATGAGAGGTGCACTATGATTGTCCTGAAAATAATTGGGAAGATCAGTTAGGATTTCCGAATTGGAAAGCGCCGACTCCTTGTCAGTGCTTTCGGGAGGAGAAGCAGGGAAGGTCTCACTGTGGATGTATGGCTCTTTAAAGGAAGAGTAATATATCATGACAGTGGGAGGAGTACCGTTATATAGCTTCAGGAGGTTGACGTGGCACAACTGGGTCTTCCGCCGCCTATCTGGAGTCTCTAGAACGTAGTTGTGGTTGTTTCTGCACTCCTTGATGCGGTAGGGTCCTGAAAACCTGTTTTGTAAAGGAGAACCTGGGATAGGGAAATAAGCAAGTACGAAGTCTCCTGGTTTAAATTTCCTTACTTTGCTGGTCTGGTCATAATGAGTCTTCATCCTCTCCTGTGCTTTCAATAGATTATCTTGGGCAAAACTGTGGACCCTCTCTAGAATGTGTTGTAGGTTTTGAAGAAACTGGGGCACATTCTGATGCTCACTGAAGGTGGCATCACGTAGAGAGTCTTTGAAAGCTTTGAGAGGAGTACGGCACTTACGTCCGTAGAGCATCTCATAAGGAGGTACTCCTAGGGACTCATTGGGCAAACTTCTAAAGATACACATTATCAGGTCAATTTGCTTATCCCAATCCTTAGAGGTTTCATTACAAAACTTCTTCAGGAGTTCTTTAATAGTCTGATGACTACGCTCAAGAGAACCCTGTGAAGCAGGATGATAGGGGCTGGACAATACCTGTTTGATGTTGAACTCTTCCAGTGTCCTCTTGAAGAAATCACTGGTGAAGTTGGTGCCACAGTCGCTCTGAACCTCCCTTGGAAATCCATACTGGGTGAAGATCTTCAATAAGTGTTTCACAACCGTAGCAGCCGTAATATTCTTTACTGGAACTGCTATGGGGAATCTGGTAGTAGGACACAGGATGGTTAAGATATAGGCGTTCCCTGAACTGGTCCGAGGTAAAGGACCAACACAGTCTATAATAAGTCTGTGTAAAGGTTCCGCAGGCACCTGTATGGGAGTCAGTGGTGCTCTGGGAATAGAGATGTTCGGTTTACCTGCCATCTGACATGTATGACACTGTTTGACGCTATTTATCATACCTGGCCAGTAGTAGTCTTGACGGATTCCATGGTAGGTCTTGTTAAATCCGTAGTGGGAGAGTGCTCCGTGGGCCAGGTGTAGAATAGGGGCCGCAGGCTGGCAGGAATCACTAGTTGTTCGACGTTGGCCCAATCGTCCTCCTCCTTCAGTTTACTGGGTTGCTCTATCTGCGGTAGAGCAACTCGTTCTCTAGGAAGAACCCAGGAATACTGTCAGGTTGAGTCTCAGCCTGGAAAAATAATGGTGTCAAGGTAAGATCTTCCCTCTGTAACTTACGGAACTCCAACTTGGTCAGATTCGGGGGTAGTTTCTGAGGGTCTTGAGGGACAGCGGTAGCAGTAGAGTCAGCTGGCCTGTGGTCGTGCAGCTTGTGCACGGGTGGTCACTAAAACCGGAGGAGAAACTTCATCACTCTTGAACCTTTGCTGGAACATACTCAAAGATGGGATTATCCATTACAGAGGTACACACCTGGGGTTTGTCCATGACGATCAGGTTGGTCGGTTGCAGGTCTTCTGCCAAGTCGTTGCCCAGGAGAAGTTGCACTCCAGGCATGGGAAAAGGCTTTTCCCTGATGGCGACTTGGACTTCTCCGGTCACGAAGGGACAATCCAGGTGGACTCTGGCGAGAGGATAAGGAGTGGTAGCAGTGAGGTCAGTGATGAAGACAGTTTATGCGGTGTAGGCGATATTGGGCACAGCTGATTTCAAAATAATCGATTGAAGAGCCGCTGTGTCCCTCAAGATCTTCAGTTTGAAACGTCCCTCCGGATTTGAGCCGTTGGTAGAGACAGTTTCAGTATACAGGTGTTTACTGAAAAGAGAAAGATCATTAACATAAACACCAACATTCATCACAGGCTTACCGGACTTAGGAGGAGTCTATTTGGGTTTAGGTGATTCGGTATTTCCTTTGTATTGAGACTTACCACATTTATCTATGGTATGTCCATAGAGTCTACAATACTTACAGTACAATTACGAGCCAGCTTGTTCGGTACTCACTTTCTCGTAACTGTACCACGACTTCTTACTGGAAGATGGTCCTGGTGTCAGCCGATGGATGAGGCTGTAAGTGTCAGCCGACTTAGCACACTTTAGGTAGTCGGTTTCTTCTTTATCTGCTAAATATAGGCGGACAGGAGGCGGCACACGCCTCAAGAATTCTTCAACTAGCATGAGGTTGAGGAGTTCTGCAAAAGTAGAGACATGTGCTGCTTCCAGCCATTTCATAAAATATCTCCTTTTGGTATTAGCAAATTCGAGAAAGGTAGTGGTACTTGCCTTCAGGTGGTCACAGAATTTCCTTCGATAACTTTCAGTGAAGAGAAGGTAGGCGTCCAACACTGCTTGTTTCAGAGTCTGGTAGTCTTTCTCAGTCGCCAAAGTACTGAGTGTAACTGCAGCTCTACCTGTAAGATGTACTCTGAGAAGGGTGGCCCATTGGTCGGCAGGCCAATTAAGTTGATTAGCAAGGGTTTCAAAGGTGGTGAAAAAACACATCAACTTCTGTTTCTACGAATGGTGGCATTAACTTACTTGCATGTGATATATTGAAACTGACAGGAAGATTGGCGGTATCTTGCTGGCGTTGAGCGAGGTGTGTAGTTTCAACGCGAATTCTCGTTGACGACATTCCATAGCCAGAGGTTGCTTGTTGTTTGTCATGTTCGCGTTGCATCTCCAATTGGCGTTGTTTTGTTTCAAGCTGTATTCGTTCCCGCTCACGGAGTATTGCAATCTCACGTTCTTGTTCTTCTTTCCTCAAGGCAGCTTCTCGTTCCTTTTCTTCCTTTCGTATGGCAGCTGCTTCCTTTTGTTGCTCGAGGGCTTCTATTTGCATGGCAGCTGCTTCCCTTGCTGTTCGCGTTCGATCTTGGCCAGCTCTAGTTTGAGTTTCATCGATGCCAAATCAGTTTTATCTGCAATAAAGTAAGTTTCGTGAGTTTCAGAGTCTATCTTACCTTCCTCTAAGAGATGATCCAGTAACAGGTTATGTATTTCATTTTTGTTGGCTTGGTAGGGAACTTCTAGTTGATACTCATGTGCAAGAGTTTGTAATTCAGTCCTCTTGGCACGACTTAAAGTCCCTATTTCACCTGCTGGATCTGTACGGAAAGCTTGGAGACGAAACATGGTGAAATTAGCAAATAACGCACAACGAATATACTGCTGTGATATGGTGAATGTCAGAAACAGGACAACGTGGCAACTGGTACCTATCCTGTGGAATCGTTAGCAATTAATGTTAATTTCAAGATGATAAATGATTAATAAATCAAGGTCGCCGGAAATCTTGTACCCGGTACTCAATGTAAGAGGATAAGGGCAAGAAAATCCTACTAAACAAGCAAAACTGAGTTTCTAAAACAAATGAAACAGTTAATTGCCTCAAAAGTGAAATAGGTAGTCCAAGAATGTAGGCATACCTTGCCGAGTCTCTATAGGACATAAGCAAGTTTTTCCCACTGTAATTAATATGATACTTACAGAATTAGCGAACTTTTGTTCGCTAATTCTTGTAAGTAATTAATTAATTAAATTTAATTAATTAAATTAATTAATTTAATTAATTTAATTAATTAAGAATTTAATTAATTAAATTCTTTTGTTCGTTGCAAGGTGTCAAGTGGTGACGAGAACTGCTGCTGAGGTCCCAATTCAGCAACTAAAGTTCGTGCTAGAGGAACTATGGCCCTCTTTATCCTCCTACTGTCAGATTGCAGAAGATTAGGTGCTCTTGACCCGGGGACAGACCACAGTACCAATATGGTGATCTGCCAAAAATATGAGAAATATCCTAGGGACAAAAGATGGTAAACACGAGTAATAACACGGAAGGAGAGATTGACCAATTAAGAGAATGACTGAGGCCTACAGTCACCACATAATCCAAAGTTGTCTCACCTTCACCATATGCTACTCTCGGAATGCACAATACACACAGCACCATATGAAAATAAAATTGAGTATTGAAAATAGTGAAAAGCTACTTTACCAAAGCCAAATACGCTTACCACAAATTTACAATTTGGCACCAGTACCTGAGAGAAGCTCCCGGACAGGCCCCCACGTAATGTGACGGTAAAGCGTTGGTGTTCGGCTGTTTCAAAAGCTGGGGCAGGGCCTCGTCACATCACAAAAAAAAAGAGAAAAGTTTGTCCTTTCGTCTGTGGTAAGGTCATGGAAGACACACAAAACACAAGTATATAAACAATGAAATATTAATTACTCTAGAAAACAAGATATGAATAAAGGCAATCTCATAAAATTCAACACTGGTCAACAAACAAAATAACATGAATAATAACTGGCAATGAAAAGTTACTCTAAGACCAGAATGCAAAATAGTGATGGCAATATAAATTAATATGTGCGGTGCTGGAATACTGGCTTCAAGCTGCCACCTCCCTTAGTACACGAAAGCCAAGGCTTAGTCTACTAGCAAGAGATGTCAACTCCAAGGAGCACAAAGATATTCTGACGTGTACGGCGTGCTGCTTCCCAGACGTCGACTCTCGGTGGTGGTGAGTGTAGGTGCGGCGAGGACACCAGCCAATCAGCAACAGGCAGGCGGAGGATAAGCAGTTTGCTGGTTACGGCGGCTGTAACAGGTGTCGGGGGTGTGCATGGTACGATTTGCTTCCTGGGCAAAACGTTTGGCGATACTGGTGGACGTATCTTTTATATATTATCTTGTACTTTACGACGTAATGATGTAGGGAAGAGCAGGCTCAATCTCTTTTGAAAGAGATTATCGTCACAATATATATATATATATATATATATATATATATATATATATATATATATATATATATATATATATATATATATATATATATATATATATGTCGTACCTAGTAGCCAGAACGCACTTCTCAGCCTACTATGCAAGGCCCGATTTGCCTAATAAGCCAAGTTTCCTGAATTAATATATTTTCTAGATTTTTTTTCTTATGAAATGATAAAGCTACCCATTTCATTATGTATGAGGTCAACTTTTTTTTATTGGAGATAAAATTAACGTAGATATATGACCGAAATTAACCAACCCTACCTAACCTAACCTAATCTATCTTTATAGGTTAGGTTAGGTTAGGTAGCCAAAAAAGTTAGGTTAGGTTAGGTTAGGTCGTCGAATAAACATTAATTCATGAAAACTTGGCTTATTAGGCAAATCGGGCCTTGCATAGTAGGCTGAGAAGTGCGCTCTGGCTACTAGGTACGACATATATATATATATATATATATATATATATATATATATATATATATATATATATATATATATACATATATATATATATATATATATATATATATATATGTATATATATATATATATATATATATATATATTGCAATGTATATATTGCAGGGAATATTTTGCAGGGTTTATATATTGCAAGGTATTTATTGCTGGGTATGTACCCTTTATTGCAGGGTATTTATTGCAGAGTATATATTGCAGGGTATGGGTATTTATTGCAGGGTATATATTGCAGGGTATATATTGCAGGGTATTTATTGCAACGTATATTGTGCAGGGTATGTACCCTATATTGCAGGGTATATATTGCAAGGTATATATTGCTGGGTATATGTATATTGCAGGGAATATACTGAAGGATATATATAAATGGTAGAAATATGTGTAGTGCACTAATGGTGGTCACTGATGTCCGTGCAAAACGACATCACGCTATGCACGTGTCCATGAGAGCCTCCTGGTGCGTGTCTGTTTACTGTTGTGCACGTGTTCGTGAGAGCCTCGTGGTGCGTGTTTGTTTACTGTTGTGCACGTGTCCGTGAGAGCCTCCTGGTGCGTGTCTGTTTACTGTTGTGCACGTGTTCGTGAGAGCCTCCTGGTGCGTGACTGTTTACTGTTGTGCACGTGTCCGTGAGAGCCTCCTGGTGCGTGTCTAACCTGTTATGGTTGTTTACAGCTACACCTTCGGACAACCGGTTAAGGGCAACCTGTCACTGACTCTGGACACCAACCAGAGAAGGAAGTGCAAGGTGGACGTCACCAACAACGTTACGGTGAGTACCTCAGTGTTACGGTGAGTACCTCAGTGTTACTGTGAGTACCTCAGTGTTACCGTGAGTACCTCAGTGTTACTGTGAGTACCTCAGTGTTACTGTGAGTACCTCAGTGTTACGCTGAGTACCTCAATGTTACTGTGAGTACCTCAGTGTTACTGTGAGTACCTCAGTGTTATGGTGAGTACCTCAGTATTACTGTGAGTACCTCAGTGTTACCGTGAGTACCTCAGTGTTACTGTGAGTACCTCAGTGTTACTGTGAGTACCTCAGTGTTACCGTGAGTACCTCAGTGTTACTGTGAGTACCTCAGTGTTACTGTGAGTACCCTCAGTGTTACTGTGAGTACCTCAGTGTTACGGTGAGTACCTCAGTGTTACGGTGAGTACCTCAGTGTTACTGTGAGTACCTCAGTGTTACGGTGAGTACCTCAGTGTTACGGTGAGTACCTCAGTGTTACTGTGAGTACCTCAGTGTTACTGTGAGTACCTCAGTGTTACTGTGAGTACCTAAGTGTTACTGTGAGTACCTCAGTGTTACCGTGAGTACCTCAGTGTTACTGTGAGTACCTCAGTGTTACCGTGAGTACCTCAGTGTTACTGTGAGTACCTCAGTGTTACCGTGAGTAGTGGGGATGGCAACGCACAGAACATTTTTTTCTGGGGAAAAAAATGTTCTGTGTGAGCAATGGTTTTCAGGTCCAAGGGAAAAAATCACGCATGTGAGCCATGGTTTTCAGGTCCAAAATCACGCGTGTGAGCCATGCTTTTCAGGTTCCAATATCCCGCGTGTGAGCCAGGGTTTTTCAGGTAAATTTTGTCAGACACAGATTTTAGAAGTTGGTAAAGTTCTTATAATGAAAATAATTTCCGAGACTTAGAAGTTTGTTAAGTTCTTATGGGAGAAATTCAAATTCGTGTTTATGAGCCAGGGTTTTCAGGTAAATTTTGTCAGTCACAGATTTTAGAAGTTGTTAAAAGTTCTTATAATGAAAAATAATGTCATACGATAATGTCCCTCCCCCCCTTACCTCACAATCTGTGGCCCGCCTGTGTTTACTTTAAGACCGTCAGCCAGACGCCGCATGCAGGTTACCTCTTATCTTATCTTATCTTCTCCAATAATATCTGGACCGTCCCCTCTCTCTCTCTCTCTCTCTCTCTCTCTCATCTCTCTCTCTCTCTCTCTCTCTCTCTCTCTCTCTCTCTCTCTCTCTCTCTCTCTCTTTCTCTCCTCTCTCTCTCTCTCTCTCTCTCTCTCTCTCTCTCTCTCTCTCCTCCTCTCTCTCTCTTTCTCTCTCTCTCTCTCTCTCTCTCTCTCTCTCTCTCTCTCTCTCTCTCTTCTCTCTCTCTCCTCTCTCTCTCTCTCTCTCTCTCTCTCTCTTCCTATTTTCCTTACAGTATTTCAGAGTTTCAAATAATCATAGAAGTCTATTTATATGTTTATGACCGAATTTGTAAAAAAGACCATTTTCAGAGAATATCTGTCTTAGATGTTTTGTTAAGGAAAACAGACAACTTGGCCATAACATTTAGTTTTATATCCATTTATGCTATTTCACCTGTAAAGACCAAAATTGAATAGAGCCCCGTTATAGACAGAATTTCGTCAGAGACCATTTTATACCTAAAAATGAACAGAGTCCACTTTGTGAGCAAAATTAGTCAGAGACAGTTTTAAGCTCAAATTTCATCAGAGTCCTGTAATCTGTGAAAATTTGACAGAGTCCATTTTATACTCAATTTTCGTCAGGGTCCAGTTTATGCTCAAATTCGCCAGAGTCTACTTTGAGAGCAAAAATCATCAGAGACCATTTCTTGATCGAAATTAATCAGAGTCCAATTGAAGACCCAAATTTGACAGAGACCACATTTTCGCTACTAGCAGTCCAATCCCCCTGAAATTTTAAACAGTCATATTTCAGTCGTAGTAAATAAGATCAAGTCAGTTACTGAGCTCCAGCTCTCGTCCCCCACCCTACTCCACCCTCAAGTCTTTGTTAATATCCTATCAATTCCCCTGAAATTTTTACCCTCTGTATTTCAGACATAGTAAATATGATGTAAACAATTATAAAACTCTAGTTCTTGTCCTCCGTCCAAGTTCACTCCTGTAAATTCATTACTATCAGTCCAAATCCCCCTGAGATTTAAACACCCAACTACATTTTCAGACATAGTAAATAAAAACCAGTTCAGTTATCAAGTTTCAACTCGTGTCCCCCAGCTTAGTTCATTTTGTACAAGTTCTTTATTTTCCAACTAAATCACCCTGAGATTTAAGATCACCTTATTTCTAACATAGTAAAATTAATCTGGACATTAACCAAGCTCCATTTCCTCTGTCTTAGATCATCGAACATAAATATATCCGATCAAGTCCCTCTCCAGCCTAACTCTTTATCAGAGTAGTCACAAAACCCCAACCTGTGTAATTATCTTTCTTCCCCAACGTATCCAAACCTTCAATAATCATCATACTGTATTTGCATATTTTCTCTATATTCAGCTGTGTTCTTCACATTTTTTCCATGTTTTCTGTGTTCATTCCATGTTCTACAAATGTTCACAGCATGCTCAGTTCAAATTTTTTTCTACCATTTTCCCCGTATGTTCACTATGTTCTTTGTCATGTTTTCATGTACATCATATGTTCTCTGTATAACTTTTATACTCAATATTCATGTTCTCAATGTTCTTAGCTTGTTCTTCACATGTTCAGTGTTCATTCTTGTATTACCTATGTTCCTTATCATGTCTTCAAATTCTCTATAAGTTCATATTCTCTGCATGTTCACTCTATTCATCAACTTTTTCTTACATGTTTTTCTGTGTTCACCGTATGTTCACTGTGTTCATTCCCCTCTAAACCTCAATTTTTTTTATGTTCTTTGTTTCTTTAAACCAATTTGTTTCTTCCATTCACTAACTAGTTCTTTGTCAAATAATATTATACTGCAATACAGTTCCCTCAACAATTTTAGTCATCAAGTTTTTATTTGCAAAACTATGTCAAAGTAATTCTCGTAGTCAACTTAATAGTTCTACCAACCCTGTTCTTAAACAAATCTACACTTTATTCAGTTCCAAATTTACAAAGACAAACCTTTCTTGTAACGTTCCTTAACTAAAAATCTTTCGCCAATCAACTAAAACATAGTCACTTTCGTCATTTCTCAACTAAACTTATTATCCAATCAACCAAAAAAATAGTCAGGATTAATCTCATTCAACACCGTTCTTAACTAAAACAACCTTTCTCTTAGCTAAAAATTGTCTAAGGAATCTTTCCAACACTGTTCATAACTAACTTTATCCATCGTCATTCAACTAAAAATAGTCTTGTTCACCATTTCGTAACAGCCATTATGTTTTCGTCAAGTAAGAAAAAATAACCAAAGATATCTTTCATCGCTGTTCTTAACTGACATTATACTTTGGGGAGCACAGAAAAAGTCATGTTCATCATGTTTGTTTCAACTAAAAGTATTCATCAGTCAACTAAAAAAATTAGTTACTTCATCATGTTTCCCTGTCATTTCTTAACTGAAATATCACTTCTCTCATCTGAAAAATAGTCATGTGTAGCCTCTTTCCAACACTGTTCTTAACTAAGGTATCCTTTCACTTCGCTAAAATAGTCATATTCATCATTGTTCCTAACTAAAATTATGTGTCGATAAGTAAGAAATATAGTCAAAGATATCTATCATCGTCGTTCTTAACTGACATTTATACTTTGTGGAGCAATAAAATAGTCACTGCCATCATATTTTTTTCTTGTCTTTCCTCAACTAAAATAGTCAAATGTAACTTTTCAACACTTTCGTAACTAAAATTATATGTCGCTAAGTAAGAAAAATAGTCAAATGTAACTTTTTTCAGCACTTTCGTAAAAATTATATGTCATTAAGTAAGAAAAATAGTCAAAGGTGCTCTCCGTAACACCAAAGTTACTCTTCGAGAAATCAAAGTCACTCCTCAATACATCAAGGACTTACTCAAAGACATCCTTTGAGACATCAAAAACATCCTTTAAGACTTCAAAGACACCTCTCAAGGCATCAAAGACACTCTCAAACACACCAAAAGGCACTCTTCGAGATATCAAAGTTATTCTTTGAAACATAAAAGTTGCTCTGTAAGATATCTTCGTTCATCAAACTTATTCTCAGAGATATCTAAAGTTATTCTCAGAACAATCAAAACTTATTCTAAGACAACAAAAGTTATTCTCAGAGCTACCCAAAGCTATTCTCAGAGCTACCCAAAGCTATTCTCAGAGTCATCAAAGCTATTCTCAGAGTCATCAAAGTTGCTCCAAAAGACGTTAAAAATTAATCTCAGTCATCAAACTTGTTCTCAAAGTCATCAAAGTTAATCTTAGAGTTATCAAAGGTATTCTCTAACTCACTTTTGTTCATCAAAGTTGATCTCAGAGTTAACAAAGGTAATCTCTAACTCACTCTCGTTCATCAAAGACATTCTCAAAGTCATCAAAGTTATTCTTTAAGTCACCTTCGTTCATTAGAGAAACTTTCCAATCCATATTCGTTGACCAAAGTTATTCTCAGAGTCATCAAAGTGATCTCTAATTCACCTTCGTTCTCCAAAAGTTGTTCTCTAAGACACTTTCGTTCATCAAAGAAACTCTCCTTCTTCCATCATGTTATTCTTTAAGACATCTTCAGTCATAAAATTTCTCTCCAAAATGTAACTAGTTCAGCTTTTCATACCAAACCTGCACTTCTGTTAAAATATATTTTCTTAGTCGCTTTACCCTAAAACTGTTCTCTGAACTACACTGTTCAAACCTACGTAACCTATCGTCTCCACCCAATGTTACTTACCTAACTTAACCTGCATAACCTAACTTTACCTATCCTAACATAACTTACCTTACCTTACCTATCTTACCTAACTTTACCTATCCTAACATAACTTACCTTACCTTACCTATCTTACCTAACTTTACCTATCCTAACATAACTTGCCTTACCTTACCTATCATACCTAACTTACCTAACCTAACCTAACTTATCCTGCTTAACCTAACTTACCTACATTTGCCTAACTTATCCTGCTTAACCTAACTTACCTACATTTACCTAACTTAACCTACCCTAATTTAACTTACCTAACTTAACCTAACTTATCCTGCTTAACCTAACTTACCTACATTACCTAACTTAACCTGCATAACCTAACCTGCATAACCTAACCTGCTTAATTTAACTTACCTTACCTATCTTACCTAACTTACCTGACTTAACCTAACTTATCCTGCTTAACCTAACTTACCTACATTTACCTAACTTAACCTGATTAACCTAACTTACCTACATATACCTAACTTATCCTGCTTAACCTAACTTTACCTACCCTAATTTAACTTACCTAACTTAACCTAACTTATCCTGCTTAACCTAACTTACCTACATTACCTAACTTAACCTGCTTAACCTAACTTACATAAATTAACCTAACTTATGCTGCTTAACCTAACTTATGCTGCTTAACCTAACTTATGCTGCTTAACCTAACTTACCTTACCTTACCTAACTTAACCTGTTTAACCTAACTTACATAACTTAACCTAACTTAACTTACAAAACTTATCTTACCTATCCTAACCTAACCTAACTTGCTTTACCTAACTTAATCTTACATTCCCAAACTGATGTATCCTAACTTATCTAGTCCAACCAGACATGATCTAACTTACATAATTATTCCTGCTTGTCTTTTGTGTTTCGTCAATCATTGTCTCATATTCATTTACTCATTTCAAGGGTTAATTTCTCAAATGGACATTTTTGCATTTCAAGTGTTATTTGATTAAGATTGGGTGTTTAACCATTTCAAAGGATTTTTGTTATATATGGGAATTTAGTCGTTTCAAGGGCTAATTTCTCAAATGGTCATTTTTGCAGATCAAAGGTTATTTGTTAAAGTTCATAAAGTTGCTCATAAGTTGTATTTATTATGTTTGTTATAATTTATTCTTATTCCCCAACCCCTTAACCTAACCTCTTGTAATCTTAGTGTATTTAGTAGGTTCTATCATATGTTCTTATTCCCCAACCCTTTAACCTAACCTTTCAGATGTAGTTTATTGTGTTTTTGACGTATTTGTTGAATATATTATCCTTTTTCATAACCTTTCAGATGTAGTTTTGTTTCTCCTTTGTATATTTTTACCCAAACCCACCATCCCACTTAACCTTCTTTCCTTCTTTTACTTTGTTTTCACATATAGGTTCATTCTTTATCTTAGTAATAATAAAATTACAATAGTAAAGAATCAGATCTACTAAGACTTGAAATTGAGAAAAAACAAGAGAGCAAGGGACTGAGAGCATAAAAAGAGGAGAAAAGAGTAAGAGAGGGGTGGGGGGGAGGAAGAGCATGGGAGCACTAAGACTTGAATTTGAGAAAAAAGAAAACCTAAGTGAATGAGAGTGAGGGTGAGAGAATGGGAGCATTAAGATTTGAATTTGAGAAACAAGAGAGCATTTGAGCAAATGAGTGAGAGAGGGGGAGGAAGAGAAAGAATAAGGGAGAGAGATAGAAAGGGGGTGTTAGAAGGAGTAGGAGAAACAAAGTAAAAGAAGGAAAGAAGGTTATGTGGGATGGTGGGTTTGGGTAAAAATATACAAAGGAGAAACAAAACTACATCTGAAAGGTTATGAAAAAGGATAATATATTCAACAAATACGTCAAAAACACAATAAACTACATCTGAAAGGTTAGGTTAAAGGGTTGGGGAATAAGAACATATGATAGAACCTACTAAATACACTAAGATTACAAGAGGTTAGGTTAAGGGGTTGGGGAATAAGAATAAATTATAACAAACATAATAAATACAACTTATGAGTAACTTGATGAACTTTAACAAATAACCCTTGATCTGCAAAAATGACCATTTGAGAAATTAACCCTTGAAACGACTAAATTCCCATATATAATAAAAATCCTTTGAAATGGTTAAACACCCAATCTTAATCAAATAACACTTGATATGCAAAAATGTCCATTTGAGAAATTAACCCTTGAAATGAGTAAATGAATGAGACAATGATTGACGAAACACAAAAGACAAGCAGGAATAATTATGTAAGTTAGATCATGTCTGGTTGGACTAGATAAGTTAGGATACATCAGTTTGGGAATGTAAGATTAAGTTAGGTAAAGCAAGTTAGGTTAGGTTAGGATAGGTAAGATAAGTTACGTAAGTTAAGTTAGGTTAAGTTATGCAAGTTAGGTTAAGCAGGTTAAGTTAGGTAAGGTAAGGTAAGTTAGGTTAAGCAGCATAAGTTAGGTTAAATTATGTAAGTTAGGTTAGCAGGTTAAGTTAGGTAATGTAGGTAAGTTAGGTTAAGCAGGATAAGTTAGGTTAAGTTAGGTAAGTTAAGTTAGGGTAGGTAAAGTTAGGTTAAGCTGGTTAAGTTAGGTAAATGTAGGTAAGTTAGGTTAAGCAGGATAAGTTAGGTAAGTTAAGTTAGGATAGGTAAAGTTAGGTTAAGCAGGTTAAGTTAGGTAAATGTAGGTAAGTTAGGTTAAGCAGGATAAGTTAGGTAAATGTAGGTAAGTTAGGTTAAGCAGGATAAGTTAGGTTAGGTTAGGTAAGTTAGGTATGATAGGTAAGGTAAGGTAAGTTATGTTAGGATAGGTAAAGTTAGGTAAGATAGGTAAGGTAAGGTAAGTTATGTTAGGATAGGTAAAGTTAGGTAAGATAGGTAAGGTAAGGTAAGTTATGTTAGGATAGGTAAAGTTAGGTTAAGTTAGGTAAGATAAGTAAAGTTAGGTAAGTTAAGTTAGGATAGGTAAAGTTAGGTAAGATAGGTAAGGTAAGGTAAGTTATGTTAGGATAGGTAAAGTTAGGTTATGCAGGTTAAGTTAGGTAAGTAACATTGGGGTGGAGAGGATAGGTTACGTAGGTTTGAACAGTGTAGTTCAGAGAACAGTTTTAGGGTAAAGCGACTAAGAAAATATATTTTAACAGAAGTGCATATTTGGTATGAAAAGCTGAACTAGTTACATTTTGGAGAGAAATTTTATGACTGAAGATGTCTTAAAGAATAACATGATGGAAGAAGGAGAGTTTCTTTGATGAACGAAGGTGTCTTACAGAACAACTTTTGGAGAACGAAGGTGAATTAGAGATCACTTTGATGACTCTGAGAATAACTTTGGTCAACGAATATGGATTGGAAAGTTTGTCTAATGAATGAAGGTGACTTAAAGAATAACTTTGATGACTTTGAGAATGTCTTTGATGAACGAGAGTGAGTTAGAGATTACCTTTGTTAACTCTGAGATAAACTTTGATGAACAAATGTGAGTTAGAGAATACCTTTGATAACTCTAAGATTAACTTTGATGACTTTGAGAACAAGTTTGATGACTGAGATTAATTTTTAACGTCTTTTGGAACAACTTTGATGACTCTGAGAATAGCTTTGATGACTCTGAGAATAGCTTTGGGTAGCTCTGAGAATAACTTTTGTTGTCTTAGAATAACTTTTGATTGTTCTGAGAATAACTTTAGATATCTCTGAGAATAAGTTTGATGAACGAAGATATCTTACAGAGCAACTTTTATGTTTCGAAGAATAACTTTGATATCTCGAAGAGTGCCTTTTGGTGTGTTTGAGAGTGTCTTTGATGCCTTGAGAGGTGTCTTTGAAGTCTTAAAGGATGTTTTTGATGTCTCAAAGGATGTCTTTGAGTAAGTCCTTGATGTATTGAGGAGTGTCTTTGATTTCTCGAAGAGTAACTTTGGTGTTACGGAGAGCACCTTTGACTATTTTTCTTACTTAACGACATATAATTTTTACGAAAGTGCTGAAAAAAGTTACATTTGACTATTTTTCTTATTTAGCGACATATAATTTTAGTTACGAAAGTGTTGAAAAGTTACATTTGACTATTTTAGTTGAGGAAAGACAAGAAAAAAATATGATGGCAGTGACTATTTTAGTGCTCCATAAAGTATAAATGTCAGTTAAGAACGACGATGATAGATATCTTTGACTATATTTCTTACTTATCGACACATAATTTTAGTTAGGAACAATGATGAATATGACTATTTTAGCGAAGTGAAAGGATACCTTAGTTAAGAACAGTGTTGGAAAGAGGCTACACATGACTATTTTTCAGATGAGAGAAGTGATATTTCAGTTAAGAAATGACAGGGAAACATGATGAAGTAACTATTTTTTTTAGTTGACTGATGAATACTTTTAGTTGAAACAAACATGATGAACATGACTTTTTCTGTGCTCCCCAAAGTATAATGTCAGTTAAGAACAGCGATGAAAGATATCTTTGGTTATTTTTTC